>NC_081778.1:2975559-3291559 GCF_963082965.1 Carassius carassius | reverse complement strand
AAGATTCGGTAAGATCTCGCATATGTGTGAGGGTGTTTCTGCATGCACCTGTTTTGTCTTTTCGCTTGTGCACGTGACTCCTCGCTAACGGAACAGGGAGCAAATAACCTGTACAAGGAGTTTACCTGATGCAGGTGAGAAATAGTTTACATTCGAAAGGGAGGATATATGGCAAGAAATACACACACATATGTATATATATCTATATATATATATTTATATATCTATAGATTCTTCATATATATGTATATGAAGAGCACATAATTACAGAATAAATCATAGAAGGCGAGTGATATCACTCTGAATACCTAAATCATTGCGGGTACACCTGTGTGTACTAATGCGTACGAAAGTATAAGAAATTCACCAACAGAAAAAAAGCATTTAAGAGGCCACTTGCCTAGACATCCGTTACATGATAATAAAAGGGAAAAAAGCAATAAAGCGAAACCAATAAATCAACCCAAAATAAAAGCCAATAAAACGAAGAAAGGCTGATGAGTAATCATTTACATTTCAGAGAAGCATTAAAAAAAAACAAGTCAAGATGTGATAATACGAGAGAAAACAAGAACAAAGAGGAGAAACAAACTGACGAATATGATGGACACTGAACTGAAACATCTGGGAGTCTGTTCTGACGTACTTACCGTGCCAAAATCACTCGCCTCACACCCAGAGCTTGAACATTCACTCTAAAAATGACCTCAAGCCCATCACAAACACCTAATGAAGGCAAAGGATGCTCGCAGAAGGCCTGTATTTACACGTGGAACGTGACGGTGGCTCATTCGTGGGTCATTAGTATGCTGTGAATCTTAGCAAGCATAGATTAGTTTGTCTTCAACCCTGTTACCAAAACACTACCGGTTTTGTCCTGTCCTGCATCTTTCTTCAGAAATTTTACATTTCATGAATAACGAATAATCATCCATCATTTCCCGCTCTCAGTATAAAGTTTCATAAGCAATGAAAAATAGTGGGGTCATGATTGGACTTTCTGAATCGAAACAAATTCCTATCTGTTAAAAAATGCCTATAAATTCAGTCATTTAAATAGTTGTGAGGGAAACGAAAATGATATCTTATATCTCTGCTGGTGAAGACACTTACTTTCAAGCATACAAGGTGGCTAAAAGACGTTCATGCTGAAAAATAAAGATATGATTTGTTCTCTCTCTGACACGTGCGAGACTTTTTTTTGTCCCCTCGCTGAGTCAATATTGTACAGAACACAAAGCAAGCCTGAGGCCTTGATTCATCCACAATAATAAATTAAAGCCGTAATAAATAATGATCAGAGTAATGTTTGTCCGTGTGTGGGGGGAGGGGGTGTGGCTTCTGGAGACAGTCCACTCAGGATGCAGTGTAGGGGAGGGGGAGGAGCCTGAGTCAAGGGGGCGTGTCCTCGGTGAGGTGTGTAGCATGTGCGTTTGGTGCCGCCACACGGATGTGAAGTCAGATGATGAAGGACAGTCGCCGGCTCCGTGTGTCCGCTGCGCTGCGGGTGGGGATGTGAAACCGCCAGGAGAAAACATCCATCTGCTGTTAGATTTATGTCATTTCTCGTTCTTCATTCACAAAGTCTATAGTGTGTCTCACTGTATATTCTCCAAAGTGGACATCTGCTCCAGAGTCAACATCAACTGTCCATGCTATAGTTCACTACAGGAGAAGACAAGCACAGATGGAGACCAAAACCACAGCAACATTTCCAAAAAAGCTGTTTAACAATTACGTTCCGCTCAGTTTAAATCCTGAATCTGAATGAAATGAGAAAGCTATAGTTAAGAGTTGTTGCGATTGTATACATGTGTATATATATATATATATACACACACACACACATTACATATATATACACATATGTTAAGCAAATTAGCTAGCTGCTCCAGTTCAAAGGGTTAAAACACAAAAATAAAGTATTTTTTGATTCTGTATTGATTTTAGTTTTATCTAGTAAAAGAGTTTTTAAAGGGGTCATGAACTGAGAAATCAAAATTCCCTTGATCTTTTGAGATATAAGTACTATAAAAACATCCTGTTAGTTTCAGAACCCACATCTAAAAAAATTAAAATAAAATAAAAAAAATACCTTATACTGAAGCAAAAAAAAAGTTAAATTTAGTTTTTAATATTTTTATTTCCAAAAAAGAGAGAGAAATGTTGCTGTTACTTAAAAAAAAAAGAAAAGAAAAAAAAGATTAATAATACATTTTATTTCAGGTAACTGGATTTCAAGTAATGGTTTTAGTATAATAAGTATAATAATCCCTGGGTATAATAATCCAGCTGGGTAGCTGATGTTACTTGTCGATTTATTTTTTAATGAACATCAAGATTTTATGTTGACATTTTTATGTTTTATTTGAATCTGTTCTACTTTTTCATTCCATTTAGATTTTTCAGCACGTGTCAGTGTTTTTTGCCGTCACTAGATAATTTTAAATGAGCCGTTGGTGAATTATTAAAAGTAGTACAAATATAAATCTCTCACTCATTTGAGCTCATAAAATCTGCATGTATAATAATTAGAACTTTTTTTTTTACAAAATGCGGTTTAACTTTGTTTTTTATTTTTAAATGGAGTTTGATGTCATCTACGAGCAGTGTTCTGACTGAGATGAGGAGGTTCGTACCGGTGAGCGCCTCGGTCTCCTGCGAGTCCAGAAAGGGTGCGGGACCCCAGACCCTCAGGGTGCCGTCGTCCGAGGCGCTGGCCATCAGGCCCGGCAGCACAGGGTTCCAGCTCACACAGTTGACCGTGCGCGTGTGACCCGTCAGCTCAGCTATGGGCAGCTCGCTGCGCTTGTGCCAGATGTACACTTTGTGATCTAGAGATGAACACACAGATCAGATCTCTGCTGGATGCCTTCAGTTCCGTTACACTGAGACGCAGACGTCCTTACCTTCACTGCCACTGGCGATAAAGTCTTCGTTGTAGCCGCCAAAGCAGGAGTGTATGGTGTAGAAGCCCTGAGTCACACCCTGGTACTTCCTGACTAACACACGGTCCTGCAGGTCCCACAGATGAACTCCCTAAAGACAGGAACATACAGTGCTAAAACAAAATGACAAGTCAAACATTCCTACTAAGGACAAGTGGCATCACTGAGATCTAATGTAACAGTACCGGTAATTTGGTAACAGGTCCCTTTAGTTAAAGCATTAACAATGAGCAATTTGTTAAGGCCCGTTCTGACTATAACAATAACAGTACAGATAACAGTTATACAAATCATTACAATTGAAAAAGAATAACAAAATCCACTCTACAACTTTAATGACAGAGGAATGACATTGGAATCGATTTCACAACGATGTTTTTCCCGCTGATCGATGAGAAAAACACTGACAGCCAATCAGAATCCACCCTGCTTTAAAGGGCACAGGGATTTCAAGCGGCAGACGATAAATCTGCAGCATATGCTTCGAAAAAACAGACAATAATACAGCTATCGTTATAGTCATCGTTCTTGGCGTGAATGGACTTTTGCACTATTTATCAATCTGTTAATGTTAATTAATAATAAATTAAAAAAAACAAGAGTTCATTGTTAGTTTAATTAAACTTTATTTTACGGTGTCCTTGTTACAGTGTAATTAGACATTTAAGTATTGAGCAACATTAATTATCTACATGTACTTACTCTAGGGCTTGTGATTAGGGTTTGGTTTAGTGTTAGTTGCATGTAATTAAGCATCATTTACTGGTATTACTATAGTGTCTACATGTGTAACGGACATCGTAAAATAGTGTTATTGTTAGTTGTTAGCTCAGGTCCATTAACTAATATTAACGAATACATTAGTTATATAAAACCGGTCCTTGATTCTGATTGGTTGATCCACATTCAAAGCTGTTGTAAATTACTCTACAAACACACACCTTTGTTTACGTTTGCGTGTTGCTCGGCAATAACTTTGTTTCTGAGGAACTACATTGTTTGACTCTCAGAAGATTCAAAGTTTACTAGATGTAACGAATCCTAATAATATAGAGCTCTAAGAGGATGTCAAAATCATGATTACGATGACTCTGGCATGGCATGAACACACCTTTTATTTCGAACTTTACTGAATCACACCCTAATCTCAGATCGTTCATAACAAATTAATGAGTCTGGCATCGGTACAAAAACATTATGAAACAACATTTTCATGCTCACCTGAGTTGCGACATTTAACAGAGCTAATCTTCCGTTCTTTGACACAGTAAAGGACATGATCGGATGGTCCTCTTGAACTCTGTGAGAGACCACAACCAAACTGAAACCAGCACATCCACATGACCCATAACAGCATCGATCAGTGACAAATGCAGTGGACATACATGTTCCTGTCGGTCAGATCTTCAAAGTTATATCCACGGATGCGCTGGTGTGTGTCAGAGGCCAACACTGTCCTGCCGTCACTCACACACCACAGACACTGAACACGGACGCCCTCCCAGGAGTCCAGCAGGTTTCCGTCCAGATCCTGACCGAAAACATCAACACGTCACCATTCACCATCACTTAGCAATGTGTGCCTTAAACTGTCACTAGACACTTCATTCTTAATACTGTCTGTGAACAGGACTGGATTATATTTCACTCCAAAATATATACACTTGTACTCTACTGTTCAAAAGCTTCAGGTCAGTAAGATATATATATATATATATATATATATATATAGTTTATTTTTTTTTCAGGAAGGATGCATTAAAATATTCAAAAGTAACAGTAAAGACATTTAGAATTTTACAAAGATTGCAAATAAATGCTGTTCTTTTGAACTTTTAAGAATCCTGAAAATAAACTGCATCAGTTTCCACAAAAATACTTACTGCAGTTTGATTCAATAAATGCAGGCCTGCTGAGCATTAAAAAAAACCTTCTTGGTTACTTTAAACATCATAGTGTATTTTTTTGGCAAATTTGTATTTATATTCATATTTACGTCTATTTAATTATATTTAATTTTGAATGAATTTTGACATTTTCATGATAATTAAGCACACTTCCACACAAATTCTCATTACTTTAATAAGCAAAAAAAATTTTTTTTTTTTTTATTTCAAAAACTGAAAGTATACATCATGGTTATATTGGTTATACTGAATTTAATGTAAGCTGTTTTTAATAATAATAATAATAATAATACAAGTGTGTCTGATCAATATTAGGAGGACATTTTTCTTTCTTTGAAAAGGGAAATTGTGCAGTACTCAACCCAATGCAGAATCAATTAACAAGTGAAATATGAGCAGGACATTAGCTAAGGAGATGCAGCCAGTTAGATCTGAGAGCACTGTAAGTGTCCAGCATCACTTACACACTGGTAGAACTGGCCTCTCTGACCTCCGGTAACGAAACGCTTGCCGTCTGGATTCCAGGCCACGCTGGTCAGGCTGTCCTCATGGGACTGGCTCATTTTGGTTCTCAGTTCCCCTGTCTGGAGGAGCAGAGCGGCGGATTAAACCCAGACGAGCCGGTGGAAAGAATCTGAGCGCAGGTCAGCGGTGTCTCACCTGCACGCTCCACAGCCAGAGCTCGGAGCAGTCGTCCGGGCCGCACGCTATCAGATACGAGTCGTCGGGGCTCCAGGCCAGATAGGAAACCCCATAGGCATGACCCTCTAACGTCTTCAGCTGCTTGAGCTGGAGAGAGTCCTGCCAAAACACCAAAGACCATCAGACTCTCCGCTCATGCCTTCTCTCCAGAGCTGGGAAGCAACTGATTCATCTGGATTACGTAATCCGATTCCAAAAAGGAATTACGTGTAATTAGATTACATTAGATTTGAAAATGATCAGACTACATGTTATATTGCATGATAACATATTCACACAACAGCAATATATTATACATTTAATTCTTGTTTCTCTTCTTTTAAAAGCTCACCTAGTAAATTTTATGATTTAATTCATTATTAGCTTTGCATTAAGCTCCCGAAACTCCTTCAGTTCCTTCACGAACCCTAGACGTAATTTAATGTTTAATGCATTTCAGTTTTTTTTTTCCCCTTTGTATTTGTATATCAATAACCTATTTACATCAACGAGTTTGGTCAAAAGTAATGAATTCTATTCCCTTAAATGTGTAATGTATTCTGTTTTTGTCATGTGTCATGTGTAATCTCCCCAGCTCTGGTTATCTGATGGTTATGAGGGAGAGGTCACTCACAGGGTCAACCTGCCAGATGATGACTGTTGTGTCTTTGGACCCCGAGGCCAGTTTGGTGCCGTCGTTGGAGAATTTACAGAACCAGACTTCATTGCAGTGCTCTGTCAAGATCTGCTGGGTGTAGCAGGGGAACTGCTTCCTGGAGACGACAGTCGATGCGTTTCAGAGCCTACATCAGACTACACTGACACAACCTCATACACATGAGCTATGAAGCACATCTGAATGCGTTATTCTCCATCATCATATTCTAGATACTTAAACTTAACAACTTCCTATCAGTAAGCAGCTAATTTTTGTAGGGAAAACACTTCTAAACTAAATCTAAAGTGTTCTCAAATGTAAGAATGACACAAGTAGAGAGCTCTTGTCGTGAATCTGCCGGCTGTACCTGCTGCACACGTGGTCTATGAGCAGAGACACATTGTCCAGTCCGCTGTCCAGTTTGGTGTTGTGGTAGAGGCAGCGGTCTCTCTGCAGCTCCACGGCCTGCCTCAGGAGCGTCTGCAGACGACGGGGCGGCAGCATCACAGACGGGGGCAGATACGCTGTGAGAGAGACACGACAGAGAGACAGAGCAGAGGCCACGCGGGGTTAGACTCAGTTTCATCTCAATTCAGCCAACACGGGACATCAAGTGAAAGTCAGATCTACGCTGGTCCACATCACAGCAGCCCAATTCAGTTCATCTCCTGGTTTGGCTGAACTGAGATAGAACTGACCCGAACCCCGGCGGAAAAAAAGAATTACATGAAACTGTACCAGTGGAAAAAAGAGGGGATGAAGAGAGCAAGGAGTGAACAGAATTAATGAAACAGTGAATAATGTTTAAACGCATAATAATTCATGTCCCAATCCTCTGTCAAATAATAACGAATCTAAATAAATAAAGTCGATAGCTACTATAATCAACACAGCACAACCTCTCATACCTTACCGTTTAAATGAAGCTCATGAATATTACTATCACTTTTTTAAAAATATAGAAATCTTAGTTTTCTTGAACATCAGGGTGAACTTTGAATCATTTAAGTTAGATAAATTAAATAAGCCACAGCTGACGTTGTTGTTACACTAACTTCAAATATGAAAAACTGGCAATTTATTAAGGTACAATTCTTTTTTTCATGTTTATTTTCTCTATTTTCAATATTAATTGAAATGTTTTAAACAAAACTCGGTCATTGACATTTTAATTGGTAAGCGGTTTAACCCTCATGTTGTGTTCCACTCATTTTGACCCATATATATATATATATATATATATTTATATATATTCTAATCGCACTGGACTAAAACCTAATGAGTTTTTCTCACACAGGATATAAAACCATATTTTTCCTCACCTTGTTCCCACTCAAAAATCCAGACGCCTACAAAAAATGGCTTAGAAATCTCTCATTGTGCTACTGTATTACTAAATACTGGATTCAGTTTATCAACTAGTTTTTTTTTTCTCAATTAGCACAGGTTTTGTATTTCATTTTGGAACTGACTGAGTGTAGGCCTCACTGATCTGATCTCATGCAGGAAGTGACATCAGAAGAGTTTAGCCATGGATTTGATCAATACTGAGATGTTTTGTGTTACAAATCATGTTAATGATCCTTTCATTGTGTACTAAATGTGTTATAAATATAGAAGTAAAGTCTGCTTTTTAACTGTTTGCACACATCTTGTAGTTTGAGCAGTCATGGGCCAGGAGGAGTGTCTATATGAACTCACTCTGCAGCTTGTCGAGGAGTTTGGCTCGTGAGGCCGTCCCCTTCCCTTCCCACTCAGCTTTAGCTCGCAGGTCATCAGGGTGACTGCACATCAGATACCTGCACAGACACACACATCCACTGAAGGACAGAGATCACTTCTCATATCCCTCATCTGTCAATCACTTCAGATTAAAGTGAACAGATGGCACAAATAAAACTAATTTAATAAAATAAGAAATCAAAAGTATACGTGGGACACAGGAAGTTTGAAATTATGAATCTGGATCGATATTCTAATCGTATTAAACAAGTCATAACATGTTTTTATTGTTTGACTATTCACACTGAGAAAAATTGCTGTTTTGGTATTATTAATATACTATTAGAGCTTTTGTTAATATTTTGAATCTGATTTTCTGTTTTTGTTGAAGTTTTATTGGTATGATGTGTTTTTTGTACATTACATATATACACATACACACACACACACATACATACATATATATATATATATATATATATAGTTAAGTTTTTTTTTTTTTTTTTTAGTTTAGCTTTAGTTATTTTACAACCCGAATTCCGGAAAAGTTGGGACGTTTTTTAAATTTTAACAAAATGAAAACTAAAAGACTTTCAAATCACATGAGCCAATATTTTATTCACAATAGAACATAGATAACGTAGCAAATGTTTAAACTGAGAAAGTTTACAATTTTATGCACAAAATGAGCTCATTTCAATTTTGATTTCTGCTACAGGTCTCAAAATAGTTGGGACGGGGCATGTTTACCATGGTGTAGCATCTCCTTTTCTTTTCAAAACAGTTTGAAGACGTCTGGGCATTGAGGCTATGAGTTGCTGGAGTTTTGCTGTTGGAATTTGGTCCCATTCTTGCCTTATATAGATTTCCAGCTGCTGAAGAGTTCGTGGTCGTCTTTGATGTATTTTTCGTTTAATGATGCGCCAAATGTTCTCTATAGGTGAAAGATCTGGACTGCAGGCAGGCCAGGTTAGCACCCGGACTCTTCTACGACGAAGCCATGCTGTTGTTATAGCTGCAGTATGTGGTTTTGCATTGTCCTGCTGAAATAAACAAGGCCTTCCCTGAAATAGACGTTGTTTGGAGGGAAGCATATGTTGCTCTAAAACCTTTATATACCTTTCAGCATTCACAGAGCCTTCCAAAACATGCAAGCTGCCCATACCGTATGCACTTATGCACCCCCATACCATCAGAGATGCTGGCTTTTGAACTGAACGCTGATAACATGCTGGAAGGTCTCCCTCCTCTTTAGCCCGGAGGACACGGCGTCCGTGATTTCCAACAAGAATGTCAAATTTGGACTCGTCTGACCATAAAACACTATTCCACTTTGAAATAGTCCATTTTAAATGAGCCTTGGCCCACAGGACACGACGGCGCTTCTGGACCATGTTCACATATGGCTTCCTTTTTGCATGATAGAGCTTTAGTTGGCATCTGCTGATGGCACGGCGGATTGTGTTTACCGACAGTGGTTTCTGAAAGTATTCCTGGCCCCATTTATTAATGTCATTGACACAATCATGCCGATGAGTGATGCAGTGTCGTCTGAGAGCCCGAAGACCACGGGCATCCAATAAAGGTCTCCGGCCTTGTCCCTTACGCACAGAGATTTCTCCAGTTTCTCTGAATCTTTTGATGATGTTATGCACTGTAGATGATGAGATTTGCAAAGCCTTTGCAATTTGACGTTGAGGAACATTGTTTTTAAAGTTTTCCACAATTTTTTTACGCAGTCTTTCACAGATTGGAGAGCCTCTGCCCATCTTTACTTCTGAGAGACTCTGCTTCTCTAAGACAAAGCTTTTATAGCTAATCATGTTACAGACCTGATATCAATTAACTTAATTAATCACTAGATGTTCTCCCAGCTGAATCTTTTCAAAACTGCTTGCTTTTTTAGCCATTTGTTGCCCCCGTGCCAATTTTTTTGAGACCTGTAGCAGGCATTAAATTTTAAATGAGCTAATTAAGTGGATAAAAGTGTAAAATTTCTCAGTTTAAACATTTGCTATGTTATCTATGTTCTATTGTGAATAAAATATTGGTTCATGTGATTTGTAATTCCTTTAGTTTTCATTTTATTAAAATTTTAAAAATGTCCCAACTCTTCCGGAATTCGGGTTCGAGTACTTCAAGTTAACCTAAATGAAAAAGAGAAATGTTGCTTTGGAAACTAGCTGAAATAAAATCATTTTTAAAAATTAATGAAAAAAAAAAAAAAATAATAATTGTTAAGCTGTCGTCTCTTAAAAGTCAACAAGTTACCACCTTTTGCATCAGATTTTATTTCTAGTTGTATTCTCTTCAGAGTAAAGTAGGGTGGGACTTGATTTTAGAAAGATGGAGCAACTTTTATTTTGATCTAAAAAACTTTATTTTAAGATGATGTTGTTACACATTACATACACTATTATAGTAATAATAGATAATGATGCATAATTACAGGAAACTAACCCTAAACCAAACACGAATGGTAACCATACAGAAAGCACATTAAGTTAATTATTACTCAGTACTTATTACACTGAAACAAGCTCACCTTAAAAGAAACTGTACCAAAAAATAAATAAATAACTAAACTGTTTAATTGTATTTTAGTAGAACACGTTGTATATATTTTCTCTAACAGGAGTGGACGCACGAGGGCAGAATCTCCCTCCAAGGTTAGAGTAAAGTTGCTTTCTCATATTAGGACACCTATGAATATGTGATTAAAACAGCAGTGGCGTGTGATACCCGCTGAGGACGTGGATGCGTTCAGTGTTGTACTTCAGGGGCGTGAGTTCGGCTCGGAGCACCTGCAGCGCTTCCAGGACCTTCCCGTCCTCCAGATACTCCAGATACTTCTGCTGCAGGAGCAGGAACCTCATCCGCTGGACACACAGGAGAACAGCAGTCAGGACGCTCATACAGCGATGTGCAGAGGATCAGAGGTGTGTGACTCTTACCACCACAGCGCTGGGGGAATGCATCAGTGCTTTCAGCTCGTTCAGGTCGCTCTCAGCCTGACAGAAAACACACACACACATTCACTGAGTTCACACAGGTTCACACACCCTCGTCTGTTGCTTGTTCTGTTAACAGCTGTTTTAATGGAAAAGTTCACCCAAAAAAAAATTTACAATTTGCTAAAAAAATGTCCTCACCCTCAGATTATACAAGATGTAGATGAGTTAGTTTCTTCATCAGGTTTGGAGAAATGTAGCATTGCATCAGTGTCTCACCAATGGATGCTCTGCAGTGAATGGGTGCCGTCAGAATGAGAGACTAAACAGCTGATAAAAACATCACAGTAATCCAGTCCCATCAGTTAATGTCTTGAGAAGTGAAAAGCTGTGTGTTTGTAAGAAACAGATCAATCATTAAGATGTTCTTAACTTTAACCTGTTGCTTCTGGCCAAAATGCATAATAATGCTTCGTCGAGTGAAAAAGTCCATCTCCTGTTGTCCAAGATGACTTTTTACAATATTACTGATAGGATTTGTTTCTTAAAAACACATATTTTTGTCTTCTCCAGACATTAACTGATGGACTGGATTTCTGTGGATTATTGTGATGTTTTTATCAGCTGTTTGGACTCCATTGATGAGACACTGATGCAATGCTACATTTCTCTAAATCTGATGAAGAAACAAACTCCTCTTGGATTACCTGAGGGTGAGGACATTTCAGCAAACATATAATATATATATATATATATATAGACAATAATATAAAATAATAAATAAAACATTATTTGCAAAATTTAAATGAAGTGTATTCCCTACAATTCCAGTTCTATCTCGTCTGCATGCCACAAACGTTGTTTTAGAAAAAATGATGAGTGCACAATAATTATGAAATCTAACCATTTAGTGAAAAAACATTATTTAGTGGGGAACAAATAAAAGTGAATAAATGTAGGACTAAATCTTGTAAAATGTTGCACACTGCTCTTTGTAATTATTATAAAATACATTCATGAAAAACAATTATCTCTCTATATAAATACAGTATATATTATAAAATCAAAAGACAAGTCTTTTAAATGTATAGCACAGTGATGAGGCAGCAACATATGATAGACAAGACAACAAAAAGGCTATTAATAATCGATAATTGCGCAAAAGTATTATAACATGAAAGGCTTCAATACAGAGAGCGACACAAAGTGCATCCTGTGCGCAGAATAATGTGTTTGAAGCTACACAGAGTCAAAGCACGCAGCACAAAGGGAAGAGATACTGATGCGTAGTGTATTATATCTGTGCGACAGTCTTATTCTTTTAACCGTTTTATATTGCAGTTATTTCAGAACGATTCATAGTGCTCTCTCCTCCAGTGATCTCACAGACCCAGGAGAGAGTAACATGACACAGAAACAGCTCCAGCAAGATAAAGTCCTGTATGCTTTATCTACAGATCAAGTATCATAATAGGAACAGTGAATCCTCTTGGCATTGTCTTCTTCTTCACAAGAAGGATGAGAGCGGAGAGAAGAGCTCACAGGAACTTTAATATTCATCTGTACCTCACATTAAACTACAGAACGGCTTCAGGACACTTGGAATATAGTGCACGAAAACTTACATGTGCTTTATAATGCTTCTGTGCCTTTCGGGGCTTAACAACGACACAATAGTATACGCACATTAATGGATGTGGATCCGTCTCGTCTGACCGATCCGGCAGAAAACGGCAGTATCGGAGCCCATACAGACACTGATTATGGGATGGGAGCGTCCCTATCCTGGACTGGCCTCATGAAGACTCACCTTCTCCCATTCTCCCTCCATCACATGATTCCTGAACTTGGTAGCAGCAGGATGCTCAAGTCTACAGCCCGATTCCTGCATCAACAGGTCCACCGTTTGACTGAAACAAGAAGAAAGATGCTAATGAATGTTATCAAAAGGATTCATACTGCTTTCACATGATAGCCTCAGGATTAGAGATCTGATTCAGCATTTTATATTCTTGCGCGCACACACACACACACACACAGAGAGAGAGAGAAGAGATCCAATCTCCTGGCAACAAGAAGTCAGTGTTTGATTCATGAACACAATAATTAAGATCAAGTCCTGAGCAGCACTCAACTCAGCTGCTTCTCTACACAGAACACAGGAAGCTTTATGATAGTTAGACAGACTGCAATAAAACTATTTTACCCTGACGACAATAACAACTGAGCTAGTAAACTACAATACACTAAACGTGTTTACATACACATATGGGTGTTTTTGTTTTACATTTCAAATTTAGATTTGATTTAAAAAAAGTTATTCTTATATAAAGGTCTTACAGGACTTGTGTACACAAAAACACCACTGACACCATTGTTAAAAATATTAAAATAACTGAAAAACACTAACACCAATGAAATGGCAGAAAAACACCACTGAAATATAAGAAAAATCCACTGACACGTTACAAAACAGCACTGACACCGTCATGAAAACAATAACAAAACTGTCATGCTACAAGACCAGCACTGACACCATCATGAAAGCACCAAACACCAGTGCTGCAATCGTTAAAACACGAGATCAGTTACACATAACACAATCACAGCTGACCGCATCGTGTAATCACAAGCACTCCGCATCAGAGAGCACCGTGACCGATCCAGTAATAACCGGTGATCACGCGCTGATCGCGGCGGAGCGTCACTTACTCGAGTCCCAGCCCGTGGAGATGTTGTCCGATGAGACGGACCACGTCCTCGTCGCTCTGGGACAGTCGTTTCTTCTTCTTCGTGCTGCTATCAGACGCAGGGCTCTCGGTGGACGGCAGCCCGTGATTCGCGGAGGACAGCAGCCCGTTGGAGTGCACCGCTCCCGCGGCGAAGGACGAGGACTCTCCGTTCCTGCAGGACTCCGGCTCCTGTGCTCCGGTCCCGTTGGCCTGCATCTTATAAAGCGCGGTTACAGCGGCGGATCTGCGCGACCGCAGGCTGTGGTTGAGACGGATGTCCGAGCGCTGGTGGGGGCTTGGGAGAGACGCCGCAGAGAGGCCCGTGATCCCCGCAGCAGACGCCCCGCTCTCTCCTGCTCCCTCCGCCGCCGAGCCTCGGCTTTTCTTCCGCGGGGGCGGCGAAGCTCCGCCGGTTTCCGAGTCGGAGGAGGAGGCAGCGGAGGCCAGAGTTTCCTCGCCGGCGATGTCAGAGTCGAGACGCCTCACAGGCTCGATATCAGCGCGGTTACAGACACGGAAGCCGACGCCGTTCGCTCTTGTTATTGTTTGTCAGAGAACAGCTGCAAGTCCATTACGGACGTCGGTTGGTGCGCGATGACGTCACCGGAAGCGCCGCAACAACCTTGAACACTCTAGAATCATTAAAGCCAGCCTAACTTAAGAAGAGAGCTGGCCTCAAGTCATTGATGTACAGTCTAACAAAAACTACTGAAGCTGTCAGATATCAATAGAGTTAAATCTTACAACAACGCCATGAAGTAGTATTACATAAACTTGTTAATGACTAGGTCTATAGGCTGCTCTATTTAAAGATGTCTATCAATGCAAGCAAGTGTCATTTGGTCAGTACTTGTCTTTTGAATATCTAGGGATTGTGCTGAAAGGTGCTCCACGCATTCTGTTTATTATTATTTACAGGCCTCCAAAATACTCTCCAGCCTTTGTTGAAGAGGTCACAGAAATGTTATCAATGATTTCCTCAGAGTTTGACTGTTTTGCTATTGCAGGGGATTTTAATATTCACATAGATAATGCAGAAAACAAAACTACAAAAGAAATGATAACGGTTCTAAACACTTTTGACTTGACTCAGCATGTGCATGGACCCACACACAAAGGTGGACACACTCTAGACTTAATCATCAGTAGGGGTCTAAACATCTCATCCATTGTTATTAAGGACATAGCACTATCTGATCACTTCTGTATTTTCTTTGATATTTTGATGTCTGCTACAACTGAATCTAGATCGGTCTCTGTCAGAAGGAGATGCATTAACGAGAACACAAGTGTACTATTTATGGAGGCTATATCTTTAACACCAAGCATTTCTGCAGACTCTGTTGATACTCTCCTTGATTCCTTCAACTCAAAAGTTAAGAATGTTATTGATGATATTGCTCCAATAATAGTCAGTAAGAAAACAAACAGACAGAAATCAGTTTGGAGAAGACAGCAGCAGTTCAGACTATGAAAAGATAATGCAGAAAAGCAGAGCGGATGTGGCGGAAGACAAAACTTGAAATACACAATAGCATCTATAAAGACTGCCTTCATGCTTTTAATGTAAAACTAGCCACAGCTAGACCGAATTTCTTCTCAAACCTTATAAACAGTAACTTAAATAACACTCGTACTCTTTTTGCCACTGTTGAGAGACTGACAAACCCCCCAAGTCAGATTCCCAGTGAAATGCTATCAGACAGCAAATGCAATGAGTTTGAATCCTTCTTTTCTGAGAAGATCATCAATATCAGGAAGGTGATTAGCACATCCTCAAGTAATGCAGAGGTCAGACAGATTCGGCCACAATATCAAAAAGATACTATGTCTATTTTTGAAGCAACTGATAGCAAAATTTTGGAAGACATAGTGCAGCACCTAAAATCGTCAACCTGCTATCTTGACACACTTCCCACATCTTTTTTTCAAAAATGTGCTTAACTGCTTAGAAGCAGATCTTTTAGAAGTGGTGAACGCCTCACTTCTTTCTGGGACATTCCCAAACTCCCTGAAAACTGCAGTTGTTAAGCCCCTCCTGAAAAAGAGCAATCTTGATAACACCATTTTGAGCAATTTTAGACCAATATCTAATCTTCCTTTTATTGTCAAAATTATAGAAAAGGTAGTTTTTAAACAGCTGAACAAATACTTAAACTCAAATGGATACCTGGACAATTTTCAATCTGGTTTTCGACCGCATCAGAGCACAGAGACAGCACTCATTAAGATAATAAATGATATTCATTTAAATAGTGACTCTGGCAAAATATCGGTGCTGGTATTGCTAGATCTCAGTGCTGCATTTGACACTGTCGATCATAACATACTACTAGAGAGACTGGAAAACTGGGTCGGGCTTTCTGGGATGATACTCAAATGGTTCAGGTCATACTTAGAAGGGAGAGGCTATTATGTGAGTCTAGGAGAGCATAAGTCTAAGTGGACGTCCATGACATGTGGAGTCCCACAAGGGTCAATTCTTGCTCCGCTCTTGTTTAGCCTGTATATGCTTCCCCTAAGTCAAATAATGAGAAAGAACCAAATTGCCTATCACAGCTATGCTGATGATACCCAGATTTACCTAGCCTTATCTCCAAATGACTACAGCCCCATTGACTCCCTCTGCCAATGCATTGATGAAATTTATAGTTGGATGTGCCAGAACTCCCTTCAGTTAAACAAGGAAAAAACTGAAGTCATTGCATTTGGAAACAAAGATGAAGTTTTCAAGGTGAATGCATCCCTTGACTCTAAGGGTCAAACAACTAAAAATCAAGACAGGAAACGTGGTGTGATTCTGGAGACAGACCTTAGTTTCAGTAGTCATGTCAAAGCAGTAACTAAATCAGCATACTATCATTTAAAAAACATTGCAAGAATTAGATGTTTTGTTTCAAGTCAAGACTTGGAGAAACTAGTTCATGCCTTCATCACCAGCAGGGTGGATTATTGTAATGGGCTCCTCATCGGCCTTCCCAAAAAGACTATTAGACAGCTGAAGCTCATTCAGAACATCTGAGCATATCACACCAGTCCTCAGGTCCTTACACTGGCTTCCAGTTACATTTAGGATTGATTTTAAAGTACTTTTACTCATATATAAGTCACTAAATGACCTAGGACCGAAATATATTTAAGATATGCTCACTGAATATAAACCTAACAGACCACTCAGATCATTAGGATCGAGTCAGTTAGAAATACCAAGGGTTCACATAAAACAAGGGGAGTCCACCTTTAGTTACTATGCTGCCCGCAGTTGGAATCAGCTTCCTGAAGAGATCAGATGTGCTAATATACTAGTCACATTTAAATCTATACTTAAAACTCATCTGTTTAGCTGTGCATTTATTGAATGAGCACTGTGCAATGTCCGAACTGATTGCACTATATTTTCACAGTTTTTTTATTTTACGTAAAATCATTTTCTAACTGTTTTAAATTCATTTTAAATAAGTAAATTTTTTAATAATTTTAAATTTTTTAAATTTGCTTGTTTTACTCTTGTTCATTATTATTTTACTTTCTTTTATGTAAAGTACTTTGAATTACCATTGTGTACAAAATGTACTATATAAATAAACTTGCCTTGCCTTAGGTATTGTCATGGTACTTCTTGAGTGAACTTACAGAAAAGTTTAGTATCCAATAATACAATTAACAATATTATTGGTATGACTGTATTTACACACACACACACACACACACACACACACACACACACACACACACACACACACACACACACACACATATATATATATATATATATATATATATATATATATATATATATATATATATATACACATACATTCCATGGTACTGCTGTATTTTTATGGCACATAGAAAAAAAGCTGTGTCCACACAGCTATAGTAAAACCATAGTAATATTGGTATGTTTTCAATAGTGGTATAGATGTGCTATGCCTGGCATGACCTTTGCCCTGAGGAGAAGGGATTTTAAGACTTTGTGACCAGATTTCTGAAATGGAAACCAGGGACATTTCCTAGCAGTCATCCAAATGTCATATATAAGTTTTTTTAAAAAGGTCAAAATACTGTTGTTGTTGTTTTTTTCTTGTCTTTTTTAGTTCCATATAATTTGTATGGTTTTGATGTCAGTTTGACAATTCACCAAAACTCACACTATGAAAAAAATAAAATAATATATATATATATATATATAGAGAGAGAGAGAGAGAGAGAGAGAGAGAGAAAGAGCAAAGGCATCAAAACTAAATATCACATTATATTCTAAAATTAAAATTAAAAACAGGCCTATGACTTTTTTTACACACACACACACACACACACACAAGATACATTACAAAAATAAATAAAATAAGAGAAGTAGAACGGATAAATAAAACTAATGATATTAAAATGAACTGACTTAAGCTGCATGATACACACTGCTAGCGATCTGAACTGAACCAATTCTGAACTGACTGGTGCTGATTAATAACACTATTGTTTTTTAGAGCTGTTTTACAGAAGAATCCGAATGGTCTCCATAGTTTCAGTTTCCTTAACTGATTCTGTTATTTTACAGTTTATTGCATTTAATATTTTCATTTTCAGAAACTGTGAATTTACTGTGTAAAGAACAAATATTAGTCAAGTCAAGTCAAGTAACTTTTATTTATATAGCGCTTTAAACAAAAAAGATTATGTCAAAGCAACTAAACAACAATAATTAGGAAACCAGTTAAAGGCAGTTCATCATTGAATTCAGTGATGTCATCATTCAGCTCAGTTCAGTTTGATCATTTGCAATCAAGTCAACGATATATCTGTAAATGAAGCGTCCCAACTAAGCAAGCCAGAGGCGACAGCGGCAAGGAACCGAAACTCCATTGGTGACAGAATGGAGAAAAAACCTTTGGAGAAACCAGGCTCAGTTGGGGGGCCAGTTCTCCTCTGACCAGACGAAACCAGTAGTTCAATTCCAGGCTGCAGCAAAGTCAGATTGTGCAGAAGAATCATCTGTTTCCTGTGGTCTTGTCCTGGTGCTCCTCTGAGACAAGGTCTTTACAGGGGATCTGTATCTGGGGCTCTAGTTGTCCTGGTCTCCGCTGTCTTTCAGGGATGTAGAGGTCCTTTCTAGGTGCTGATCCACCATCTGGTCTGGATACGTACTGGGTCCAGGTGACTGCCGTGACCCTCTGATCTGGACACAGACTAGTAAGAACTCTTGCTGCTGCATTTTGGACTAGCTGTAGTTTGTTTACTAAGCGTGCAGAACAACCACCCAATAAAGTATTACAATAATCTAACCTTGAGGTCATAAACGCGTGGATTAACATTTCTGCATATGACATTGAGAGCATAGGTCGTAATTTAGATATATTTTTGAGATGGAAAAATGCAGTTTTACAAATGCTAGAAACGTGGCTTTCTAAGGAAATATTGCTATCAAATAGCACACCTCGGTTCCTATCTGATGACGAAGAATTGACAGAGCAGTCATCAAGTCTTAGACAGTGTTCTAGGTTATTACATGCAGAGTTTTTAGGTCCTCTGTCTTTTCAGAAGTTAGCAGTAAGAAATAACTCGTCATCCAGTTTTTTATATCGACTATGCATTCCTTTAGTTTTCAAACTGGTATGTTTTGCCGGGCTGCAAAGAAATATAGAGCTGAGTATCGTCAGAATAACAGTGAAAGCTAACACCATGTTTCCTGATGATATCTCCCAAGAGTAACATGTAAAGCATGAAGAGTGACGGCCCTAGTACTGAGCCTTGAGGTACTCCATACTGCACTTGTGAGCGATATGATATATCTTCATTCACTGCTAGAAACTGAAAATTCAACAAAGTTTTCTAGTCTATGCAAAAGAAATGTTGTGGTCAATTGTGTCGAACGCAGCACTAAGATCCAATAGCACTAATAGAGAGATACAGCCACGATCAGATTGTGACGGTATTTGGCCTTAGAAAAGTTGGGTTCGGTTGCCAGGGGTAAAAACCACCACTATTATTGACTTTAAATACATCATTAGCGATATTACATATAATGATGACACTATTATATTATATGGAATAAATAAAACAAGGAACAACAGGGAAGTTGATTCAAAAGTTTTCTATTCATAATCAATTCCAATTCATTTACTTCAATTCAGTACATTATATTTAAAACAGAAAAAGAAAAAAAGAAATAACTGGAAATAAAATAATAAATCACAATTTTAATGCCAAGCCCAGGAACATTTACCTTTTAAATACCTTACAAATATAAATGAGTGACAAATAAATCGGCAAATAATTAAACAATTAAATAATTCCAACAATTAAGCTTACCTTGTCACTCATTAAACTACTGGGCCTGAAACGTAATTCATAACATCACACAATATTTACAACTGAAATCGGCAATTCGAGCGCCAACATAAATAAAATGAAAATCTCCCTAGACCAAAAACCTCCTCAAAACACATTACATATAATGCCCTGAATTAGCATTGACATCACCATCATAACTTCACAACCAATTGGAAAAAGCTCTCTGTCAAAAACTCAATTAATTCAATGAGGGAATCACATTCCACAAAATAGGAATCGTAAGCATTAATACACAAAAGACCGCAGCATTAAATGTAGTATGAACACATTAATGCAAAGCGGGCTACCACAACACTCACAAACCGTGCACTAGTGTGACCATGACCTGGAATAACCCGCATGCCTAACCAAGGCGAGAGAGAGAGAGAGAGAGAGAGAGAGAGAGCGAGAAAGACGCAATCATACTTCCTTAAATAACTTCCTACCTGGTTCCCCGTATATACGCTCAAGAGCGACACCCCCAGTACTAAATAGAAAACCACAAATCAGTGACGACGGTCACAAGATGATAAGAGCAGGTCATTTGTAACTCTAAGGAGAGTAGTCTCAGTACTATGATACGGTCTAAATCCTGACTGGAAATCCTCACAGATACCATTTTTCTCTAAGAAGGAATATAACTGTGAGGATTTTACCTTTTCTAGTATCTTGGACAGAAAAGGGAGATTCGAGTTGGTCTATAATTAACTAGTTCTTTGGGGTCAAGTTGTGTTTTTTTGATGAGAAGCTTAGTAACAGCCAGTTTGAAGGTTTTGGGGACATATCCAAATGACAATGACGAATTAATAATAGTCAGAAGAGGATCTATGACTTCTGTAAGCACCTCTTTTAGGAGCTTAGATGGTATAGGGTCTAACATACATGTTGTTGGTTTGGATGATTTAACAAGTTTATACAATTCTTCTTCCTTTAGTAGAGAATGATTGGAACTGTTCCTCAGGGGGTCTATAGTGCACTGTCTGTTGCGATACTGTAGCTGACGGCTGAATGGTTACAATTTTATCTCTAATAGTATCGATTTTAGAGGTAGAGTAGTTCATAAGTCATTACTGCTGTGATGTTGGGAAATGTCAACACTTGTTGATGCTTTATTTTTCGTTAATTTAGCCACTGTATTAAATAAATACCTGGGGTTATGTTTGTTTTCTTCTAAAAGAGACAAAAAGTAATCAGACCTAGCAGTTTTTAATGCTTTCCTGTAGGATAGGTTACTCTCCCGCCAAGCAATACGAAATACCTCTAGGCAAGGCAAGGAAAGTTTATTTATATAGCACATTTCGTACACAATGGTAATTCAAAGTGCTTTACATAAATAATGTAAATTAATCATGAAGAAAAATAATAACAAAAATAAAACAAGCAATTTTAAAACTTTTAAAATGATTAAAACATTTACTTAAAATGAATTTAAAAACAATTAGAACATGATTTTGCATAAAAAAAACAAAATAAAAAAAAACAGTGAAAATATAGTGCAATCAGTTCGGGCATAGCACAGTGCTCATTCAATAAATGCACTGCTAAACAGATGAGTTTTAAGTCTAGATTTAAATGTGACTAGTATATTAGCACATCTGATCTCTTCAGGAAGCTGATTCCAACTGCGGGCAGCATAGTAACTAAAGGTGGACTCCCCTTGTTTTGTGTGAACCCTTGGTATTTCTTGGACTCGATCCTAGTGATCTGAGTGGTCTGTTAGGTTTATATTCTGTGAGAATATCTGAAATATATTTCGGTCCTAGGTCATTTAGTGACTTATATACGAGTAAAAGTACTTTAAAATCAATCCTAAACTGGAATCCTTCCTGTAACTGGAAGCCAGTGTAAGGACCTGAGGACTGGTGTGATATGCTCAGATGTTCTGAATGAGCTTCAGCTGTCTAATGGTCTTTTTGGGAAGGCCGGTGAGGAGCCCATTACAATAATCCACCCTGCTGGTGATGAAGGCATGGACTAGTTTATCAAGTCTTGACTGGAAACAAAACATCTAATTCTTGCAATGTTTTTTAAATGATAGTATGCTGATTTAGTTACTGCTTTGACATGACTACTGAAACTAAGGTCTGTCTCCAGAATCACACCAAGATTCCTGACTTGATTTTTAGTTGTTTGACCCCTAGAGTCAAGGGATGCATTCACCTTGAAAACTTAATCTTTGTTTCCAAATGCAATGACTTCAGTTTTTTCCTTGTTTAACTGAAGGGAGTTCTGGTACATCCAACTATTAATTTCATCAATGCATTGGCAGAGGAAGTCAATGGGGCTGTAGTCATTTGGAGATAAGGCTAGGTAAATCTGGGTATCATCAGCATAGCTGTGATAGGCAATTTGGTTCTTTCTCATTATTTGACTTAGGGGAAGCATATACAGGCTAAACAAGAGCGGAGCAAGAATTGAGCCTTGTGGGACTCCACATGTCATGGACGTCCACTTAGACTTATGCTCTCCTAGACTCACATAATAGCCTCTCCCTTCTAAGTATGACCTGAACCATTTGAGTATCATCCCAGAAAGCCCGACCCAGTTTTCCAGTCTCTCTAGTAGTATGTTATGATCGACAGCTCTAGTTTACCTTTAGAGCTGCACTCCATTTTCAGAGCTGCTTTCTTTAGGGTGCGAGTTAATAGTGAGAATTGGTCTTTTAAATAAAGCATTACCCAAATATTTTAAGAGATTTTTTCTAGTGTTATTTTTTGTTTGTGCTTTTGGAGGATGTTGGTCTAACTTACAGCATTTTGCAAGGTGTTGTGAACATGCTGTAAAATACCAGAGCCATTTTTAGGAAGCTAGTAATGCAAACCTTGTTAACAAACTACCTCTAAACAGTAGAACTATATGTGTTGTTTGTATTATTTTGTTGTCATCAGTGTTGTAATACCATGTTACCAAAGATTCAGGGTAACAGCAATGATGGTTTTTGGGGAACCATTATGTCGAAGAAATTCAAAAACACATTTAAAATGTAAACATTTACCAACACATTTAAAATAATCAGACTCAGACAGCATTACGTAACAGATCTTTCAAAGTGCCATTTTATTCCATATCCATAATTCAAAAATATCAAATTTTTGCAAAATCCTGCATCAAACGACAGCGATCGGCCACAAAGTCATGCCTTCATATACCATTTAAACTCAAAATCAAATGGATTTCTGCTTACCGACACAGAAGGTCCCTGACACTGGTAATAAATGAACTGTCTGGCCAGTTTAGAAGACACACCGATCCAGTCTCTGTGTACAATACTCTTTAATAAGAACTTTTACATCATAATATAAAAATATGACTTGCTGGGAGAAGAGGGTTCTTCTTAAAACTGTAATGGAGAGCAGAATGCCGTAAAAGAATAAACTATTGCACATTCATCTAATCCTTGAGGAAAAACACTGTGGGGAATATATTCTGAACTAAGAAACATTCATCCCTGCAATGCCACGCACAATGAACCCGTTCACACAGTGATACTCACACATGTCCTCAGAGTAGCACAAACTGACACACATAGTGGCTTGTATTTGGCACATGAGGAACACTAAAACATATACTGGGGTCCAAATGTCTGAAACAAATAATTAAAGTGCTTTTGTTTATTTTTAGAATACAATATTTTTCATTACTAATTACATTGACAGTATAATAATTTTATTAACTTATTTTTTACATATTTTATGAGTAATCCAAGAACTGTATGGTTATTTCCAGGATTAAAACCTGTTTTTATACAGTCTATGATTAAAACCCATGATTTAATGTGGTCTCAGACTTTCAAACCTTCATGTACATCCATTATAAATTATTAAAATTCAAAAGAGAAAATGTGACTAGACTTTAGAAATGCATGAACACACACACACACACACACACACACTTTCAGAAGAGACAAAGGCAGTCAGTATGCTTTCCTACACAGGCATTCGGAAAAGCTCTTCAAAACATTCAGATATATCTGGGACTTTCAGTGTAATCTTTAAATAAAGGATTAAATAATTAAATGAAAGAACAACAAAAATAGGTAATTTGTCGGTTTCTTTGAGCAGCGCAGTGCGTAATATACAGTAGAGTTTAATGTATTCGCTGTGGCTTGAGTTTAAGGACAACCTGTTTATCACTTTAGCAATCATTCAGATTGTTTTATTTCATACACTCATCTCTGTGCACAACTCCAAAATTTAGATAATATAGTACTTCTCTTATATAAACAGAAAGTCTCTCTCAATGTTTCTTCCCTCAGCCTAATAAATAGAGAAAACACATTTGAAAGAACTAATTACTGGAGCACTGTACTCGGCAGAAGAGGTATGAGGTGAGGTGTGCGCCAGCAAGTGTGTGTGCCTGTCGGTCAAGAGCTGTCCACCACTTGGTGCGGCAGGGTAACAAAAGAGCCGTTAATGAAGGAGCCTTGTTTTTCACGTCCCTTTAGGAAGTAGGTGAGCAGCTCTCCTTTCCCCTTGACGAATATGGGTCCTCTCCTGACGAAGCGGAAGCCGTAGTCCTTCAGGATGCAGTAGCAGTCCTCCACCACCTGGGGGAAGCAGAGTTTGTTTAGCTAGCATACAGAGATGTCACTGTACATTTCTACTTCCTGTTGCATCGTCCTGTTTTTTTTTTTTAATGTTCTCAGGTTTTATTCTAAAGGCCTATTCACTCCAAGGACGAAAGTCAATAACGATAAAGATAACGATAAAAATATAGTTCTAAAAATCATTCTCAGTATTAAAGAATACCAGAATCCACACCACAACTATAACGATAAAGGCACAATTTCGTTGGAATCACTTTTTTACAGCTGATGAACAATAAAAATATTGACAGCCAATCAAAATCCATCCTGCTGTAATGTGCTTGAGAATTTAAAGTGGCAGACACGCGTGCGCCAAAATAAACAGACAATATAATCCGGTGGTGTGGACGCTAATATCATTATCTTTATAGTTATCGTTATATCATGGTGTGAATGAGCCTTAAGACATCAGTAAAACCCCCTTGTGATTTCTTGCGAGTCTTGATAAAGGTGCTTGCTAACAAATCGCTAAATGTGACTACAGAGGTTGTCAAGACATTAAACATAATCACACCAAACAAGTAAACTTATCTACTCATGTTTATAATCACGCTCTTGCTTACTGTTGTAACTCATGATTTACAGGTTGTAAATTTTAAATAAAGACTGAAAGAGTTTTTGGAAGCTTTGTGATGAGGTTAAAATCATATGACCATGGTATTTATTGTTTTGTTTGTTTATATCTTTAGCTTTAGTACACTACAATATATTTTCAAAAAGAGTACATATTACATAAATAATAGTAAGTGCGAACTGAATATATTGTTTATTGTAAATGCAATTAGCCAAACTTTAGTTTTTTTTTTTTTTTGATCCACCTAAGATCATCTTTACATGTAATTTTATAATTACTTCTATTGTCTTTGACAAGTATTGACAAGTATTTATGGTAAACTAAAATATACTTTAATTATTGAAACATGTATGTCATGTATTTAAATATATTTGTAATTCAAAACACTTTCGTAATGATTAAGTTGCAACTTAATACATTCATATATTAACTTTAAATAAGCATGTTATTCAATACATCAAAATAAGTGCACAAAAGATAAGTGAAATATAATGATTTAAAATGTACCTTAAAGTAAAATGTTTAACTTTTTTACAAAGTGCAAAGTGTTTATAATTAAATTTAATTGGCCTTTTAATTTTGATTCATTTGTTTTTTTTTTAATTATTTGTAAAAAAATGTATCCAAAAATCCTATTGTCTGTCGTTTTGGTGGGTAAAACATGGTGATGTGAACTTTAAGTTGGACTACAAAAATACATCATCACTCCAGTGCTTATGGGAAGCTCTTTTAAATGTAGTTCAGCTAAAGTCAAGCTAACCAGCATCACCTGGATGTTCCCCATCACCCCTGTGGACTCCATGCGACTGGCGACATTCACAGTGTTTCCCCAGATGTCAAAATGAGGTTTACGGGCCCCGATCACACCAGCCAAAACGCCTCCTTTATTCAACCCTATGGAGAAAACACACAGCCAAACATGAAGCGTTGTGAATCATTGTGTCGTTCACACACAGCCGGACGTCTGGCCACTAACCGATGCGGAGCATGAAGTTATTGAAGGACTGGTAGTTGATGTTCATCAGCGTGACTTTCATGGCCAGAGCAAAATCAGCAAGATCTGCCAAGTGCTGCCAGCGCTCCCGCTCTGAAACCTCTTCTTTCTGTCGGGAAGGACACAAATGGTTTCTACCTCTGTTTCATCAGAACTAGATGGATATATTAGACTCGTATGTACTGTCTTTACCTTCATACAAGCGTAACCATTAGTGTTATTGTCTGGACTGACTCCTGATGCTGCCATATACGTGCTGCCAATAGTCTTGATCTTAGTTATACAGCGAAACTGCGGCTCGTCTAACAGCTAAAGAGCACAAACGTGAGCGAATAACAGTGCTTCTACTTTGACTGGCAACAACTGGGTGAAACACTACTAGTACTTACGCTATCAAAATCCGAAATGATTTCATTGAGGAACCTCAGACACTCAATCCCGCCGTTGTTGATGCTTTCCTCCGTATAGAAATCAGAGAAGTTTGGGATGGAGGCGAACATGACTCCGATCTCATCGTAGGACTGGCTGTAGAGCTCCTGGGACGTAGGAAAGTGAACTGAGGTTTACACAATATTTGTGTAAAATATAGAAGCGGAGGCTGACCGGCAGGAGTTTCTCACCTCATCTCTCTTCTTGGAGCCCAGGAAATGTCGGGCGACGTGCTCCGGAAGCATATTAGTGACCAGAGCCTCGTTCCAGCGCCGCATCTCATACACCTTCTCCTTCTGCTCATGCACTTCAATCTTCCACAGGAACAGCGTGCGTGCCAGCTTCTCCACCTGAGCCAGAATGTACACAAAAATATGAATCAGCACAACTGTTTTCATCATTGACAATAATCAGAAATGTTTCTTGAGCAGCAAATCAGCATATTAGAGTGATTTCTCAAAGATCATGTGACACTGAAGACTGGAGGAATGATGCTGAAAATACAGCAGTACATCACATTTTAAAAGACAAAGTTCAATCATGAGACTCTAGATGGCACAGGCTGATATAATCACATCATTATTCACACCAGCAGCCAATGAGCTCGCTGCTCAACCTTCAAACACTCATCTAGTGCTTGCTGTAACAGTTGCGTCACACTTTAGAAACCCTTCACCTTCCCCAGCTCCACCTGCAGCATATACAGCAGCATGTCTGTGGATGTATTGGCAATCCTGCAGCAGCGTAGCAGATCTATTGTTCCCAGACCAAACACATTAAAATGTCCATCTCTATCACCATGCTATATTCACACAGAAGAGTTATTTTAAATTGAAATAATATTGAATGCAATGAATGCAGCCTTGGTGAGAATAAGAGTCTTCTTTCAAAGCATTAAAAATCTTACAGACCCCAAACTATTGAAATGTAGTGCACTTTAAAGAAAAGTCTCTGGGGTATATTTGTAGCAATAGTCAGAAATACACTGTATGGGTCAAAATGATCGACTTTTCTTTTATGCCAAAAATCATTAGGATATTAAATAAAGATAATGTTCCATGAAGATATTTTGTAAATTGTTAATATATCAAAACTTAACGTTTGATTAGTAATATGCATTGTTAAGAACTTGTTTGGACAACTTTAAAGATGATTTTTTTGCACCCTCAGATTCCAGATTTTCGAATAGTTGTATCTCAGACAAATATTGTCCTCCTGACAAGCCACACATCGATGGAGAGAAGATTTATTCAGCTTTCAGATGATGTAGAAATCTCAATTTCAGGAAATAGACCCTTATGAATGGTTTTGTGCTCCAGGGTCACAAATGCCATTGATATCAAACCTGACAGAATGCATATAATATATAATTTGATTTGAAAGGATCTAAAAAGTTGACAATTTTCCATAAATAACAACATACATTTTGGTCCGTTCCTGAAACATAACTCCTGTATGAATTCAGAAGACTTGGGATAAAAAACATTACATTTTTTGGACTTTGAGTGGCTGGGATATTGTTCAAAAAGTCTACTTTTGAGACTCAATAAAGAAAGATAAAAAAGTTAATCTCACATGTCGGGAGAAGTAGTAGAAGCTGACCATCATGATGAAGATCATCACACTCATGGCATATTTGGAGGGCACAAGATGAAATCTGTAAAACAAACAAACAAACAAAACAGATTAAATCACCTTGAAATGTAAAACCGAATTTCTCTATTTTAATACCTAGAGATAACAGGCTCATTCAATGTCAGTAAGTCTGATCACTTAAAGGGACAGTTCACCTAAAAATGACATTTCTGTCATCATTTATGTGATGTTAACTATGAATTTCTTTCTTCTTGTGAACACATTTTGATTAATATTTGTAACCCAACTGTCGACGGTAGCCACTGACTTCCATAGCATGAAAAAAAACTATCTTCTGTTGTGTTCAGCAGAAATATTTCTTAAGCATGCAAATCTGCATATTTTAATAACTCCTAATGGATCACGTGACACCGAAGACTAAGAGTAATGATGCTGAAAATTCAGCTTTGCATCACAGCAATCAATTGACTTGACTTGACATGGAACAACATGAGGGTGAATTTTCCTTTTTGGGTGAAATATCACTTTAAATCAGCAGCAACACCCCTCTGCTAAACAGACTTCTTGATTTGAGATGTTATTCACACACTGATTGGAGATAATACTGCTAGTCCCTGCTGTGATTGGTGCTTGACCCACCTGTAGTCCTTAAAGCGCGTCAGGTCGTACAGGTCAAAGATGTCCCTCCAGCTGTAGATGTTGACCACAGCTGTAGCTCCGGTGATCAGCAGCATGAGGGTGAGCTTGACCATGTGGCTGACCTGCACCAGCATGGTGGTGGCCATCAGCGCCAGTACGGAGACGTAGCTGTAGTATTTGGGATTCTCTGAGCAGCCGCTGGCGGCCGCAGTGACCGGAGTCGCCTCGTTTGAGGAGGACTCCGGTGGACGACAGCTCAACTACAGAAGACACAGGAGCACAGGTTTCAAAAGCATCATCTTAAACGTGATGTGTGTTGCTTTCTCCGTTGTTTTAGATGCTAAAAAATGATGTTTGTCCATTTAATTCATCCGTTACAGTTTGTGTAATTAAATTACAGTTAGTTATGAAAATGTGGGTGGGTTATTACTTTGTCTACCGCATTCACTGGTTTCTTACCATATCTACTATGTCTGCCATTGTGACTATAAAGATGGCCGCCATGGCCCAAGTGTTGCGAGCCCAGCGCGTGTGATCAATCCAAGTGGAGAACGACACCAATCTCTTTGGAAATACCTTTGGAAACAAGACAAAGAAGCAAAAGTTGTCTGCCTGTTCTGACAGCAGTGAAGTCAGAGGAAAGGCCTGTGATCTAGTCACAGTGTGCATGTGTTCAGTTCGATTTAATCCACAGCAACGTGCTTTTAAAAATCAATAAATTCTTCAGTAGAGCCATACGGACTCATGCGTCCTTCATCTGTTGCCTAGTGGACGTGTGCGTGACCGTCTCTCCCTACGGAAACACATTATCTCTGTTCTCGCTCAATCTGTGTGTGTGTGTGTGTGTGCTTGAGAGAGAATCAATACTGGGAACTTTATTAGTCAATGGGGAATGTGTTGACCTAACTAATGAGGATGAGTCGAATATACTGCTGCGTGCTCCAACAGTAAATGGAAGAGCCTCGGGAACCACATTTCATGCATGTGACTTGTTATATTGATATTACATCAGAAGTTGACGGGTGCATTGGAAATGTATGATTTCTCAGCAGAGCGTGGATCATGATCCGCGACTAATGGAGAGCATGACTGTGCATGTTCAGGAAACCTCATAGAGAGAAGGACCTGATGTTAGCATTAAACATGTTAAAGTTGACACCAAACAAAAGCTGGAAACAACTTTACTACTGTATTTTTGAGTGCAACAAGAAATTCACATCACGTACGAAACCAAGCACACGTGTTAAGCATGTGATTGGTGGAGGAAGGAGTTATAACAGTAACTCACCCGAGGAAAAATGGCTGCCAGCGAACAGAGAGTAAGAATGAGAAGCAAGACTTCACCTACAGCCAGAGTCACATAGTTTGCAACCAACCTGCAGAACAAAAATACACAGACAGGGGAAGATGGAAAAAAAAAGACACAAAAACATTAGAATCAAAGTAATACAGCAATACAGAAACACATGGCCATTCCTAGCGTAATGCTGTTAAAACACTTGTGAAAAAGATCGTGTTTGATTTCTATTTTATATTGTATTTAAATCTTAAAAGTATAAATAAAACTCAAATTAAATAAAAAACGGTAAGGTAAATTAACTGTAAAATATGATTTATTATTGCTGAATCAAGCTAAATAAATCAATGTATTGGTAACACTTTAAAATAATGGTCCATTAGTTAATGTTAATGAACAAACAATGAACAGTACATTTATTACTGTATTTATTCATCTTTGTTAATGTTAGTTAATGAAAATATAGTTTTTCATTGTTAGTTCATGCTAATTCACAGTGCATTAACTAATGTTACCAAGCATAACTTTTGATTTGAATAATGCATTAGTAAATGTTGAAATTAACATCAACTAAGATTAATAAATGCTGTAGAAGGATAGTTCTTGCTTAGATCATGTTAACTAACATAACTAATGGACCATTATTCTAAAGTGTTCCCAATGTATTTATTAAATGTATTAATTAACTAAAGTATGCTGAAGTGACAGATGAATCGAAATCAAATCAGAATCTAACTGAATCAGGAAACCCAGCTTTCAGTGAAGGTCGGAGACAAAGGAAAACGCCAAACAGCATCAGGACTTTATTTTTGGACCAACAAACAGATGCTGATATAACTGTAAACAGATTAGGACTGGCCTCCGTTGACCTGTGGCTGCTAAAATAGCGGGCTGATGTGTTACTAGTTAACTGACCTGGGGTCAATGAGCGCCTCCATGACGGCGGTGAAGAGCAGCACCACACACGAGCAGCTGAACGCCGCTCCGCTCTGCTTCTCCTTCTCCACCGAGAAGCGTGTCTCCAGCTCCGGATCAGTGAAGCGCATGGACAGACCATTAGTGTGCTTCCCTTTCAGTCTGAAGTGCACACAGAAACACACACATCCAGCTGTTCAACACAACCACTGCAAAATAAGAGTGCGCTACGAATCCTAAAAGTATATTTAAAGAAAAAAAAACTACTAGCAGATAATATAATATTAATAACAAAGAGAGACACTTTCATGTTTCCTAACACACTTAAGTACACTTTCAAAAAGAGCACTTTGTAATCATGCCAAATTAAAAGTTTTACTTTACAGTTCAGGTAACACTTAAAAGCATGATCTTTTAACCCTGCACCATACCTACATTTAACCACTACCTTACTAACTATTAATAAGCAGCAAATTAGAAGTCAAATTTATCTTGTGTCATGTTTTTAAAAAGTAACACCTATTTTGATGCATTGACTAATATATTAAAGCACATATGAAGTACTTGATTATAATTTTAACTTAAGTGTGTTAGTCGACATATATTTGAAATGTACTTAAATTGCAACTTAATCAATACAAATATTCAAATACATGATATATGTTTCAATAGAAATGTCCTAAAAGTATGTTTTCGTTTGTCATAAATGTTTGTCAGTACATTCAGCAGGAACACTTAGCAGGAAGACTTATTATGAAATGCACTTAAGTCCTACTTAAATTGGTCAAAAACACTTGTTCAACTAACTGCGTTTAATATACAGTTTTTTGAATGTTTGAGTGTATAATTTCCATAATTGTTCCTCTGCTTACGCCTGCACTGTCTCTCTCTCCAGCAGAGCTTCATTGAGGAGTTTGTTGAGCTCCTGTTCGTTCTCCTGAGCGTCGATGACTCTCTCAGCCAGATCACGCAGACGCAAACGCCGCCGAGGGTTTGGAAAAGAGGGGTTCACCACCTACCACCAAACACACACACATTCACTGTTCAGAAGAATGGGTCCGAAATATGGGATCGTTATAGTTGCAATTATTTGGCACAATTATTCAAGTTGTTGTTGTTGTAGTTTTTTGTCTGATGTTTTGTATTATGCTAATACATAAACATGTTGAACTATATCATATAAAGGGCCGTTTCGATACCAGTCCTGTAATTTTACAGTAATAAATCCCCTTTTTTCTGATTTGCTAAGAAATGCAATAGAATTCGGAAGCCAAATGGGTGGTAACATGTTCATCGCAAGCGGCTATATTATATATATATTTTTTACGATTTTTATAACTAACAAATTCATTCATGCATACATTTTTTTAGAGACTAATGTGAAACCCTTTGCTATTTTAAACTAATTATTTCAACATACAAAAACAGATATTAAACACATTTTTAAATAAGAAAGCAATTATTTCCATTTCGATTACATGCAAATCATTATAATCTGCTGATTTGATTATTATTAATGTTGAAAACAGTTGAGCTGCTTCATATTTTTGGGGAAACCATGGTAGATTTTATTTTTCAGGATTATTTGATTAATATAAATTCTGTTTTATTTGAAACAGAAATATTTTGCAAAATAATTATCACTTCTTCTTTTTTTTTTGTTATCTTAGGGTAAAATAGGTTTTAAATGGTATTCCGCTGTAACTTTAATACAAATGTGACTCTGGAGCACAAAAGCAGTCTGAAGTCTCTGGGGTTTATTTGTAGCAATATCCAAAAATACACTGAATGGGTCAAAATGATTGATTTTTCTTTTATGCCAAACATCATTAGGATATTAATTAAAGATCATGTTCCATGAAGATATTTTGTAAATCTCCTACTGTAAATGTATAAAACTAGATTTTTGATGAGTAATATGCATAGCTAAGAATCCATTTGGAAAACTTTAAAGATGATTTTCTCAGTATTTAGATTTTATTTTGCTGCCTCAGATTCCAGATTTTCAAATAGTTGTATCTCAGTCAAATATTGCCCAACAATATCCCAACAAACCACACATCAACGGAAAGATGATTTATTCAGCTTTCAGATGATTTATAAATCTCTGGTTATGACTGTGGTCCAGGGTCACAAATAGTTAAATAAGTGGAACATGTTTTAAAGTTAATTAAATACCATTCAAAATCTATTTTATGCTAATATTTTTTAAAAAGAAGTTAATAATATACAATTTTCACCTAGCATTATTATTACTGACAGAGCTTTTTCAGGGACTGAAGCGAAATCCTTTGCCACTTGAATCTATCATTAAGTAAAGAAGTTAAACAGACTGATAGTGTTCAGGACAGCTCCAGATGTCAGTGTGTGAGATCATGGTGTCATTACGCGTGTGTCCAGCTCCTCCGGCTCCTCCGGTGTGGTGCAGGCCGTGTGGACGCTCCCGTTACACTCCGTAGTGTTGATCAGCAACGGAGAACTCCCATTAGACGACGTCACCGACAGCTTCTGGAGGAAACCAGCGGTGAGAGCGTGAGAATGAGAGACACACAGAGGAACAGAAACAACAGACACAGGAAACGACACTCACTACTCCATTGATGTTGCTCTTGCTCACGGGTCCCTTGGGCACCACCACCAAATACGTCTCAATGCCCCTTTCCTTCAGGTACTCGCAGCGGTCTCCTCCGTTCCCCGGCTCCACGTCAAACTCTCCATGAAGACACTCCAGGGTACTCTGGGAGATGTGCACTCGCCTATCAGACACACGTTTGAGTGTGTTACTGGCCAACACAACCAGCTGCTTCACTCAGGACACACACAATGTTGCTGCTTAGCTGTTGAAAACTACCCTGTAAGTTCACTAAACGGCTTCAGGATCCATTTTCTGAGCCACTTAAGTAGGACTTAAGTGTTAGATACCTTGCTAATCATGCTAAGTACATGCTAGTCATTTGCTAATCATGCTAGCAACATGCTATTTTTTTAATGGATGGACACTTTTTATTTCACTTCTTTTGGACTGATGCATGCAACCCACTGAGTGCCATCAAACAGCTTCTTTCTTTCTTTCTTTCTTTCTCTTTCTTTCTTTCTTTCTTTCTTTCTTACTAATCTTTCTTTCTTTAATATGAATCTTTCCTTTTTCTTTCTTTCTTATCTTTCTTACAATGAATCTTTCTTTTTTTCTTTCTTACTAATCTTTCTTTTTCTTTCTAATCTTTTTTCTTTATTTTCTTTCTAACTAATCTTTTTTCTTTCTTTCTTTCGTTCTTTCTTTCTTTCTCTTTCTTTCTAATAAATCTTTCTTTTTTCTTTCTATTTAACTAATCTTTCATTTTTCTTTCTTTTTTCTTTCTTTCTTACAATTAATCTTTCTTTTTTTCTTTATTTCTTACTAATATTTCTTTTTATTTCTTTCTACTCTTTTTTCTTTATTTTCTTTCTAACTTATCCATCTTTCTTTCTAACTAATCTATCTTTCTTTTATTTAACTAATCCATTTTTTTTCTAACTAACTAATCTTTCTTTCTAATCTATCATTCTTTCTAACCAATATATCTTTCTTTCTTTCAACTAATCTATCAATCTAACTTTAAACTACTTTAAACTTCGAACTTCTTTAAACTTCTTCAAACTTTCTGGTCAGGCTTTCTCAAGCCAACTTAAAGTTAGTCTCAACAAACTTTTTTTCTAGTTACTTCTACTGTCTTTGAAATATGGCTAAAGTGTTACTGCTGAATGTGCTGACAAGAATTTATGATAAACTAAAATATACTTCAGTCACTTCTATTGAAACTTGTTTGTCATGTATTTAAATATTTGTAATTACACATTTGTAATGAAGTTGAAATTGAGTACATTTAAATACACTTTTAAGATTTGGAGTAAGCAACAAGTGCACATTCAGTATGATCAAGCGCGGGTCTCATTCCAGTCGGGTCTTACTAATGATTATGACAGATCAGAGTTTAATAATCGAACATATCTCCAGATGTTTCCAGAGCTCAGACGGAGGAAAGTTTACATATGTGACCTGAACAGCCAGACACGTTCACACTTATCTGAGTCATTCCTCGGACTGCATTCACACTTGATCCTTTCATAAATGGATGGCTAGTGAATTTCCCCTAGCATTCAGAAGCTAACAACCGGAGAAGGTGCAGGATTTTACCCAGGTATCCCTCCTGCCTCCATCTTGTTGGCCACCGTCACGTCAGTGGACCACACGTCATACTGCCAGCGCTTCTGTCCCAGCACGCCGCCCAAAACCGTCCCAGAATGCACCCCGACACGCATATCCACATCCGTCTGCGTCTTCTCTCGAACGTATCTGAAACCAAGATGAATGTGTCAGACGCTCAGGCACACCCAGCTCAAGCCATTTCAAAGTCATGGTCTTGAAGCAGTCAGTAATTCCCAGCATGCATCACTCACGAGATGGCCTTAACCATGGCCAAACCCATCATGATGGAGCAGGCCGCATGGTCATCGCGGTAATCTGGAAGGCCACAAATACAGTAATAGCAGTCGCCCAGGATCTTGATCCTCAACTGGTGGTATTTCTAAAGGTAGAGCATCTTAGACTTAGACTTCATCAATGGTTAACCGAGCGTCAATTGAGAGCAACAACGTGTGTCACTTTTTCAGCCGTCTTGGTTATTTGAAATCTTTTCTAACATTATAAATATCTTCACTGTCACTTTTGATCAATTAAATGCATCCTTGCTGAAGAAAGGCATCCGTTTCATTTAAAAGGGAGACTTGACTATGTCATTCATAATGTTTTATCTCTTCAGGATTTCATTTGGATTTTAATATTTGTTTGAAATAAGCTGTAGTACATACACTGCTGTTTCCCATCAATGTGATTTTTACTTTAAACTCGACTGCTGGACTATGCATCTTAAGATCATTAGTCACCAAAAATGATTGCATCTTTAAAAAGGACTAAATGTGTGCTAAGAAAACATGAATGCATATAGCAGTAACTCACGGCTGCTAGCTTGTCGAAGCGGGCGAACAATTCGTTGAGCAGCTTCACCAGCTCATGCGCGCTACAGGACGAGGACAGCTGAGTGAAGCCCACGATGTCTGCGAACAGAATACTGCAACACAAACACAGTCAGAGTCAAACAATCAGCAAACGACGACATCAAGCTTCGCCCTGATTTACTGAAACACTGACCTGACGTTCTCGTGCCGATACATGTACATGGTGTTGAACTGCTGCATCTCTTTCTGACTGGCTTCTTTCTTCATGTCCTGAAGCATCTCGTCTGCGATGTGCTTGGGTAAGATGGACAGCAGGAGACGCTCCTGTACGCAGAAGGACAACCACTCATTAAATAGACGGTTTCATCGGGCGCACGCGCCTGGACCTAAGATAACTTCCGGTCTGTGTTGTGTATATCGGTCTGGCTGCGGTGCCTTCTACAAACGTAGTTAAAGTCAAGGTGATGAGTAGACTGAAGTTGGGGTCAGGTGGTTGTGCTGCGGGATGTGTTTCCCATACATTTATTTATTTTTGGAGACTCGCCACAATTTTAAAACTGATCGATTTTCAAAAAGGCTTCGTTGAATAAACATGAGTAACGTTATGTACTGCACGTTTAATAATAATAATTCCTTACATTTATATGTTTAAATATCAAAACTAGGCACGGGTGTTTTTATATCACTATTTCTGAAAGAAGACTTGCATGCTATATGCCTGTTAACGCAGCGTTTGTGAGCGTAGCTCTGCTTTGTTTAAATCTTACCAAACTTCTTAACGGTATTCAATATGTGTCAACTTTATACTACAAATGACCTCACAGCAAACAGACACTGACCACAATTAATACGTTAAAAGAAAAAGAAATGCAAATTAATATCTCTTATGGATACAGTGCACAAATATATGTATGTTTAAGACACTTCAGCGATGCTAACCATGACCTGAGCTGTTAACAAGTCCACTCACAGCAGGCCACAGTCCACACAGAGCTCGTGCCATGACGGATTTGCTATTTACACGGCAGAATTTGGCAAGAGCAAAGACAGAACGAGTCTCCGAGATGAAACAGAGCTGCTACATGACTATCCATTATGACGTGTAGGCATTTATATATATATATATATATATATATATATATATATATATATATATATATATATATATATATATATATATATATATATAATTAGCCTACAAAAAATTCTTATGCATTGCAATCCTTTAACTTGTAATATTTGGCATGTTTGTGTGCCCTGTGTTTAATAAGCAGCGTGTAGAAAAAACATTGCGCCAGACTTTAGACCAGGTTTGAGTCGGTCTATTTTGCAATCTATTTTCAGCTCCTTAAAATAGCAATCTGCCAGCAATGCACACACCTAATTTTTAGACCAGCTGGGTGCACAAATTAGCGCAAATGCATTTGCTAATTAAACGACGAGGTGCTGGATGGGAAAATGCGAACGGCGCCGGACTGAAACTAGCAAACACACTTGCGTCGCATTGCGCCGGGTGTATGACAGGGCCCTCGATCTGTGTGTTTCTGAGTGAAGCGCAGCACTGTGTTCAGTTGCACACCAGCAGCATCTCAACAGACGCTGCGTGCCTTTGGAAACAAAACTATCTCCCCAAACATGCTAACTGACAAAAGAGAAGCTTCTTCGGTTCTCCGTCAAAACATTAAAAAGCTTGCAAGTGAAGAAATTAAGACATAAATATTAGTATTCTAGTTTCACAGCTGTGATGAGTATCATATTATTTTTTAAATATTAGTTTTTATTTTACAGTGAAATATGGAAATAGTATTATTTATTTTCTTTTTATTTAGTAAATAAGTATTACAAATTATATTTTATTTATGTATTTTTTAAAGCCATATTTATATATAATCACAACACTTTGGACACATTGTGTGTCCCTGCAAACAAGAACGGCAAACCTGGATTAAAAAAATATTTAAATCATATTTTAAATCAGAATCACAATTTTTCTCACAACAAAACTGCCATTTGATTTTGTTTTCCCCTAACCAGAAATATATATCCAGAAGTTTTTTTGTTAAAAAAAAAAAAGTTTTACAAGAAAATACAATTTCAGTCTTTAATTCAATGTGTTACTTTTCATTTGTTTGTCAAACTTTCTATCAGTTTCTGATGTTTCTCATGTATTATTCAAAGGTAAAGTGTGTGTGTGATTTCTGCACCACTAGTGGGATCAAACAGAACTGCAAAAATAATGACTAGCTATGTTGGAAACTGAATATTACCTTACTTTATTCTGAACACTGTACACAGTTTCAATATATATATATATATATATATATATATATAGTATGACTCCTTCTACTTCACATGTGTAATAGTACACATTGTGCAACATTTCAAACATGCAGCACTGTTGTCCCACGACCTCACTACATTAAATGTTTAATTCACAGAGTTCACCTTGGGGTCGTTCACACACAAATAAGGGTTTATGAATTCCATTTTTCTATTGTTGCTCGAGTCTCACGTCTTTTGCAGCGTTGCATGCATGACACTGCATTCTAAAAATGCTATGCTCAAGTTCAACTTTAAAAAGCGTGTCTCGAGACCTTGCGTCTGTAGTGAAGGAGCTGCTCAAACTCTGGTGGTTTCTCTCACCTGCTGCTGGCTTTGCTCCTCCAGGTTGAGCTTCACCTCCAGCGACTGCCGAGCCTCCAGAAAGGCCTTGCGGTGTTTGCGGTCGGCCATGTAATACGACATGACGCCCACAGTGATGGCACACAAGTAGATCACAATGTTGGCCAGCAACTGAAAAACACAACAGCACCATCATGACATGACAAACAAGCCTTCCTCGCCCAGCGTCTGCTTCTTTAAGACTACTACTGTATTTATTGGTTGATATAATATTGAAAAAAATATGAATCATCATGGGAATAAAATAATAAATCAGCCACAACAGAGGCAACAAATACTAATAAGTGCTATATTTTTTGTAGATGTAATTTTGGAAAATGATTAATCATCATGAGAATTTGCATAACTAAGTCAATTATAAAACACTATATTATTTTGAAATCAACAAAAAAAGGCACTACAATCAATTCTACCATTATGTATAAATACTATATTTATTAGTAGATATAATTTAGAAAACATAAATAATCACCATGAAAATGCATAAATTACTGAAATGAATAAATAAATAAAAACACTGTAGTGTTTTTAAATCAATACAAAAGGTAATAAAGCTACCGTTATGTAAAAATGCTATATTTATTTGCATATTTAATTTAGAATACAGCTGAATAACTAAATACAAATAAATTGCATAATGTTTTTAAATCAGCACAAAACAGGCAATAACAGTAATAACTGAATGACCGATTTAATAAAAAATAAAATAGAAAATAAGGTAATATTTTTTTAAATCAGCAGAATGACAATTACTGCCGTTATATATAAACACTATATTTATTAGTAGATATAATTTAGAAAACATAAATAATCACCATGAAAATACATAAATTACTCAATGAATGAATAAATGAAAACATTGGTGTTTTTAAATCCGTGTAAAAAGGTAATAAAGCTACCGTTATGTAAAATTGCTAGATTTGTTTACATATATAATTTAGAAAACATGATAAATGATCAAGAAAATACAGTAACAAGTGAATAACTAAATACAAATAAATTGCATTATGTTTTTAAATTAGCACAAAAAAAAACAATAACGGTAATAAGTGAATGACCGATTTAATCAAAAATGTAATCAAAAATTTGGTAATTCTTTTTTAAATAAGCACAGAAAAGGCAGAACAATTACTGCCATATATACTATTATATTTATCAGTAGGTATAATAAAAAAATACATGCTTAATCATCATGAATTACTGTAAGTATTTTATGTAATACTGTAAATTACTGTAATTAGTTATTGAATAAGTTAAAAAAAAATACAGTTTTTTTTGTCAGCACAAAAAAGGTGGTCAAAGTGCAAATCAATCAATCAATCAATAGTGCTGGTTTTGAGTTGGGGTTGAAACAGCCTGCAGTTGTTCTCCACACGTTTCATGAGCCACTGATCTCCAGGTGGTTGCTCTGTAATGTTTTTGAATAAACTGCTTCCTGCGTCCTGCGTCTCGGGGCACAAACAGTCTTGCTGAGTGAAGAGCGAATCACCTCGGCTGGACAGCCACCTGTCGGCCCTTCTGGCCCCGTCACCATCTTATGACTGAAGCAGACATCAGCCCAATCTGATCAAATCATGTCCAGTCATATTTCATCCCAAAATCAAAAGAATATATATCAAGAAGACTTTTCGTGGACAATTAAGCATATAAATTAAAAACGGGAAAACAACAAATGTATAATTAATTTATTATTTAACAACTATTGGGATAAAAATATGTTTGTCTTGAAAATAACACAACATCAACTTGATAGTCTTTAGGTTCAGAGGTTTCGAGTACTTCAGAGTATTTGTAAAGAAACTAATCGTGGAAACCTAAAATCGTGGAATGATACAATAATAGTTTGCGTCTGTTACTTTCTGTCACACCAGAAACGTCCACGCTTTCCTTCAAACGCAATACTGAACCATTGTGTTGTCATCGTCTGAAAAGTTATTTCTCTTCTTTAGAAAAAGAAATGCAATCAATTGTACACTCTGTCTGAAATGATAAACAAACAAAGATAAAACAGTCATGAACGTGATCTGAATGTCCAGTGTTTTTCTGCAGCTGACTCAAGGTCTGATGCCTTTGAGTTGAATCACATCTGCTTCACCTACTTTAGGCTGCTGGTTAAAAGGTGTTTTCAAAGTCTTTTGGGCTTTCTTTAGACTGTAGCATGAGATCAGGTGCAACTGTAACATGATTCATTAGAGAATTTCTATATAGCTAAAGCTTCAGTCCAGTATGAGTGAAGGTACCATTTACACTTATTAATTAGTATTTAACAATACTATGTGATCAAAATGGTTTTAATACTGGTGACACTTGAATCTACAAGGCTTTACAGGACGTATTCCCTTCAGCATGACTAAGAAAATAATATTTTTGTTATTTAATCAGAACCATTTAATATCTAAATTACTGATATATATATATATGTGGAGTCAAATCTTCATACATCCTTTTGACTACAAAGTATGTGTTTGTTTGATGGCCAGAAATTGTTGTCATTGAGTCTTTCACGTTCTCAGGTTTTAACATCGGTTGAATCGGGCTTTGATCAGAACTGTGAGATGATATGAGCCCATCATTTACACCCTTAAAACTAAAGCTACCAAAAAGTGCTTTTTGGTTTTTTTTCTCAGTGATGCTATAGATGAGCCATTTCTGGTTGCCCAAAGAACCTTTCAGTGGTCAGCTCTTAAAAGACCCATGCTTTTCTAAGAATGAAGTACATTTAAAGAACCTAAAGATCCCTTTCCCACCATACATAACGGTTTCATTCTACAGAAGGTTCTTTATAGAGGACCAAAAGGTTCTTTAGATTGTTAAAATGTTCTTCACACTTAGCCAAACATGGTTCTTTTAAGCACTGGAAGGTTCTTTGGGGAACCAAGTATGGTCCTTTTGGACATTTTGTGAAATGGAAAGGTTCTTCATGGAACCTCTCGAGACCCATCTTTTCTCCTCCAAACTGCTGGCATCATTTTCCTCACCTGTCTTCCCAGAGCCGCCCCCTGGATGTCCTCCTGCTGCTGCTGGGCGATGGTGACGCCCAGGGCGAGGGTGTGCACGCCGCAGGACACGGCCGTGATCAGCACTATAGGGGTCAGCCGCAGCGGCAGCGTCAGGAAGAAGGAAAAGCTAAAAAACGCCTGCCAGCCCACCGTGTCGCTGGGCTGATGGAAGCGGGCGAAGTTCAGTCCTAGGTAACAGAAGATCTGGGCCGCTATGAGCACCCACAAGGCGTAGGGCACCAGGCGGCGGGTCACACGGTCCGGGAGCAGACCGAACCGGCACAGCAGGTACAGCAGGACGTCCACCGCCAGCCCCACAGACGCCACGGCCACAGACGCCAGCTTATCACCGGTGTACAGCACAGCACACATCACGATGATGTAGCAGTCGAAGAGGGCTGCGAACACCACCAGCACCAGCAGGGTCTCGTGCCGCTGCCGCCGGAAGTAGGTCTGGTAGAGGTTCTCCAGAGAGTCCGGCGCGAAGGTCAGACGCATGAACCGCGGCAGACACAGACAGCAGCCGGAGCTGCGCACGGTCACCTCATGGGTGCGTCCCACCGCCTGCCCGGGGTCAGAGGGCAGGGTGACCGAACAGTCCGCCGAATACTCCGCAGAATACTCAGGCTCCGAAAAGGCCCGTTTCCGGTGCATTCTGGAGTGCTTGATTGTAAAAGATGCTATAAAAACTAACACTCCGTGTGGGTCTCAATGCAATGGATGCTGGGAAAACATTGCCTGGAAACGTGTTCGCCAATGTCCAAACCTGAGATCAGATCCGAAGCGGCCACCTGATTGTCATGCCTGGCATGTTTAGACACCGAATCAGATCTTGCATGCATGTTCGTGCCACTGGCACCTAGAGAGACGCTTTGGCACTTGGGATGCGCTTCTCGAACCAATGCCCCCAGCTGCACGCCTTTGTTTTTATCTGAGAGCTGTTTACACATCCATCAGCCTCTCTGTTTCCAGTCTCGGGTCCAGTCTCGGTGTCCAGCAGCGCTCACGGTGGGTTTCCATGATGAACCCTCGCATGGAGGAAGAACATCAGGTCTCAGGAAGGAAGTGAGGCGACCATTGAACCAGATGTTTCGCCAAGGATCAGCATGACATGCAGTGACAAGCGAAATAAAATCAGAATGTCAGCTTAAATCGAGAAAACAGAGGCGATCGTGATCGCAGAGCGCATCGTGGCCTGATACAGTCTGTTAAAATGCACTTCCCTTCCTGTGCATCACACTGGATTCACGCAGGAAATACATGTTGCGCTCCGGTGCTGTGTGAAATATGGAAATGCATTTCACAGTACACCGCTGCTGCCTTCTGTTACACATATCCTCACATCTTCAATACTGAAACCACCACAAGACGTGCAAATCAAGATCTCAGTGATGAAAACGTGGATCTCTCTGCAGACTGGCCGTTTCTAATGGAAATACAGCGCTGCCTTTATCCGTAACGTATCCATAATCACATTCACGGTCCGATTTGTGGCAAAGAGCAATTTCAGAATCACCCGTGAAACACATGAAAATCCACCGTATGCTCGATTCCAAGTCTTTTTCCTCCAAAAGTCATTAATAATCACGCGACCTCCCGTTCCATGGATGGAAGAAGTGGATACTACTGGCACAGTCCTGATAAACCAGACCCGACACTCCACAAACCTGACTTTTCATTCAGTCTGTGTAGTGTGTACATATACACAGAGATCCAGTCGTTCTCACTTTCTAAATGCAAACGAACGTGATGTCCGATTCGCGGAGGAATTGTTGTTTGGAGTCGTGTCTTATTAATGATTCACACGAGCCGAGTCGTGAATCATTCGATGTGAATGGAGAAAGTTAGCTTGAGTGAAGCTGACAAATAGGTTAGCCTACCATAAACTGTATAAAAATAGTAGCCTACATATGTCGCCTTAGTAACGCCAAACACTGTTTATAATTCATAATATACATATTGTTAAATAGCAGTATTTAGCAATAGGTTAATGTACATTCATCAATTCGGCTGTGAGGGAGAACTGAGACGTGACTGTCACGTTGAAAGCTCACTTTGTGTAATGCAATCATTAACAGACACCATAGTTAAGCTTCTACGAAAAAAATAATTAATTAAAATGCCGCGCGCGTTTTTTGAGAACACTTTTCGGTGATGACTCGTTTGAATCGATTCTCTTATTTTAACATTTCGAACGAACCGATTCGCTTCCATGAATCAGATTTCTGAACGCAGCAAACGAAAATGACCAGTCGCAGGCTACTATGGCGACGGCTCGCGATTTTAATATTAATTCTAGGGTGCTGACGTATATTCACAGGCGTCCAATCACGCGACCTGTTTAACATTCATGAGCTTGACCTTCTCTATAGTAGGATTGGTCAGTGCGTCCCTGTTACCCCTCTCTTCACCCCCCCACCCCCCCCTTCAGTGGGCACGGTTTGCAAGCAACAGCTAAAAATATGCAGCCCATCTTATTACAAGACCTATAGGGGGTTTTTATGGATAAATAATGCAATGTTTTTTTTTTATCAACAAACTGTCAACACTAAGCCTAAACAAAGTGTGACATATAGAGAATAACAACTTATTTGTGACAGAAATCCACATGTAAAGCATAAATGCACATGTTTTAGCTGTTAAAAATGTATAGCTGTTTGGATAGCTTTGGACCAGTATTACTTGTATCATATAAACATTACATAAACTGACATGTTTTCTCTATTCTCTATTGTGACTGTCTGACAGCAGATGCCTCAGGGTCATATTGATTATTCCACTGAAACCCTGTATTGAACAAGAAATCAATAGTCAGACAGCTGACCTTTATAAAGCATAGATAGAGCACATCAACATCAGATCATGCCTGACAAACACATCACCTCAGCTCACACAATTCAACCATAATTGTGACATCACATTATCACCGAGCACACCTCCTCTGTGAACAGTTATGAAAGCGCAGGAGTCACTTCATATAGGCCAAATGTACCGACCGTGCTGTTCACCTGGACGCTGTTTACGGTAATCAATATACAGGTGCTCCTCAATTAATTAGAATGTTATGGAAAAGTTCATTTATTAGTAATTCAACTCAAATTGTAAAAATCTTGTATTAAATAAATGCAATGCACACAGACTGAAGAAGTTTAAGTCTTTTGTTCTTTTAATTGTGATGATTTTGGCTCACATTTAACAAAAACCCACCAATTCACGACCTCAACAAATTAGAATATTTCATAAAACCAATAAAAAAAAACATTTAGTGAATTGTTGGCCTTCTGTAAAGTATGTTCATTTACTGTATATGTACTTAATACTTGGTAGGGGCTCCTTTTGCTTTAATTACTGCCTCAATTCGGCGTGGCATGGAGGTGATCACTTTGTGGCACTGAGGTGGTCTGGAAACCCAGGTTTCTTTGACAGTGGCCTTCAGGTCATCTGCATTGTTTGGTCTCTTGTTTCTCCTCTTCTTTTTGACAATAGCCCATAGATTGTCTCTGGGGTTCAGGTCTGGTGAATTTCTGGACAGTCAAGCACACCAACACCATGGTCATTTAACCAACTTTTGGTGCTTTTGGCAGTGTGGGCAGGTGCCAAATCCTGCTGGAAAATGAAATCAGCATCTTCAGAAAGCTGGTCAGCAGAAGGAAGCGTGATGTGCTCCAAGATTTCTTGGTAAACCGGTGCAGTGACTTTGGTTTTCAAAAAACACAATGGACCAACACCAGCAGATGACATTGCACCCCAAATCATCACAGACTGTGGAAACTTAACACTGGACATCAAGCAACTTGGGCTATGAGCTTCTCCACCCTTCCTCCAGACTCTAGGACCTTGGTTTCCAAATGAAATACAAAACTTGCTCTCATCTGAAAAGAGGACTTTGGACCACTGAGCAACAGTCCAGTTCTTCTTCTCCTTAGCCCAGGTAAGATGCCTCTGACATTGTCTGTGGTTCAGCAAATCTCTTGACACGTCTGTGTGTGGTGGCTCTTGATGCCTTGACCCCAGCCTCAGTCCATTCCTTGTGAAGTTCACACAAATTCTTGAATGGATTTTGCTTGACAATCCTCATAAGGCTGCGGTTCTCTCGGTTGGTTGTGCATCTTTTTCTTCCACACTTTTCCTTCCAGTCAACTTTCTGTTAACATGCTTGGATACAGCACTCTGTGAACAGCCAGCTTCTTTGTCAATAAATGTTTGTGGCTTCCCCTCCTTGTGAAGGGTGTCAATGATTGTCTTCTGGACAACTGTCAGATCAGCAGTCTTCCCCATGATTGTGTAGCCTAGTAAACCAAACTGAGAGACTATTTTGAAGGCTCAGGAAACCTTTGCAGGTGTTTGAGTTGATTAGCTGATTGGCATGTCACCATATTCTAATTTGTTGAGATAGTGAACTGGTGGGTTTTTGTTAAATGTCGGGCAAAATCACCACAATTAAAAGAACCAAAGACTTAAACTACTTCAGTCTGTGTGCATGGAAATTATTTAATACACCAGTTTCACAATTTGAATTGAATTACTGAAGTAAATGAACTTTTCCACGGCATTCTGTATATTCCCAGGCTCTTATTGCTAAGTACACAAAGAGAACCTGAGGGAGACCATGAGCATGATAATTATTAAATTTGCTATGCCTCAGAGGTTCATAGGGGAACAATCATCCAGTGCTTTATTATGTGCAAGATTGGGACTTTAAAGCTTCAGGGAAAAGCAGAGTGAAGAAACTGACCTTTTAGCTCCTCGTTTAGTCATTTTTTCTTCTGCTGCTCTTTCAGCACCAGCATTGTCCAATTCTTTGTAAAAATTCACGTCATAAGCAGTTATTTGTTTATTTATTATTATCATTTTTAATTCTGCAGTATGAAACTGTCCAAAAAGGTTCCTTGGAGGACAAACAGTGGGGTTAATATATTAGTCTATATATCACTATACAAATCGCAATTTATGTAATACATCTTAGTTATTTAAAGGAGCTATGTGGAGGTTTTTACTAAAAAAAAAATCTTTAAGATAGAGTTTTCATTTGTACATGTATGAGCCAACCATGATGTAAAAAAAAAGAATGACACCTCGACTGTCCACCACTGTTGCCTCTATCAGCCTGGAGGCTCAATTGTGTGTGGAGGAGTCGGGCCCAAATTGGCGCGAAAATTCACAAAATGTGACGTCATGCACGTTCTCGTCTACTTGGGCTTACAACCGTAAGCAGCGGCAATAGTGTTTTCAAATGGACTCTGCGGATGGAAAGAAGCGACCAGCCTCCAGCACAATTCAGAAACCCACGGACACTCCTCGTAAGTAAAAAAAAAAAAAAAAGAGCGTGCGCACTGAGAACGAGCATGAGACTGGCTGCAGTTCCTCTAACGGCCACTGGTGTCAGTAACGGTTAGAAATTTCAGAACCTACGCAATGCTCCTTTAATTTCGTTTATTTTTTATAACTTTATATTATGTTATGTTATAAATATTATTTAAGTGTGTGATGTAATTTAATTGAAATAATGCAATACATTTTCTTTAATTGTTAACATATTTAGGCTATTTATGAATTTCCGTATTTAAGCATTTCAAAACTGCGCTTAATTAAATCAGGGTAGGTCCATTTAATGTACATTCAATTAACAACTTGCTTAATGTACAACTCACAAACAAGTTCACTCCATTCTAATTTACAGTTGCGTTATTATTACGTTCATTACGGTCGCGCGTATGACGCCACGCACGCAAGCGCGTAGGACGTGACGCTCTGCTGACGTGTATCACGGGAAACAGAGGAAGTAGATGGTGGTTCTTTGACAGATGTTGTGAGAGATCCAGTGGGAGAAGACAGTGGCATGTCCACTAAACACTGGAGTAACTGGAGAAAGAGCCTGGAGCGCGTCCACAGACACAGGTGCAGTCCTCTCACACACACACACACACACACACACACACACACACACACACAGTTACTTGCGTTTGTGGTTTACGATGACTCTCAATATGCGTAATGTTTTTATACTTTACACACTGTAGTCTCTGTCGCCCCACAACTAAACCTACCCCATACAGAAAACTACTGGCAAAAATGGAATTGCATAAAACACCGTTTTGCCTTTTGTTTTCCGGAGGACGCAGGAAGTGTCATCATAAACCATGTTTACGTTGTAGTGCCCATGTCATTATACACATTTGTGTCCTCATGAGCATTATATACCAGTACACAAACATCCAGTTTATATTGTGTGTCAGCGTGCTGTGATGTGTGTACTCTAAGATGAGTTTGTAAGTGTCTGTGATTAATATGTGCTGTAACTGAAGGGAGTCTTTTATATGTGCTATCAGAAAGACTTGAAGAGCTTGGACAAACTGTATTAAAGGAACAGTTCACCCCAAAACGAAAATTAGCAGAATATTTTCTCACCCTCAGGTTATCCAAGATGTAGATGAGATGTTTGTTTGTTCATGTTATGGAGAATTTGCATCAGTGTCTCATCAATGGATGCTCTGCAGTGAATGGTTGCCGTCAGAATGAGAGTGCAAACAGCTGATAAAAACATCACAATAATCCACAGAAATCCAGTCCATCAGTTAATGTCTGGAGAAGACAAAAGCTGTGTGCTTAAATCCATTATTAAGATGTTTAAACTGTTTGGTGCTTAATCTGTGCATATGTCTTGCTTGATTCAGACAAGTCTATTATTATTAGTATAATTTTTTATGATTTTTTTTTACTGGAGCATACAATATAATGGTATTTTAGCCGGAAGCAATGGTATGAAGTTAAAAACATGTTAATAATGGGATTGTTTATTGCAAACATGCAGCTTGTGGTCTATTGTGACTCTCTTTCTGACGGCACCCATTCACTGCAGAGGAACTCTTGGTGAGCAAGTGTTGAAACAACATGCTTATTCTGACCTGTACTAATTAAAAAATAAAGAAAAGACATTATAAAAAAAAACTGAGATGACACATTCTAATGTACGAAAAAAAAGAAAGTAAAGCTTTTTTAAACCTGTATTTTTTTGTTTTGATGCTTTTATAACCCCTTCTCTGACCCAAATGCATTCATACAGAAAATGTGTACACCGTGCACATTGTACACACTACTACAGAAATACTGCGAGTCCTCAGCTGAACATCAGGTGCCACAGCTCTATTTGGTTGTGGATTGGTTTTGTGGGAATGTGTGTAACAATCAGTAATTTACTTTCAGACCAGAGTCCAGAGATCACAGCGCAGCATGGGCAAACGAAGAGCGCCTGAGCTGTACAGAGCCCCCTTCCCTCTCTACACTGTGAGAGTCGAGCCCCAGAGCGGCCTGATCCTCACCGCTGGAGGAGGAGGAGCGTCCAAGACCGGGATCAAGAATGGACTGGTACTGTCTCCAACAAACTTCAGCTGCCTTTCAGAAATGACCTGCAAGCACAGCTGCTCCATCACATGATCTCCATTGATTAAACCGTTACATATTTGTCATTTATTTATGATTTTATTTAGAAGCAGCACTTTTAGGGCCTGAATTCTGAGATGCGGGAAGCACAGACGGAATTGCTGAATCCCGTCATAAATATGGGATTTAATGCAGTTTGCCGAATTTTTGAATGAATAAGTCAAAAAAAGTGATTGCGTGTCTGCATGAATTATTATGTATAACAATATTACTATTAGACAGTAGAATGTCCTTCTTAAAATAATAACAACAAAAATAATAACACAGTTTATTACAACATTACATTAAGTACTATCACAATTTATTTTTCCACATTTGATGTCATTTTAAACTGTGAACCTCAGCACTTTGTTTGCCAAAAAATTAAAGGAATTGTTCAAACTTAATTTGATAAAACTGTTAAAAGTTTGAAGAGTTCAGTTGGTGTGACATCCTTTTTGATTAATAACCATTTTAATTGTTTATAAGTTTCTTTGGCTAGATCTCATATTGGCTTTTTGATTACTACATTTTAATTTAGCAATAAAAATTGGAATCCAGAAAAATGTAATGTATTTTACAGGGCCATGCATTATGTACCATTTAGCTGTTGAGTGTGACAAAAGTGAAGTGGAAGTGAGGAGTGTTTAGTGTTACCGTTTCATTGCAGCATTTCCTGAGTCTGGATCTGGTCGGCGGTGTGCACAGCGCCACCTTGCTGCACACTCATGAAACAGACACGCGAGCCACCATGTGCATGTGTCTGGCTGGGGACGTGATCGCCGCGGGACAGGACGCCAACTGCAGCCTGATGAGGTTCAGTCAGCACGCGGCCAAACAGGCGAAGAAACCCGCAGCCAAAGATGGTCAGTAGAGGATAAACCAAAGCACCAAGGAACGAATGGTCATGCAGAACCAGTTTCGTGCATCTTTTCCTTTGACAGGGACTGGAGACCGAGGTGCAGCCAGGAAGAGAGGAGGGAAAGGCCAGAACGGAGATGGAGGAGCAGGAGATGTGGCGCAGATGAAGGAGGATTCTCCTCAGGTGCTGGTGGAGGATGTTGGAGCGGTGCAGGCCGACCTGAGCCCGCAGGACCCCTGTGTGAAGTGTGTGCGCTTCAGCTCTGACCTCACACTCCTGCTGAGCGGCGGAGCCGACGGTTTCGTCCGAGTGTGGGAGGTCAGCGTCTCCCATGAGTCTGTGTAGCTTTCATCAGCACTGTCCTTGTCTCAACTCCTCTCTTCTCTCTCCAGTTCCCCTCTTTGAAAGAGAAGTTCAGCTTCAGAGCTCACAAGGACGAGCTGGAGGATATAGACATCAGTCCTGATAACAAGGTGTGTCCTGAGAAGAACTGATCTAGTTATTAAGAACTGAGGAAAATGAAGAACTGCTTCACTGTTGTGAATATGATCTGTTTTGTGTTGGTTCATCCAAATAGTGCCGTGTTCTCTTTCTTGATGCAGCACATCGTAACGGTTGGCCGTGATTTCGAGTGCAGCGTGTGGAGCGGCGATCAGCTGGCCGTGGGTTTGTGTTGGCATGAAAACATGCCTCAGATCACAGAGAAGAAGTACCGCTACAAGTCATGCAGGCGAGTCGTGCACTTCCTGACAGCTGCCGCTTTCCATGAAAAGGCTTCAGAATAGGGCTTAGGTCATTTTCTTTGTCAACGGGAGAGATGTGTTGTTTGCCAACCTTAGGATTCAAATTATTATTAACTTCTTTAAATGCCACATTATTATTATGTATTTACCATTCAAAAGTTTGGGGCCAGTAATGTTAACCAATGCTGCATTTGTTGTTCCAAAATACAGTAAAAATAGTGATATTGTGAAGCATTTCAATATATTGTATATTGTTTAATGTCAATCTCTGTTAAGCAGTAATTTATTTCTGTGATGCGCAGCTGTATTTTCAGCATCATTCCTCCAGTCTTCAGTGTCACATGATCTTCAGAAATCATATGATGATTTACTGCTCAAGAAACATTTCTGATTATCATCAATGTTGAACACAGTTAAATATATCTAAGTGGAAACTTCAGGATTCTTTGTTGAACAGAAAGTTCAAAAGAACCGCGTTAATTTGAAATGTAAATCTTTTGACTCAGTCCATCAGTTAGCTCTTGTGAGATAAAAGCTACGTGTTTGTAAGATACAAATTGGTCATTACTGAGTTTTAACTTTGAAGTGTCACTTCTGGCCAAAATCCAGATTATTGGTTTCAGTAGTAAAAAGATTGTCTGAATCATGAGAGAAAAATGCACTGATCAAACTACATTTATGAGCATAACATTTTTAAACAAATATGCGGGTGGCTTTGGATGTGAGAGACAACAGAGGATGGACTTTTTCACTGGAGGAAGCGTTATAGATAATTATAGATTATGGACTTATATTTGGCATGAAGCAGTGGTTTGAAGTAAAAAATGCCTTGATGGATTTGTTTCTCACAAACACAAAGCTTTTCACCACATCACATTAACTGATGGACTGGAGTGCTGTGGATTATTGTGATGATTTTATCAGCTGTTTGGACTCTCATTCTGACGGCACCCATTCACTGCAGAGGATTATTATCTAATAAAGCTAATAGTTACAGGGCTGCCAACTCTCATTCGTTCTAGACTTTTCTCACGCCACACATCCGTTTTCTTAGTGTTGTTGATGAAAACATCTGTTGATGCTTGAACACCTCTGACTGGCCACTCTGTTCAAATAAACGCTGGCGAATCCTCTGTAACACCATGTAAATAAGAGCTTCAGTGATTATGAACTTTGAGAGATCACGGTGAACTGAAGTGACACCTTTTTTAGTGATATTTATGCTTTTTCTAGGCCATATCTAATTTTATTTGTATTATTATTATATTTATTTTTTCAATGTAAGGCCCCACCCAACCCGATGTGTGAATCCTCACTCCAAGTTGAACTCAAAAGAAGTTGTCAGCCCTGTAGTTGTATCTAATCTGAGGTGATCGCTGTAAGTAACGGTTATGGGACACCGAAGTCTACTCTATTCATGGAAGGAGCCAGTTAGTAACTCACAAGAAGCTGTCAGATTCACACATGTTTAGTCATTATTTTCTTGCTCAAAACCAGGTTTGCAAAGGTAGAGGACCAGAAAGATGCTTTAAGACTCTATACAGTCCAAATCCCCCACAAACGGGACCGCAAACCCCCTCCGTGCTACATCACCAAATGGGACGGACTGGCTTTCCTGCCGCTGCTCACGAAGCCTTGTGGGAATGAAGTTATATCTTGTCTTGCAGTGAGGTAGAGGGAATTTGTCTGAACCATTGTTATGGTGAATTATCCTGTGTTTGATGGTGGTGTGTGTTTCCTCAGTGACTCTGGGACATTTCTGGGTCTTGGCACTGTGACGGGATCCGTGGCCATCTATATCGCGTTTTCCCTGCAGGTACAAACAGCAGAATCACAGACAGTCTTTTAAGATGCTTTCTTCTGTGCCAAATTCTAAGGCAGCACTGGTTGTTCACAAATACAGTAAAAACAGTAATATTGTGAAATATTATTATAATTTAAAATAGCTGTTTTCTATGTGAATCTCTGTTAAGCAGTAATTTATTTCTGTGATGCACAGCTGTATTTTCAGCATCATTCCTCCAGTCTTCAGTGTCACATGATCTTCAGAAATCATGAAAATATGATGATTTACTGCTCAAGAAACATTTCTGATTGTTATCAATGATGAAAACAGTCGTGCTGCTTCACATTTCTGCAGAAATTGTGAAGGATTCTTAAATAAGTAGAAATTAAAAAAAATGGTATTCTTTTGAAATGAACACATTTTGTCACATTGTAAAAATATTTACTGACACTTTTCATCAGTTTAATGCATCCTTGCTAAATAAAAATATTAATTTCTTTCATACAAAAAAAAAAACTTCCATCAGCAGTAGTGTAGATAAATACAAATATCTTTCTTAATTTATTAATAAATAACTATTTCAATCAATATTGGTGTGTGATTGTAACCCGAGGATGTGTAGATGTTGTGAGGAGCACGGTTCGAATCTCATAAGGCAGTCAGGATCCTATGTAGTCAGTAAAAAAGTCTCTTCTGATCAACCCTCCAGAAACTGTACTACATCCAGGAATCTCACGGCATTGTGGTCACAGACGTGACGTTCCTACCTGACGCTCCTAAAAGTGCAGCTGTGAAGGGGAATAATGAAGTGGTCATGTTGAGCGTAGCGGTCGACAGCCGCTGTCAGGTGCATGCCGTGTCCAACCGGAGTAAGTGTGACAGGATCACATCTATATATACATGTCCAACTGCATTCACATACATGTAGACAGCAAACTGTATGAAAATAACCCTAAAGAGGATCCGATCTGCATCTGTTTTCACACACATAAATACATATATATATATATGATGCCAAATAGGACATTTCAAAATCCAGTTATTAATATCAGGTGAAGACCCACTGATATGCTGTTCATGTGCTTAAACATCATTAAACTGCTGGTTTAACTTCAACCATGAACCCAATGTAGAGTGTTTATTCATAGCAAACCTTAAAAACCTAATATTGTTACAAAATCTAAACTTTATTATCCTCCAGCTTTAATCTGCTAATTGTGACTCTGAAGCAAAAAGATATTAAGATCTCATAAGCTTCTGATTGGTCAATCAAGCCATTGATGTTTTATATGACATTAAATTGAGTATTGTTCTGGCGCTAATGACATGTCTTTCGTGTCATTTTGAACAGTTTTTCTGCTCATTGTAAGTTCAGACATCTTATTGTTTTTGTGTATTGTCAGTTGTGGATGGCGATGTGTCAGTAATGCTGTGTACGTGTGTTTCAGGATCGTTCCCGCTGTGGCTGGTGCTCTTCTTCTGTGGTCTGATGGTGGTTGGAGTGGTTCTGCTCCTGCAGTCTCACTTCCCAGGATTCATTTAGTGTAGCTTATCCCTTCTCATTATCACCTGAGCTAACATTTTATATACTAAAAGATGACTTGAAGCAAAGCTGGATCTATGAAATTATTTAATCAATTGGAAATAATAATGGGAATGGGAATTGGCATCGTGTTTTAACTGAAGTAAGTCTCCGGAGAGTGACTTTGAGCTGTGAATTCTTATGAATCAGATCCGATGAAGAATTTAGGCATGACCTGAAGATCCTGAACCGCTGAGTGAACTGATTCAGGATCATTGAAAAACTGGACTGGATCTCCTCGTAAAGACATCGACTGCTCCACCAGCATGAGTCATGAAATGCCCTTTAATGGAGAAATATATATGCAGGGAATTATTTTAAATATTTAAAACCATGTAAAAAAAAAAACACAACATATGATGTTGCCAAGTCTGTCCGGTTATTTATGTGATGATCAACAGGTTCATGTAGCACGATGAACTTTAAATTCATTGAGTTTTCTACAAACCAACAGTCCTCATATACAAGTCGCATCCATAATCCAAGATATCTCAGATTAAAATCTAATATTTAGGAGGAAGGGATTGGTAAGAAGGGATTGAATTTAATCCATTGGAAGTTGATTGGATTGTGAAACATGAGTTTTATGTCATGCTTACTGGATTTGTGACTTCATGCAAAAAGGAAAGCCCTTTCAGACAGACAGATTTATCTCTTTGGAGTAGCATGCAATTATGAGTCAAGAAGAGGAGGTGGCTGGTGTTTTCATCCACTCCACTAGGGGACGCCATTGCATTGCATCACCTTTAGACCGATCCAGCTCAGGCCAACATCATAACTGATTATTGTACAAAAATAAACAAAAATGTCCCTAAAACCAAGCACTGACATCTATTCATTCTAATAACAACTATATATATATATTAGTTTGATTAGTTGATAAGCCTATTTATTTTATGATCCTATAATATCCTAATCATTTGTTCATTGTATTGTATTATTTGTTTAATGGTTTAATGAGTGTTTCTCCACCTGTTGTTCCTCAGTCTCATCATTGTTCAGTTAGTAGAATTTGGCTACCTTCATACACATACATACATATATACATAAAAATATATACACACACACACACGCACGCACGCACACACACACACCACACACACACACACACACACACACACACACAGTCGAGGCCAAAAATATTGCCCCCCTTGGTAAATATGATCAAAGAAGGCTGTGAAAATGAATCTGCATTGTTAATCCTTTTTATCTTTTATTTTAAAAAAAAAAATTACACAAATGTATCCTTTCATTGGATAATAAAAAATTAAAATGGGAGGAAATATCATTATGAAATAAATGTTTTTCTCTAATACACATTGGCCACAATTACTAGCCCCCTTTTATTCAATTATTTTTGAATTTACCAGTTTAACAGCTCTAAATGTTCCCCTCTAATGCCTGATGAGGTTAGAGAACACCTGACGAGATCAGAGACCATTCCTTCATCCAGAATCACTCCAGACCCTTCAGATTCCCAGCTTCTCCTCTTCACTTCACTCCTCTCATTTTCTACAGGGTTCAGGTCAGAGGACTGGAAGGGCTGTAGCAGAAGATTGGTTTTGTGCCCAGTGACCCATTTCTGTGTTGTTTCTGAGGTTTGTGTGTGGAATATTGTACGGTTGGAAGATCTAAACATGGCCCATTATAAGATTTCAAACAGAGTCAGTCACTTTTTGATTTTTTATCTGTTGGTATTTGATAGAAAACATGATGCCATCTGTCTAAACAAGATGTCAAGGACCTCCAGCAGAAATATAGGCCCAGAAAATAAAAAATACAGCAGTATATTTCATTGTACACATGGGTTACTTTTTATCGCTGTGTTCACCAAACCCATCTTGAGTGTTTGCTGCTAAAAGCTCATTTTTAGTTTCATCTGACCATAGAAGACAGTCCTATTTGAAGTTCCAGTCGTGTCTGATAACTGAATATGCTTTATTTTGTTTTTGAATGAGCTAGGAGAATTTTTCTTGTAACCCTCCTAAACAACATGTGGTGATGTAGGTGCTGTTTGACTTTTATTTAAGGTTTTCTGACCCCAAGTCTAAACTAATCTTTGCAATTCTCCAGCTGTGATCTTTTGAGTCTTTAGCTACTCAAACTCTCCTTCTCACCGCACATTAGGACGATATAGACACACGTCCTCTTCCAGGCAGATTCGTAACATTTTCTGTTGATTGGAAACTCTTAATTTTTGTCCTGATGGTGGAAATGGGAATTTTCACTGCTCCAGCTCTTTTGTTAAAGTCACTTCACCAATTTGTGAAGCTCAATTCTTTTTCTGCACATCAGAAATATATTCTTTGGTCTTTCTCATTGTGATGGATGATTAAGGGCATTTAGGCTTCGTTTTCCCTCCTCTTTATATTTCTGTGAAACAGGAAGCCAGAGCTGGATAATTTCATGTTTATAATCATGCTGGAGTGCTCAAAATTGTGAATATGAATAGGAATATACTTCAGAGATATTTTACTCATAAGAATTTATAGGGGTGCCAATAATTGTGACCAACGAGTATTTGAAAAAAACATTCATTTCATAATGATACTAACCTCCGTTTTAAATTCTTATTATCCAATGAAAGGATACATTTTTGTGAATTATTTTAATAAAATACCAAAAAGATTAACAATGCAGATCAATTTTCACAGCCTTCTTTGATCATGTTTACCAAGGGGGCCAATATTTTTGGCCTCGACTGTGTATATACAGTACAGACCCAAAAGTTTGAACACACCTTCTCATTCAAAGAGTTTTCTTTATTTTCATGACTATGAAAATTGTAGAGTCACACTGAAGGCATCAAGGGCTATTTGACCAAGAAGGAGAGTGATGGGGTGCTGCGCAAGATGACCTGGCCTCCACAGTCACCGGACCTGAACCCAATCGAGATGGTTTAGGGGTGAGCTGGACCGCAGACAGAAGGCAAAAGGGCCAACAAGTGCTAAGCATCTCTCGGGGAACTCCTTCAAGACTGTTGGAAGACCATTTCAGGTGACTACCTCTTGAAGCTCATCAAGAGAATGCCAAGAGTGTGCAAAGCAGTAATCAAAGCAAAAGGTGGCTACTTTGAAGAACCTACAATATGACATATTTTCAGTTGTTTCACACTTTTTGGTTATGTATATAATTCCATATATAATTCCACATGTGTTAATTCATAGTTTTGATGCCTTCAGTGTGAATCTACAATTTTCATAGTCATGAAAATAAAGAAAACTCTTTGAATGAGAAGGTGTATCCAAACTTTTGGTCTGTACTGTATGTATATATATATATATATATATATATATATATATATATATATATATAAAATAAAAAAAGAAAAACCCCTAATTTGCTTAAAGTCAGCTTAAACTGGAAGTTGCTGCCGACTTTGTTTATTCATTACATTAATATAGCACTTTTCTAGGCACTCAAAGCGCTTTACAGTGTTAGAGGGTATCTCCTCATCCACCACCAGTGTGCAGCATCCACCTGGATGATGCGATGGCAGCCATAGTGCAATAGGATTGGCATTTTGTGTCTTTGACAGCAATATAATTCCTATAGCACTAGCCTTTCACAAACACACAGACACTTAATATCGCATGTAAGACGTTTGGAACTGAAATAAACAAACAAAAAACTAAAATAGACGGGAGAAACACGTGCAACAAAACGAGGGTTGAACTGATTGCAATCACAAGAAGCGAGTCAGTTTACATAAACATTTCAATAAAACCAAATAAACTGATGCGCCTTTAACTGAGTTTTGAATTCGGGAAGAGATGAAACTCTTCGGTTCAAGTAACAATCCCAACTCTTTTTCTCTCTCATCATTGTGGATTGCAGACTGTTTTAAATGTGTGCATGCTGATGATTTCCAGACGTTCAGAGAGTCATTGTGTTGTGGAGACTGACGCATGATAACGGTCAGTGTTTGTCATTCTCTGTTCTCTAGGTGTTTATGGAGATTCAAACTGTTGTCCACATTCTCCGTTTATTGCCAACATGGGGAATAAAAGGGAGAAGGAGATTTCAATTGCCGTTTGAGTAACTTCCTTCAGAAAAATGTTGCACAAGGAGCGAAGTTAATCCAGAATCCTCTAAAACTGTGTACACCACCATTTAAACAGGACACTGAGAGCCTCGAACCCTTTGAACGCTGTTGATGTCTTTTACAGCAGTGCCTTAAATATCTCAGGGTAAATAAGTCTAATTATTTTCATCCAATTAAGCACTTTGTATAAGTTTATATTTGCAGCTTAATGGCCTATAAGTGAACACTTACAATTGTTTTCCCTTTTAACCATCACGTCAAAGTTGACTAATCACTAGCAGCTGATTCACAGCAGTCTTTCTCAGTTTGACATTAGATCTGTTCTAAACCTAGTGACCTGTCTATATTTAATTCAGTTCAATTCAAGTTTATTTGTATAGTTCTTTTTATGATACAAATCATTGCAAAGCAACTACAGAAAATTATGTTTCTACAATATTTAGCTTATCAGTGGTGACTGTCAGTTTATGTGCATATGACAGGAATTTTCAGAAAAATGAATACAAGACGTAGTCAAACAGATGATGAACACTATTAACAGCAATTATTATGTGACGCAATCACACTTGTAGCAATATTTGTTAGTTCTGTATGTTGTTTCAGGGTTAGGATCATCTGAGGTCCTCTGAGGGGTGAGCATCATCTCTTTTCAGGTGTTCTGGATCCAGACTGGAGCTTCTGTACAATCCTAGTTACCATGGGATGTAAATCAAATGGCAAAACAGAGAAACAAATAGAGACATTATTAGCGTAGCTGCTGTTCCAACCAAATAAAATTAATTAGTTTAACCCAAGCTAAAGAATAAGAATGCGCATTTGATCATCAGGGGCGTAGCACCAAATTCTGGGCCCTGTATACTCTCAATGTCAGTGGGCCCCCTACACATGCCATTGTACGATGCGGGTTAGCAAAATGAAAATTCAATTTTGAATGAATTTTTTTTTTTTAATTATTTGAATATAAACAAGTATAAATAGTGTTTAAATCTATAATCAAATCAGATTATAGTAATGACTGGTTCTTTCATTCACCACCTGAACTGATGCATTTGGCCTACTTGTGCTCAAATACCTTTAAACCTTAGGCTACATCGGGTTCGTTTGTGTACTAACATTTTGATCAATGATACTGATGCAAGTTTTAAATTAAACATTTATTTTTGAACAGGAGAACACGAGACAACTGTACCCTCAGAAACCAATCAAATAATCTAAGCCTGCCATAATGAAAAAAAAGGAATATCCTTTCAGTTTTGTAAATTCCCATTAATTCCCTTATATTCCTGTTAACTCCCATGGAAATTTTACAACTTTGAAAATTCCAAGAATTTTGCTACCCTATTCATTGGCTTTGATAACATCATGAATTTATTGAGCATTGACTATAGCTTTTAAGCGCAGCACTGTTTGTTTCTGAAACTGGTTAATGTTGGCAACCTGACGTTAGGCCTGGCCCATAATTTACTTACAGCAACAAGCAGCCTGGATGAGAAAACTAAGCTAAAGATTTAACATTAGCATACATACATTAGCAGCAGCTGTCTGGAGTTGACTACGTTAACTTTAATTTGATGTAGGTGCATAACAAGCAAACTCAGTTCACCTTTTGGAAAGAAAAAAAAGAAAAAGAAAAAAAGAAAGCAGTTATCAGCTGCTTCCCCTCATTCTGCCTCCTTTCCTTTTCCTTCCTGCCTTTCTTTTTTTTGAAAGCCCGATTTGGTCTTTTTTTTTGTGCAGCATGATCAGGCTCTAGACCACTCAAGACTCACTGCGTTACTTGTTTGCCACCGGCTGCCGTCTATGGACTAAACCATTTTTTGGGGGGGGGGGGGGTCCAGAGTGTCTGGCACTGAGTTCATGCTCTCAGTTGGTGTTATCAATATATTTTGAAATGAATAATGACATCAATTGGAGGGCCCAATTAATTCGAATTAGGCTAAAAAAAAAAAAAAAAAAAATTGATGGGATTTCAAAGGGCCCTCTCCCTAGACGGGGCCCTAGGTAGTCAGGTCCACTTTTCCCCCCACTACCACGCCCATGTTGATCATGTCACCGTCTTCAACTGGTGTGCCCGTCTTCTGTGAGTGTTGTGTTTGTTTGGTGCCATGTGCTTTGTCCTGTCTCTTTTCTTGCCCCGCCTATCTGGTTACCTCATCATTGTTTTAGTTGCTACACCTGTGTTTCTCCCTTGCTCCCGGACTCATTTGCCTTCACTCCACACAGCTGTCACCCACTCACACATTCACTCTACACACCTGGTTCACTCTGCACACCTGTTCACATACACACACACACACACACACACACACACACACACACACACACACACACACACACACACACACACACACACACACACAGCTGTTCCCCATTTGTTTAGGAGTATATATTCTTGTCTCACCCACCACTCTGCCTGGCTGTATTGTCTAATGTTTAGTGTCATTACGTATGTTTCGTGTCTCGCATTTTGGCTGTGTCTGCTCTGTTCCCGTGATTTGTTTCTGTTTTGTCTTTTGCCTTGTTGGCCTTTTCGTTCTTATTAAAATATATTTCCCTGCATTTGGACCCAGACCCTGTTCTTTCTTTGCCGGCCTGTGACAGAATACAGCTAGCCAATATGGGTCCAGCAGGAAGATTCCTCGACATCCACCAGGGAGAGCGAAGCATCGAGGATTATGTTTGGGTCTTCGTGGGGGCGGCTCGGCTGTCGGTGACAGAGAGGACCTGTCTAATGGTCTTCTTCTGGGGAGGACTAGCCGAGCCCTTCAAGTCCCTTATGCCATTCTGGCACCCCGACGAGACGCTGGAGGATTACATCAACCTGGCTCTGCAGTTGAGCGGCTCAGCCGTCAGGGTGAAGTTAGCTGCAGAGCCTGCTCAAGGTTCTCCCGAGGTGACAGTCCAGAAGTCAGCAGAGGCCTCGTCGGCTGCACCCAGTGCCCTTACACCTGTTCCCGGAGCATCACGGGCTAATGCATTGCATGCGGGATTCACCGATGATGTCGGTGCGAGCAGTGTGGTCGGCTCGCAGGACTCACAAAGTGGTGGAGCCTGCTGATGTTCCCTCTGAGGCAGCGGGGCTGACTGCTAGCCTTCACAAAGCCGCAGATACGGTTCTCGAATTCCCCGAGGTGGTGGTGTCCACTCTCAGTTCCCCCGGTGGCGGCGGCGTCCGCTCACAGTTCTCCTGAGGCGGTGGCATCCGCTCACAGTCTCCTCGAGGCGGCGGTGTCTGCTCACAGTCTCCCGAGGCGGCGGCATCCGCTCTCAGTTCCCCTGGGGTGATGCTTTCTACCTCTTTCTCCAGGCCCTCTTCCACTACACTTCCACTACACGGGCCTGGTGTTCCATCCCTCCCCCTGATCCACCTCCGTTCCACCTCCCTCCATGATTTATTATTTTGGAGTGTCTGGAATCCACTCCTTAAGGGAGGGGTTCTGTCACCGTCTTCAACTGGTGTGCCCGTCTTCTGTGAGTGTTGTGTTTGTTTGGTGCCATGTGCTTTGTCCTGTCTCTTTTCTTGCCCCGCCTATCTGGTTACCTCATCATTGTTTTAGTTGCTACACCTGTGTTTCTCCCTTGCTCCCGGACTCGGCGAAAGAGATGTGTTTTTAATCTAGATTTAAACGGAGAGTGTGTCTGAACCCTGAACATTATCAGGAAGGCTATTCCAGAGTTTGGGAGCCAAATGTGAGTTTTGTGACCTTAGGGGCGTGATGGATTTTAGCGGCTAGTTAGGTATGCAGGAGCTAAAACATTTAGGGCCTTATAGATAAGTAATACTAATTTGTAACTGATATGGAACTTAATAGGTAGCCAGTGCAGATACTGTAAAATTGGGGTAATATGATCATATTTTCTTGACCTTTCTTGACTGTAGCTGCTGCAATCTTGACTACCTGTAGCTTATTTATTGAAGATGCAGGACAAACACGTAGCAGTGCATTACAATAGTCCAGTCTAGAGGTCATGAATGTATGAACTAGTTTTTCTGCATCAGAAAAAGGTAACACGTTTCATAGCTTGGCAATGTTTCTAAGATAGAATGCAGTTTTTGTAACTTGGGAAATACAGTTTTCAAAAGACAAATTGCGGTCTATTATAACAGTACATGACATCCGTTTAGTTGCAAACTGTCATCTACAAGATTCTGTGTACTGTTTCTTGGTCCAATAAGTAATATAAGAGAAAATTATTGGTCATCCAATCTTTTACATTTTTAACACGCTCTGTAAGCTTAGATGATTTAGAAGTTTCATCTTGTCTCGTTGAGAAATATAGTAGAGTATCATCAGCATAACAGTGGAAACTAATCCCGTATTTTCTAATAATATTACCATGGGCAAACATGCATATTGAAAATAGAAGAGGACCTGGGACATATCCTTGTGGCACTCCATATTTTACTGGTGATAAATTAGATGAATCCCCATTTAAATAAACTAAATAGCGATTGGACAGGTAGGATCTTAACCATCTTAGAGCCTGCCCTTGAATACCTATATAGTTTTGTAATCTAGGAGTATGTCATGATCTATGGTGTAAAATGCAGCACTAAGATCAAGTAAAACTAGCAATGAGGTGCATCCTGTAACACACCGTCGAGGATTGAGAACAGCAACAAAGAGATATACTGTATTCAAAATAGACTTTACTGAGACTGGATACAGCACATATCACAAACTAATAACCAACCAAGGATAGAACAGAAACAGGACTATAAGTACACACATGGTAAATGAGAGAACTAAGGAGGAACAGCTGGACAAGGATCAACTAATCAAACCATGGAAACTAATGAGAGCTCATAACAGACAAGACAGGAACTTAACTAAAGTTGATCATGACATTAGCTCCCCCTCAGAAGGCGTGACCTCACGCCACAACAGTAGATGACAGAAAAGGAGAAACGAGGGTGGAGGCTTAGGTGGAGGAACGTGGTGCTGGTGAAGGACTGGAGCCTGGAGAATTTTGAGGAGGCCAACACCATGTTGGAGCAGACGGTGGGTGGAACCAGGGAGGAGCTTTGGCTGAAGGACTGGGCGACACCCAGAGGCCAATCCACGAAGGTGGAACCAGGGTACATGGAGGAACCAGCGGAGCGATCGACGGACAAGGGCGACATCAAAGGCCTGGAAGCCTAAGATGGAGCGGCTGGCTTGCGTGCCTGAGGTGAAGCCGGGGATTCGCTGTCCAGGAGGAACCTGGTTAAGTCGAAGGGGTGGAGGATTGAGGCGAAGCCGGAGACCCGGAAGTCCATGGCAGAAGCTGAGCGACGACCGACCGAGGTTTGTCCGGATGAATGAGGGAGTCCGGAGGAGTCCTTGGGCAAACGGGCCTCGGTGGAGACAAAAGAATGCAGAGCCGACACAAAGCCGGCGGGCTAACAGGCAGAGGTGGAGACATGGGCCTGGAGGGCCGAAGTGCAGCCGGGGACTCAGTGCAATCCTGAGCTGGTGGAGGGGAAGCCTGAGGCGAGACTGATGAGCCGCAAGGAGCTAGCGGCAGAGGCAGAGCCGAGGAGCTGGATGACACCAGTAGGGCCGACGAATCCAGGGGACTGGCTAAAACCAGTGTAAGAGATGGGACCATGAAATTTAATAGGGACATCGGAGGAGGAAGATCTCCGGACAGGACCAGAGCCTCTAACAATCCGAATGGGACCGGCGAAGAAGACAAAGGTTTGAGGGTGGGTATTAGAATTGGATCCGCGGACCACAGATCTATAAGGTTCATGTCTGCTTCTGGCTTTAAGGTGGACTGATCAGAGTGCTTCATCTCCTCGACTTCGGTGGGCTCTGGTTCCCGAACGAGCCCTGTTGGTGTCTCGGGCTCGCTGACTGTGAGGGAGAGGCCGCCGTTCTGGAGCATCCAGCCCAGATACTCCAGCCACCTTCGGCTTTCAGATCAGAGGAGGAGACATAATGCTGAAGAGTCCATACTTTCCGTTTGTTTCGATGCGGTCAGTTATTCTGTAACACGCCGTCGAGGAATGAGAACAGCAACAAAGAGATATATTCAAAATAGACTTTACTGAGACTGGATATAGCATATCACAAATTAATAACCGACCAAGGATAGAACAGAAACAGGACTATAAGTACACACATGGTAAATGAGAGAACTAAGGAGGAACAGCTGGACAAGGATTAACTAATCAAACCATGGAAACTAATGATAGCTCATAACAGAAAAGACAGGAACTTAACTAAACTGAACATGTGACACAGGTAACAACTCTTTCAGTAATTTAGTGGGTACAGTGGGTGCGATGGATAAAACTAGTATTAGATAAAAAAAAAAGTATTAGACGCTGTAGAATCTACATTTGTTATTGTATTTCTGATGTTATCTATTTTATCAGTGAAGAAATTCATAAAGTAATTACTATTAAATGTTGATGGAATATTTTAATCAGGTGGTGTATGGTTATTTGTTAATTAAGCCACTGTGCTAAATAAAAACCTTGGATTGTTTTGGTTATTTTCAATGAGTTTGTGGATATGCTCGGCCCTGGCAGTTTTTAGAGCCTGTCTATAGCTGGAGCTATTCAAAAAACTTCCAAGTTAGTTTTTCTCCAAGACTACGAGTTTCTTTCTTGAGAGAGAGGGTATTACTGTTATACCATGGCACAGTACGTTTTTCTCTGACCTTTTTCAGTTTGATAGGGGCAACAGCTTCTTATGTATTAGAGAAAATAGTGCCCATGTTGTCAGTCATTTCGTCTAATTCATGTGTATTTTTGAGTACAAATAGCAGTTGAGATAGATCAGGCAGGTTATTTGCGAATCTGTCTTTGGTGACAGGAACAATAGTTCTGCCCAGACGGTAACGCTTAGACATATAGTTAATATCAGTGATACGCATGCACGATACAAGGAAATGGTCTGTAATGTCGTGAGTCACGCCCCTCCCTAGTTTCCACCTCGAGGAGGTCCCAAGAACACCCCAATGACCAGACACACGAGAGACGGTAAGTAAGTATTAAAACCGCTTTATTAAATTACTAAAAAAGGTATAGGGAAGGGAGGGGGGAGGGAGGCTAAAATCCAACTCTCCAATTGGGGAGTATCAGTCTCGAGTCTCTTAGACTCCGTCACGGGAGATCTCGGTAAGTCCTTCACTCCTCTTTCCTTCTGGCTATGTGACGACAATCAGCTTATTCACAAGTGCCCCTTTGTTCTAGCTTGCAGGACAGCTGCCCGGGGCCCTCTCCTTTTCCTGGACGTATCAGATACAAGTGGTAAGTATTTAGAGTTTGAATGCACGGTGGATACCTGCTGCTTCCCGTGGCGAACTCCAAGGCGGCCCAGCGGGTTGGACTCCCAGTCGTCCGGATGCTGGTGGAGCAGCACAATGGCTGTCGGGACCCGACTGAGACCGTACTGGTAAGTGTACGGGAGGTGTTTGCGGTTTCTGTATCCTGAGTAACGGGTCGACGTGCAGGTAGACACTTCAAAGGGACCTGCTAGATCTGCACAAGAACATACAAGTAAGTATGACAGGACTGGACATGGACGATGGACAGAGGGGCCACTGGCTCTTTGCTCGGGGCACAGGTAAGTCTGTAGGAAAGACAACTGAGGCTTCACTTGGGCATACAGGCGAACGTACAACACAATATGCTGGCTTTAGCTTTGGGCATAGGGCAAGTACATCAAAGGTAGCTGGGACTTCACTCTGGCCATACAGGCGAATGTACAACACAATATGCTGGCTTTAGCTTTGGGCATAAGGCAAGTACATCAAAGGTAACTGGGACTTCTCTGGGCATACAGGCGAATGTACAACACAATATGCTGGCTTTAGCTTTGGGCATAGGGTAAGTACATCAAAGGTAGCTGGGACTTCACTCTGGGCATACAGGCGAATGTACAACACAATATGCTGGCTTTAGCTTTAGGCATAAGGTAAGTACATCAAATGTAACTAGGGCTTCACTGGGGCATACAGGCAAGTGTACAACACAATATGCTGGCTTTAGCTTTGGGCATAAGGTAAGTACATCAAAGGTAACTGGGACTTCACTCTGGGCATTCAGGCGAATGTACAACACAATACGCTGGCTTTAGCTTTGGGCAATAGCTTACGGTGAATATACAGGGAAGCAGAAAGGGATGTTACTCACACCTTTTGGGGAAATAGACGTCAGGCGTTCCTTTTCTGAGGTTTACCAACTGCTGATAGGGATGCGGGTCGAAAGCTGCTGCTGCATTGGGCCGAACACGGCCTCCGCTGATGTCACACACAGGTAAGTTGTTTCACCCAGGGAGTGAGTACACTGGGTGGGTCGGACGCTTCCCTCTCCTTTCTGCCAACCAACAGGTTGAGTCTTCTAGACAGGGGCGAACCTTTGAAGAACTCCACAGCAGGTAATAATACATGCACAGCTGATTTCCTGCTCCAGCAGCCAACTCCTCACCATTAATACTTCCCACTATATCCACAGTTCTTACTTTAATTTGTTTCCCACCTCCGTTACGTGGGGTAGAAGGGTCAGGATGTCATCGACGGCATCTAATTAGAGATGTTGTTTTCTTCGCCCGCCTCAGTACTCACTTCCTCCACAGGATTTCTTCGGGCCTGAAAGGGTGGTTTTTGACGACACAAATACAGCACAACACTGCAATTTTCAATTGTATACACTCACAGCAAAGGACAAAGGCTCACCCACTGCACTCCACACACTCTTGGTGAATTTAGGGTCAAAACTCACAAAAAGGCTCACAGATAGTTCACTCCAGATAATTATGCTGCTGTACGATGGTTTGGAGTACTCACACCGTTACTAACACGAGGTCTACTTCTCCTGCTGCCACGTGACCGGTCCAAAAAGGACCTCCTTCAGCGATATTTCCGGTGAGTCGTCCTGTTCTTAATTCGTTACACATGTCCATAGAGCATTTCACAGTTAGATAGACATCCCAATATACTCAGCCCGGTTTCTGTTTCTGCCAAACCCTTGTCTCCGTCTTCGCCCAGCTAAGGATGGCTGAAGCGAAACAGTCGTTCCGAAGCTTTGCGAGATCCCGAAGCGCAGATGTGTCGAAACACTGATCCGAAGCGTGATTCGAAACACCCATGTCACGTGACTATGACCAAACGAAGCCTCGAAGTGTTTCACTAATTGTTTCATCAGGTGTGGTCCGCCGAATCAGCGTTTGATTGGAACGGTCGGGAACAGACCACACAATCGCACATCTGTTTAAAAGTGAAATAAACGCATTTTGACCTCGTGGGTTTTTGTGAGAGGAGTTTGACTTTGAGATAGCGGATTTTTGGTGATATAGTGACATAGTGCGATTTGATTAGTTATAGGCAATTTAGACTTACATTTAAATTTACACAACACATTGACTGAGAGGCTAGAGACAGACAGAGTATACATATAGTGACACATTAATAGATACATAGATATAAATATATATAGACAGCTAGATTAATAGATAGATACATATATAGATAGATTACAGATACATATATAAAAACATATATTATAGATAGATACATATATAGATAGATTATAGATACATATATAAATACATATATTATAGATAGATACATATATAGATACATAGATTATAGATACATAGATCGATTCATATATAGATAGATAGATTTGGATAGATAGATAAAATGGAAGCTCCCCAGAAGAGATGCCGTACATCTGTGGTGTGGGAGCATTTCCATTTAGAAACCCCAAATAAAGTGAGATGTGTGTATTGTGATCGGCAGCTAGCCTACTGCAACAATACATCATCCATGATGCACCATTTGAGGAGCACTCATCCTGCCATTTTGCAGGGTGCAGAGGATGGCATTCCCCCTGTACCTAGGCCTGCTACTGACACTGCTGGGCCATCTAAGCAAGGTATGCATTGTTTGGGATATAATTATAATTGAAATATAATTACAACCTTTTGGGACACTGTTTATAAAGTTTATAAGTTATATAAAGCACTGATTATAAACACTGGAAGGTTTCCAAATAATGAACCAGTAGGCTATACTTTTAATAGATGTGCACTAATTGAAGCTGTATTTTTCCAATGTATTTGTCTGAAAGTATGTTTTGTCTTCTCTTTTAAAAGTCAGACAGAGGGAATTGGATGAGGCTCTTATAAACATGGTGGTGAAGGATCTGCAGCCCTTCACCATCGTGGATGATGAGGGATTCAGGGCATTTGTGAACAAGTTTGATCCAAGCTATGTCCTCCCATCCCGGAAGGTGCTTAAAATAATGGTCAGCGAAAAGTACAACAAAGCCAAGGAGAAGACAATGGAGGACCTACAAAAGGCCGAATTTGTTAGCCTTACAGCTGACATGTGGTCCTCCATTAATATGGATGGATATCTTGGTGTGACTTGCCATTACATAACACCAGAGGCAAAAATGGCAACTGTTGTACTGGGTGTAAGGAGGTTTTACCAAACCCATACAGCCCAGCATCTCATGGAGGCTAAAGCCTTGCTAATGGCTGAGTGGGGAATAACCTCCAAAGTTCAGTGCATGGTGACTGACAATGCATCTAACATGATCCTAAGTGCCCAGCTACTCCACCTTCGCCATGTCCCATGTTTTGCTCATACTTTAAATTTGATTGTGAAAAAGGCACTAGATCAAACCCCAGTCATCAATGAAATACGCCAGAAGGCCAGAAAGATAGTGGGGTTGTTCAGATCCAGCTGCAAAGCAAAGGACAAGCTTGTGGAGATGCAGAGCTTGATGGGAAGACCAACTCTGAAACTGATACAGGAGGTTGACACGCTGACAGGTTGACAGGAAGTTGGCGCGCTGTATACTTACCCTGGACTTGTGAGCGTCAGCCCGGGAGGATTCCAGCGTGGCTCTCTACTCTCTCAGCTTGGCTTGCCTCACCTCCAGTTCGCAAATCTGCTTCTCCACGGCCTCCAGCATGTCCTCACCTGCACTCAAAGGTGAATACTGTGCTGGGTGGTTTGAACAAAAATTTATATCACGTTTTTTTTTCTAAATTATGCCGGTGTCCCGGTTTATGACGTTTTTTTTTTCATGCATAATCAGGTGTACAATGCATTTTCTGCTGGTTGATATTCCAAGACATGCTTTTAGTCCAACAGCACTTGCATAAAATGGTTCCTCTTTTTGGCACAAGTTCTTCTTTGTCATGTTTAGGGCTGCAACTAACGATTATTTTGATAATCGATTAATCTGTCGATTATTTATACGATTAATCGATTAATCGGTTTATGTACTTATATTTTAGTTTTTTCCATTTTTTCCCCAAGTAAATTATTAATAAATTAATAAATCTTTATCCTTCAGCATAGATTTTTAAGAGATTTTAACCATTTTGCACCGTCATATCCTCATCAAAAATATACCTGGAGTTGTTTTATTGTGTTAGTAATCCTTTGTCAAACTCTTCTGCAATCAAAACACTGACCCATACTCTAGCAAATTTCACAAGGAGATTTCAAATAATGTTTTCACCATGGCAGTCCTTAGAGCTCCTAAAGTAGTTTAACATCCTGAACAAAGCTTATTAAGGAATCTTTCAGAACATATTTTCACTAAGAATAAGGATAAAACAGACTAAAATTGCAGTGCATTGTATTTTATTATTTACTGGGAAACAGCTTTATAGCTTTTGCTGTGAAATTGTAAACAATCCTTCGAAAAAAGTGCCAATGGCATGAAACCTGAATGGAACTCACAATTTAAAGTAAAATCCATCAGAAGGTTGTCCAGAAAAAATATTGGACACACACAAAAAACCTGCTGTGTGAAAAAGAGCAGTGAATACTTAGAAAAAAAGTGCATTTCAAATATCTTTAAACATTAACCTCTCTCATTCAGTCATAATTAGGCTGCACGATTGAATTTTGAACTGGTAAACGGCAAACTTATCACAGAACATGTTTGTAAAGCTTTAAATGTTAACTGTTAAAAAGCAATGTTATCAGCTTTTACGACTAAACATTTGCAAACAACATTGTACTGGAGAATCTGCACAAATGAAAGTCTTAGGGGCCGTTCACAAATCGCGCCTAAAAACGCGTGGAAAACGCTAGGCGCACCCCTTTCTCCTTCTTTCCAAAGCGCTCGCGCAGAAGCGCCTCTGAGGCGTCTGCCTTTGCTAAGCAACCATGACGTGCTCTCTCCTTGAAGACGCGGACATTTCAGCAAAGGATAAATGGATTTGCAGCTCAAAAAATCGCTTGCCGTAGCTCTGCTACTAAATTTATTTCAAAATGGAAATCCATATACAACTATGATCAGCTGTTCCTTTCATCTTGACTGAGCTTTTAACGTTGTTACGGGAAAGGATGAAGCTGATTGGTTAGTTCTTGTCACATGACCCGCGGTGCGGTTGCGGCATTCTGAAAAGTTGAAATGTTTTAACTCGATGCGGTGGGGTGTTGGAAATAACGAACTTGAGCGCGCAAAAGACGCGATATGTGAACGTCTCCTTAAACAGTTCAGTAGTGCAGAGTTACTCTTCTTTGTAAAGTACTCCCACATCACGCTGAATGCTGCAGAGACGCTGTTCGGGAAGCACGTGACATAAAACAAGGCCAGCTATTGGCTATTCGCTACTTCTCCTGCTGTACTGGCTGAGTAAAACCTCCGGTGGCTCATTACTGCCACACTTTGGTCACCGCAGATTTGAAATATGCATGAAATGAGCTGCTTATGGCAAATAAAAGTTATTTAGCAACGAATCGATGACTAAATTAGTTGACAACTATTTTAATAATCGATTTTAATCGATTAAATCGATTCGTTGTTTCAGCTCTAGTCATGTTCTACTAGTTCTGCAGCATCCATCTTCCCTGTAACGCCTGTTTCACACATACTCCGTCTGCAGTGCATCTGCAGTCCGCAGCACGGACTCATTGTGCTTTCACACAGGACTTGTTTGCAGTCCGCTACTGATCCGCGTCTGTTTAGTCCACAAACATGTAAATGACCTATGCACTGCTGAAGACGGACCGCAACCTCGTGCAATATGAATGCTGGAATCTGTTAACATGGGTGCGTAAAAAAAAATACGCACTGAAGACGGAGTATGTGTGAAACAGGCGTTATAACGTAACACCAGAGCACTGCTGAGTTTACCCTCACCACGGCTCGCAGTCGCTGCTTAGAAGTGCAACATTGTAAAGGGTCCGTCTGAAACTGTGTTGCGCAGCCGCGGCGCAGCATAACGTTCGTACATCGGTATATTAAATTTATATCGTAACGAAAATATACACCGGTACCGGTATACCGCCCAGCACTACATACATCTGCCATTAAAGCAAGTAACCGTGAGTAAAGCAATGGTAATGTATGTGAATAAAGTATTAGCAATGCAAGCGGGATTTGCGGCAACCACGCTGGCGATGCTAATATGCTAAATAGCGGACTCAGAAAAAAACAAAACAAGTGATAACTAGTGATAAGCACTATACTCAAGCACTGTTTTTGTTGTAGAATACGATTGAGGATATATTCAGACGTTATAGAAATGAAAATGATGGTGTATAAAATAGATTTTTAAGATAAAAAATAGTCAATAAAAAATAACGTGACGTAGCTCAAACGCAATACACACAGCAGCAACAAACAGGCTATAAACCTAGTGACCTGTCTATATGGGTGCTGCAGGGATTCACAAACTTTTTTGCAGTCAAATCTCACCTCAAAATATTTACTTTGAGATTTTAAGTTAATATTTCAATATTTTTAGTATTTCTAAAATGATTTAAATATTGATATTTTTCACTTTTATTATGCAATTAATTATTACATTTTACAACCTACTTCCAAGTATACAGGACATACTTTATGACTTTGGCCCGTGATATTTTAGTACCATTGTAGATTATGTTCTGAATATTGTTTTATTTTTATTTTCATACATTTCATTTTCATTTTAATTTAAGTTAAAGTTTTAGTAATTTTGTTGTGTATTTTTTATATACTGTATACAATTTACATATATTTATTTATATATGTAATTTAGTTATTTTAGTACATCAAGTTAAACTAAATAAAAATGAGAAATGTTTTTCTTTTCAGTTAACGTTTGTTTTATTTTAAGTAAATATATTTCTTATATTGTCAATATCTATATATTGACTACAATCAAATTTCGAATTATATTTTTCAATATGTATATTCAGTTTTTTAGTTTAATTTTAGTTCCTGTAACTTAATGATTTTTATGATTTTATTATTTTATTTTTAAGGTTAAGGTTTAGTAGTAATACTTGTGTTATTTTAGAATTATTTATATGCTATTATAGTATTTATCAACATTTTTAAGTAGCTTTTATTTTCATATTTATTAGTTTTCATCTTAATTTTAGTTTAGTAATTTTGTTATTTGCTGTTTGTCATTTTATTACTATTTATATACTATTATTATTATTATTTTTTTAATTTTTTATTCAATTTACATTTATGCATTTTAGTAGATGCTTTAAAGCAACTCACAGTGCATTCAGGCTATACATTTTTTCTTTTTTCAACCAGTATTTGTTGTACGTTGCCTGGGAATAGAACCCACAACCTTTTGCTGCTAATGCAATGCTCTACCACTGAACCACAGGAATTTAGTTAGCTTTAATTTTACTTCAGTTCAGCCAAGGCAAGGCAGCCTTTTTCAGTTAATATTTATATATGATTTCATTTGAGATTTATTTCAAATAATGAAAATATTTGTTTAATAGTTTGAGTTAATGATGAACCTGTTTGGAGCTATAGAGTCGAGCTCCAGATCCGACACCAGATGGCACAGTTCACCAGTGCTGTGAGCTCCAGCTGTATTGTTGTCCTAATCTACATTTCTCAAGAGCAGCACAACAATCTTCTCATACACTTATCTCACGCACCTCAGTCATGGACAGACGCTTTCTCTGTGACGTGACCACACTTCTGTCCGATCCCACAAAAAAAAACCGCCATCTGGTAAACAGAAAAGAGCAAAATCAGAAGCCAGTGTGTGCAAAAGCACTGAGGCATCCGTCAAAAGGCTTGTGTTTGTTGAGGTTTTTTGAAATGTCATCCTGCAGGCCACTCTGAGAGACTGAGACGCTCTCAGCAGTGGGCAGGAAACACAACCCACCTCGCACCCGAGCCCGACAGGAAATGACCGGCCCAGACAGAACAGCGTCTCTAACGCTTGCATGAACAAACAGCATTCCTCTTTCTCTCACTCACACAAGAAAGGCCAGTTCAGTCTGTTAAGGGAGTCTGGGTTTATTTCAAACATGGCAAGAAATCCCAACGGTTTGAGTGACTAATTCATTGACTGTTTTTATCTCTTTGTTCAATGTCTGTTTGTGCCATGAGACGAACAGTTCTCTGTTTAACCCCGCTGACATTTACCTGCCCAATAATGCCTTGATCTTTCTCACATATCATTAAAGTCTTTCTGACCATGGTTCAAATAGAAGCGTTCTTTTATCAGTATTTCATTGTTTTTAAACTTCTCAAGCTCTATATTTCAAATGTATTCATTTATTTTACAAATTTTTATCTGTTTTGAAAATTAAAGTTGCCCTTTATTATACAGTAAAGTACTGAGTAATATAGGCTGATGCTGAATATTTGGAAGAAGTGAAGGGGAACATGTTGAAGTTCAGTGAACAGCTTGTTGAATTCAAGTCTCTTCAAGAATCCAATTGTTAGGTGAAGAGGATTAAGCTGAATACTTGAAAACCTGGTATGAACCAAGAATGAAGCAGTTTAATACGTTTATTTCTGCTGTTGAAAGGTGGATGTCTACTGTTCAAGAACCTGACTCTCAAGCCAATACTCAAGTTTCTTCTGCTCTAAAAGTCACTGATCAAGTAAATGATGAAGATAATGCCTCAGTGGTTTCGTATGTGCATAGTAATAGATCTGGCAGGTCCAGCAGATTAAGTTCAACATCAACTGCAGCACGTATCTCTGCAGAGGCAGAGAGGGCAGCATTACTTGCAAAAGCCAATGAACTGCAACGAAAACATGCTATAGAGAAGGAAGAAGAAGAACTTAGAAAGATGAAGGAGGTATGTGAAGTTCAAGCAGAAATTGCAGCCATCACAGCTAAAATCGAGCATCTCAACAATGCTGACAACTCTGTAATCAATGGCAATGTGGTCACCAAAGATCCCATGAATGCATATTGTGAGGAAATGTTGAATAAAACCCCATCAAGTGCTACAAACACACATGAAGTGAGGCCAAAAAAGACTGTTCATGCACATCTTTCTAGAGCACTAACGGCACCAAGTGTGACTGTGACTGCAAGACATTCTTATCCTCAGAACAGTGATGCTGTTAAACAAACCACTACTGTGAATACAGATTCCAAATCATCTGCACAAATATCTCATTCATCTAGAACAAATAGAGAATCATCTTCATCTAGTATCATTCAAGGGTCTGAACTTAATACAATTCTTCAAAGAGAAAACAAGCTGACAAACATGCATGTGAAACAATAACTTCTTTCCACCTTACCAAGGGGAGAAATTCCAATTTTTAATGGAGATAATCTGCACTACAGGTCATTCCTTCATTCTTTTGAGCACATCATAGAAGGTAAACTTATGATGATGAAGACAGATTGCATTTTCTCATTCAGTATACAAGAGGGCTACAACAGGAACTTGTAAGAAGCTGTCAACACATGTCTCCGAGCAGAGGTTACCGAAAGGCAAAGCAGCTGTTGAAAGAACACTTTGATAATGAATATAGGATTTCATGTGCTTATATCGAGAAAGCACTCTCCTGGTCTTCAATTAAATCAGAAGATCCAAAAGCTTTACAAGACTTTGCATTGTTTCTTAGGAGCTGTTGCAATGGCATGGAAGACTTGGAGTTCATAGAAGAACTGGACACTCAGAGAGAGGTTGTAAACAAAGGCATTGGAGTTACACGAACAAAGACATCACAAGGTAAAGATGGTAGATCTTATCAGCTTTATTGGAAAACAAGCTAACATTGTCTCAGACCCAATATTTGGTGATATCCAAGACTCAAGCCCAAGTAAAGGAAAGCCCAAAGTACTAGTAAAACCCAAATTCAAAGGCAGTTTTGCCACCAATGTGCAAGTAAAACCACCACAGACACCAACTAAGGGTTTACACCACCATCATGCCTTTATTGTAACAATGGACATGAATTGATGTTATGCTTGCAGTTTGAAAAGCAGCCACACAGGAAAAATATCAACTTCATAAGACAGAATGGAATCTGCTTTGGGTGCATGACCAAAGAAGGACATGTGAGTAAATACTGCACAAAGCATCGTACCTGCACCATATGCAACAAACAGCATCCAAGTGTACTCCACATCAAATCACGGGAATCATTCAAACAACTAAAGAAAGCGCCTGTGAGTAGTACACAGGTATCTCTTCAAGATAGTAATTATACTGGAATCAGAAAATTACAGAGCTACACAGAGTGCCTGCTGTCGATTGTACCAGTACAGATTAAAAGTTCAAAAGGAAGTAAGATTCTGCACACAAATGCCTTTCTTGATCCTGGAAGTTTGGCAAGCTTCTGTGCAAAGGACCTTATGAGGAAGAAAGACTAACATTCTTCTTCAAACGATGAGCCAGGATAAGTCTGTGCCCTCTTATATTGTCAGTGGGTTGGAAGTTTCTTCACTGGAAGAAAATGACTTTATTCCATTGCCTGAAATCTACACACAACAAAGCATTCCCGTTGACACTGCTAACATTCCCACAAAGGAAGAACTGTCTAAATGACCTAACCTGAATAATGTACAGATTCTTAGGATTCCAGCCAAGGTGGAGCTGCTGATTGGAAGCAACACTACCAAAGCTAACAGCCAAGGGAATGAGCCATATGCAGTTAAGACCCTGCTAGGCTGGGTTGTTAATGGTCCTTTACAAGGCAAAGCCACAGCAAACAGGTATAGCTGTGGTGAAGTTGTTGTGACAGAATTTCTGTCTCAAACCTAGAAGAAATGTTGAAACAACAATACAACCATGATTTCAATGATAAGTCAAGAGAAGACAAGACTGAAATGTCTGTAGAAGACAAAAGGTTCATCAAGATTGATTGCAGAACCATCAATCAAGTTGAAAGATGGACATTACACTCTTAATTTACCCTTTAGGAAGCATGACACCGTATTGCCTAACAATTACTATGTGGAAGAACAGCGAATTCAAAGTCTGAAAAGAAAGTTCAAGAGGAATGAACAATTCAAAGACCACTATACTAAATTTCTAACTGAAGTCATAAATAAGGGCTATGCTGAAGTAGTACCGCAAAAAGAGTTAAAAAGAACTGATGGTAAATTATGGTACATCCCATATCACGGTGTATATCATCCAAAAAAACAGACCATAAGAGTTGTCTTTGACTGTGGTGCTACCTTTCAAAGTAAATCCCTCATATCAGAACTTCTTCAGGGTCCTGATTTAACCAGCACACTTTTTGATGTCTTCACCAGATTTTGCCAAGAACCTGTAGCAGTTATGACAGAAATTAAAGCAATTTTCCATCAGGTCAGAGTGCCAAAGGCAGATGTTGACTTTTTGCGATTCCTCTGGTGGCCAGATGGTGATGCCAGTATGCCTGCTGTGGAACATTGAATGCTAGTACATCTTTTTGGGCCAGTATTATTCCCCAGTTGTGCTAACTTTGCTGTAAGCCAAATATAACAAGGACTGTTTTCTATCTCAGGTAATAAGCACTGTTGAAAACTATTTCTATGTGGATGATTGTTTAAAGTCACTTCCAACAGAGCATGAAGCAGTAGAAATGGTGAAAGACCTTACATCTCTCTGTCAAACAGGAGGATCTGTCTCACGAAATGGGTGAGTAACAGCATGGGCGTCAGTTTGGTTTGAAATGTGGTGGGGACAGAGACGCATTCAGAAGTGCATTTTCAGAAGTGCTGGGTACAATGATGCATTTTTTTTTCTCTTTCGCGCAGGTCATGTTTTGAAAGACGTCCTGTATCTTATTAATGTAAATAAATAAAAATGTATACAAAAATGTGATGATGTCCGACTCGTTTTATGAAGAAGAAAGCCGTACAAAGCATTAGACATATGATATATGACCCACTAATCTGCTTCATATCATCATATAAGTACCATGTTGACAATATGACATGGCCATGACGTGGTTTAATGTACCTAAACAATGATTACCAAATTTCTCTTTCATGTTGCTTTGTTATAACCACTGAAAACGGGAAAAAAATCTAACCCAATATCGGGCCTCGCTCTACATTATCCCGCTTATTACATGGCTACCTACCAAATAAATGAATAATTTGACACAAAATATTGATTTAAAAAAGAGTTTATTGATTTAAACACGATTGTATTGCTTCCGCTAAAGAAAATAGTTCCGTCTCTACGATTAGAATCCTGCCGCGTCCATAGCAACGCTCTGTTTTTCATGGCAACGGTGTTATTATCAAGAAATAACAGACTTCATTCTACAGTGGAATTCAACCAAGCCATGTAATAATTTGATTTAATTCCCAGTACAATTTACCATATCTACACACAACACAACTTAAGCACTACAAATTTTATCAAGATTGAAAAAGCAAAAATACGTGTAGCACAGATGAACACTATTGACTATCACACCATGATCTGACTGCTCTCAATTCACAACAACATGCATCCATCCAATCTACATCAGGCATTTTGACTAAAACTTGATCCATTCCTCATCATCATCATCATCATCACAACTATTGCAGAATTCAGCAATAGATTCAAGCAATAATTAAACAAGATACTGACTACTCAACAATCATCTCCTCCAATACTTGCTGTATGAACGCAAACCGTAACTAGCTAATTAAGTTGGTGGCTAAGGAAGTCTAACGTAACATTAATTGCAAGAGAAGAATTAAAACAGCCGATCCCTTGTGTGCAAATGCACAAGACCTAGCCATAATACCAGCAAATCTTAATAAACATAAGTTATGGCGTCTTACCTTTGTGTCAATGGTCTGCTGACCCATGCTGTGTGTACAACAACATCCATTTGTTCTACAGGTTATCACTTTGATATGTTATAGTCCATGGCACTAGGATGCAACCTTGTGATATTGTATGAAGGCTAAATGACTTGCTCGTCTATGATACATTCGCCAGAAATTCTGGCCAATCCCAGCAAAGACTAGGTAGCCTCGTTCCCGCTCGTTCACTGTCCATTCCAAACTGTCAACCAGGCGCGTCGTTTTTTTTTATAGCCCCGGATCTCAAAAAAAATTAATTTATTGATAATTATTATTATTTTTTTAATAATTTGTATTTATTTTAAAAAATGACCGGGTCTTTTAATCTATCCTTCGGAATCAATCATGTATTAAAGACGATTAAAATGTGTTCAAGCAGATCAAAGTTACTATGGTTACAGCTTAGAGTGCGCGCCTGAGGAGAAAGAGCTTTGGGCTTTACTGTCATTGTTGTTTGTGGCTTCTGGTGGTAGCTATGGACATTAGACACTTTTTAAAAAGTAAAATAAGGAGGCAAGAAGAGTTATCTACTGGCGCCGTTCCCTCATCATTAAGCTCAGGTTGGTGAAGGCTCTTTAGCAAACCCTGGTCTAACGTACATAGCCCTGTACTTACTGTGGTATTAATGCAGAACAACATGTACTGTATATATAAAGTACGTGGGACCTTACTATTTCGCCTATAACTAATCCATTTTGTGTGCCATAATCCGTTTCTCGTGAAGAATGTAGATGAAGTAGCCTATACATCTGATTTGGCGATTGAAACACAATGTGTAAATTAACGTTATTCCCCTCAGATGGATAGCTAGCTAGAATACCAGGGGCCGTATAACAGAAAGAGTCTAAGATAGGATTTTCCCCAATTGGTATTACCGAAGCAGATACTAAATAACTTTAGGAATCATATCTTGCTTCATTCTTTTTATTTCAGGTTAGGAAATCCTAACATCGCTCGCTGGTTGATGCTAGCATCAACTTTTCTGTCTGATAGGCTACCTATAGCAACCGATGTCACTTTTCTCATCTCGCGAGACGTGAGCTAAACGGCTTTTAATCGCTGTTTTGCTGCCGTTTTTTTAATGAAACATACAGTGAAAATGGAGAATTAACAACAACTCATTCATTGTTTCATTCATATCATTGAACTTTAAGTCAGGTGACTATGGTGCGTTCACACCGGACGCGAATAGCGCGTCAGGCGCGAGTGATTTTTGTTTATGACACCTATACAGAGTGCCTGTGTTTACTGTCTGTTGAATGGCCTCTTTACTGGACCTGCACTGTCTATAGTTCCTTTTCCAGACTTATACAAGCAGACTGTTGGAGTGATTTGTGTGTGTGTGTGTGTGTGTGTGTGTAGATAGATAAATAGATATAGATAAATATAGAAAGATAAATATCTATATACACAGTATATATATAGTTTTATATTCATTTTTTTAATATTCATGTATTATTTATTTGTGTTTCAGTGAATAGCTGTTACAGTTCTACAAATAAAGCATTCTATCTTTTTACCTATCATTTAAAATGCTACAAAAAATGCACCTGAATGCTGTAAAAGAAGTGTTTAATGCTCAACGCTTCCAAGTTACCAAACTGGGGGTGGGGGGGTCTGGGCTAAGCCCCCAATGTATCAAGACCCTAGCAACGCCCCTGCTGTCAACTCATTTGAAAAACATTCTTTAAAAAAAAAGAAGCGCGATAGTAATATAGAGATAATAATGTTACAGTTGTTGCAGTTTTAATGAACAGAAAAGCGTGTAGCCAGCGCAGCAGCAGAACGGCTAAATTGAACTCGAGGTTTTCAAAAAAAAAAAAAAAAAAAAAAGTGGTGGGTACAAAATGACTCACGACGAAATCTGGGGGGGACGCGTCCCCCCCGAAATCGACGCCTATGAGTAACAGCCTCACTGTCCTTGCACATATTCCAAAGGAAGACAGAGCTCAGAATATAAAGGAATTGAATCTCAACAGGGTAAGGCTTCCCACTGAAAGAGCACTTGGATTGTTGTGGTGCGTGGAGGATGATATGTTTAAGGTCTATATCACTGTTAAGTGCAGATCCCACACCCAGAGAGACTTAGTGTCAGTTGTAAGCGCCATATATGATCCACTTGGATTTTTGAGTCCATTCACTCTATCTGCAAAATTGCATCTCCAAGATCTCTGTGGGAGAAAATGTGGTTGGAATGAGGAAATACCCCAAGCTACAGTGGAAAGGTGGACAAAGTGGGTAAAGGATCTTGATGAGATACAAGATTTCAGAGTGCCACAATGTGTAAAGCCAGTTGGTTTCAGAACACAGAAGCAAGCTGAGCTGCATCATTTCTCTGATGCCAGTGAGCAAGGATATGGCACAGTGAGTTACCTGAGATTGACTGATGATATGCACACTGTACATGTGTCTTTCCTGTTGGGAAATGCCAGGGTTGCTCCACTTAAGCAAGTGACAATTCCACGTCTAGAATTGATAGCTGCAGTGTCAGCAGTCAGAGCGGATGTTATGCGATATCTGTTATCAGAGAAAACACAGATATAACTCAGTGGAAATTTATCAGAACCAAGCAGTTCTAAGTGAGTGCTAGCACATTAGTAAGTGCAGAGAGTGGATCCATGGACCAGACTTTCTATGGAAGAAAGAAAAGGAAGAGTCCCTGGTACCTGTGTCACTTTCACCTGAGGATGAAGTTAAAAGAAACACTACTGTGTACAGAACTGTCTTTAAAGACAAGGAAAATCCTACCAGCCAACTACTTAACTAATTTTCAAGTTGGACAAAGCTAAGGATAGCGGTACCATGGTTCTTAAAGTTCAAGAATGTTTTTCGATTGCTTAGTGCAAAAAGGAAAGAAATCCAGACAGCCTGCGTAAATAAGGACACTAAGAACCCAAACAAGGTATGTGACAAATTGAAAGACTTCAAGACATCACTTGGAGCACAATCCATAAGCTTGGATGATCTCTTGAAAGCAGAAAAGGCCATTGTCGAGTTTTACCAGAAAAAAAGGTATGCAGAAGAAATGTCAAGAATCGAAAAGGTATCAATTGTTGGAAAATGCTTGAATCAGTTCATCAGCTTGTACAGGGTAGATCATGTGATGGATGATGGATTATAAGGGTTGGAGCAAGTTTAAACAAGTCTACAATGCCTGAGGAGACAAAGCGACCAACAATTCTCCCAAAAGATCTTCACATATCAATGCTTATCCTTCAGCACATACATGAGCACCTCGGACATGCTGGCAGAAACCATGTTCTCTCACAACTGAGAAAGAAATATTGGATTATAAATGCCAATTCTGCAGCCTGCAAAGTTCTGTCTAAATGTGTAGTGTGTAAGCATGTAAAAGCACAATCCAGAAGGCAATGCTCCAGAAAGGAATTCAGTGGACATTTAATCCTCCAGGAGCCTCACATCATGGGGGAGTATGGGAGAGGATCATTCATATGGTGAGGCAGATCTTATGCTCTACTTTGCAACACCACACCCTTGATGATAAGGAATTACAAACACTCTTTTGTGTGGTAGAATCAATCTTGAATAGCCGTCCCATTGCCACATTGTCTGATTTCCATCATGATCTTGAACCTTTTACACCGAATCACATTCTCCTGCTAAAGTCCAGTTCTACTTTACCCCCTGGACTGTTTCAGAAGTCAGATTTTTACTGTACATCAGACGTCGATGGAGGCAAGTACAATTTTTAGCTGACCTGTTTTTGGAAGAGGTGGTCCCAAGAGTACCATTACTACAGGAATGACAAAGATGGTTTACTGCTAAAAGAGGACTGCAGAAGCTAGATATTGTCCTACTTGTGGACAGTTCAGCACCTTGTGAATCGTGGTCTATTGGAAGAGTTACAGAAATTTTACCTGATTCTAAAGGACTCAAAAGAACTTTAAACTTACGACAAAGAACGGTTTCTTGGAAAGATATATTTCCAAACTTTGCCTGCTCTTAGAAGATGCAGAAAACTAGGACTGAATCTTATAACAACTGGATTAAGTTTAACAGATGAGTATTATTTTTCCTTACCCCTGACAGGAGGGGGGGCGTTGGTGCGAAAGCAGTCTTTCGACCGTATGCATGGAGCTAAGATGGCATAGTGCAACAAGCCTGCAATTAGCCTTTGAAGTGTTTGTTTGTTTTATGTTGCAATTCAAATTAATTTTGGTTATTGTTTGGAACTTCAACTTGCCTTCCTGGATCTATTCATAGTGCTTTGTACGCGTCAAATTATTTCATCAACACCTCCCACAGTGACCAAGAAACAAGGGACAAAATTGGAAAGTTGAAGTTTGTTTTTACTACTACAATACAATGACCCCTATATATAATGAGTTACATGTACAAAACTCAGGTGTTTTGTGTCCTATCTCATTTGCTCCATAAATACAGGACCTCTCTGATACCGCCCGTAACATGCACAGGAAGATCAAGCATTTCAAATTAAGGAGAGAAAAATGCATTCTGCCAGATGAAAACAGTTTCCTGGGATCAATTTCACATAAAAGTACTTTTAAATGTAGAACAGTCAAGCAATCCTGAAAGATAACCTAAAACAGACAGAGCAGAGCAACCTTACCTGCTTCTGCTAGTGTCAGCAACACACACACGCACGCACGCACGCACACAGACAGACACACACACACACACACAGACAGACAGACAGACAGACACACACATACACACACACACACACACACACACACACACACACACACACACACACACACACACACACAGACAGACAGACAGACAGACACACACACACACACACACACACACACACACACACACACACACACACACACAGACAGACAGACACACACACACACTTAGACAGACAGGCTACTTTAGCTTTTAAACCTTTTAAGGTGAATGACATGTATTGTTATTTTATGTATATTTTTATTCAGCAAGGATGCATTAAATTCATCAAAAGTGAGAGTTTTAATGTAAAAAATGAATAAGGTTACAAAAGATTTCTATTTTAAATAAATGCTGTTCTTTTCAACTTTCTATTCATCAAAAAGCTACTGAACCAGTTATTATACATAACTAAAACTAAAATCGATACCTGATCCCCCTCATAACATTAACAAAATAAACATGAACAGAAATTGTAAATAGTAAATTCAAATAAAATGAATAATATTAATAAAATTAATAAAATATTAATAAAATAAAATATTTTTTGAATAATAATAAAAACAATTGTTCAGCCATTTGCCAAGGAAACATTTCTCAATTTAGTTTAACTTGATGTTCTGAAATAACTAAAACTAAAATAATATTGAATAAAATAGTCATATTTAAAACAACAAAAACTAAAAAAGACAAATACAAAACAACTATTCAAACAGAATTTAACTCAAACAGAAAATTAAATCAGCTGAAAAAAGTTTATATGGGGAAGTTTCCACAAAAATATTAATCAGTACAACTGTTTTCAACGTTGATAATAATGTAATAATAATGTTTCTTGAGCAGTAAATCAGTATATCAGAATGATTTCTGAAGATCATGTGACACTGAAGACTGGAGGAATGATGCTGAAAATACAGCAGTACATCACAGAAATAAATTACACTTTAACAAAGATTCACATAGAAAACCGTTATTTTAAATAGTAATAATATATAAATATTTAATAATAGTGTTTTTGATCAAATACATGTAGCTTTGATGAGCATAAGATACTTCTTTCAAAAACATTTAAAAAGTTTACTGACCCCAAACGTTTAAACTGTGGTGTAGAGTTTGTCCTCTTTTAGGAAAACCTCCATATGTGAACTGTGGGAGAAACTTTACTGTATAAGACATTAACAGTAGATCACAGCTGGACAGTTTAAGGTATATGTGTCTGAAGGTGTGTGTGTGTGTGTGTGCTGGTATGAGACGGACTATACTGTATATAGTCAGAGTGGCACCAGGTACAGTGCTTTATGAGAGATGGAACACATTAGAGCATTATTGCTTCAGCATGTTTGAAGCCATACATTATTTCTGTCTCACTGATTCCTTTCATAAGCAGTGTGCACTGGATGGGTTAGAGGCTAGCTTTACATTTTACAGATAAAACTGCAGATTTATTTTCATTGAATCTATTGCGAGTGTGGCCCTGCTGTGTGCATGGAGACTCAAGATCAACAGAGAACGACCGCTGACGAGGTTGTTGGTGGTCGTGTGTATAGTAAAATGTGATCTGCACGCTTTCATTTTGTGGTGGGCAAAACCCTGAAGAGCTTCCAAAATGAGTTTGTTTTTGACTGAGGGCTGCAGGGCATGGCATGGAAGAAAATAGCACAAATGTGTGTCAGGAACTGTAATTGTGGGGCCCCACATCAGGCGTGATTCAGCCGCGTCTGGGTGGCAAACAGTGACTCAGTCTTTAAATGTGAACGAGAGGCTCATCTCTGTCTCACTGTAAACCCTCTTAGTCCCGGGTTTGTTTGTTATTCTTATTTTACTGATTTTGATGATGTTTTTGGTCTGTGTCCTACTGTACATTTTTAGATGGATTAGAAATTGAGTTCAGTAATGTTATTTTAGTGTAATTGAGATTTTTTTTTTGTATTTTAAGTTTTCTCTTTCTCTAACTTTTATTTAGTGTTTTAATTTTTTTTTCAATTAAATTATTATTTTTCATTTTATTTTCATTATTTTTTTGTAAGTAGGTTTTTATTAATTTTTATTTAAGTTTGGGGTTTTGTTATTTTAGAACATTAAATTAAAACGAGAAATGTTTCTTTGGCAACTGTCTGAAATATTTATTTTTATTTTACTGAATTGTATTTTAACTTACACTTTTTAATGGTTTTAGTTTTAGTTAACTGTAATAATCTTGGTTCAATACTGTCAAAACTATTAATACAGCCATCAAACTTTAATTATTATTATTTTTTCCCATGCTGCTCCATTAAATGGCTTGATAATACAATATATATATACAGTAGATATATATATAAATATGACATCAGAATTTAGGGTAAGTTAGAACATTCTGGGAAATAAAGTGTCATTCCATTGATTTATAAAATGAATGTTTATTAAATAATGAAATATTGATGTACACAGAGTCTAACCATGTAGGAAATGTAGTTGTTCACTCAGAATTCGGAGCACTTTTATTTAATGGCAGTGGCTTTACAAATTCTAGAAACATGGTTTTTAAATGCAAGAGAAGAGCTATGAGCACAGGATCTCAAATGCAGCAGTTCAGAAGGAAATATTCAATATAGCAGCTTCACGTAATGTAAAGACAATATAGGACAAAGAGAAGAAGCAAACTGATGGCTTAAATGAGGAGCACAACAAGACACATGTGAATGTAATCAATTAACCAACAAGTAACCATGGGAAGACATAACAATTTAGCAACCGGAACAAAGAGAACCTTAACTGAACACAGAAAGAAAACTGGAAACACAACATAAGAGTCCACAAACAGAACTATTACAGTAGCTCATAACCTTTTTTTATTAGATTCAATTTTTGATATTGTTTTCAGAATGCTTTTAAAAAGTTGTACTGCCCTGTAACAACTGCAGTGTATTATTGTAAATTTGATTTGTGCATGTTAAAAGGTTTTTGGGTCCTGTGGCTCCACACACAGACGAAGAAGGCAGGCAGTGAGTAAGCTGGGTGTTGCAGGGACTAAACCCAAGTCTATTTACAGTACATTGAAAGGGTTTGTGGAGATCTGACGTCAATCCAGCAGTCGCCACACAGCCAAAACAAAAAAAGGCTGCTGCATCTAAAAGTAGAGAGGCAGTGTGTAAACATGATTAATGCAAGACTACTAAAAATACAGATTCCTTTCACCCCTTGCTGAACTTTAGCATCCTTATCAAATCCACATATTAGAATATTTCGCTCCTTAGAGTGATCCGTACTCAATAAAATACAGCTAATTCTGTTTCGGATCAGTTTGAGCCATTTTGTAAAATTCATGTGGTACACAAAGTATTTTTTAAAATCAGAATTCTTTCTTAGCATTATAGTGAAAGCTCTGAACGTTTGAGATGAAGACGAAGTCCAATGGCCATCAAAACCTCAGATCAGCCCCAATAAAAAAAAAGAAAAAAAAAAAAACATATTAATACATTTCACTCAGATATAGCTAGTAAACACACACACACACACACACACACACACATATATATATATATATATATATATATATATATATATATATATAAAAGAAAAATAACATTATAAAATAACATAAAAAAATACATTGAATTAACTTGACTTTAAGTAGAAAGACTCAAACAGTATTTTTCTTGTAAAACCTATTCCAATAATCTGTGTCTTATTTTGATTGTAGTCCTAAGTAGAAGCATACTAAAGTTTAAAAATGTCATAGTCTGAACCATATGAAGAATATTGACATGATCAAGGCCAGTGCCATTCATTTGCACTGCCAGATGCCAGATGCTGCTATATATACTGAATCATATTTTGACATTTTGCTGTGTGTATCACTTATAATTTGCTACAGGAGCTGTATGTTGAAGACTACTTATTTTGTTTTTGATATGATACAGATACTTTAAAAAGTATTGTCGATAACTATACCGATACCCCAAAGCGTAACTTTTAAATTATGTATTAAATGTATTAAATTAATAGTAAAATGGGAAATGATACACATTTAACATTATATTTGAAAGGCATTTAGCATTCAGTACACCTCAATCGCAGCTTATTAGATTATATTTCTGTTTACACATTGTTAAAGTACAGAGGTGGGTAGTAACGAGTTACATTTACTTCGTTACATTTACTTGAGTAATTTTTTGGGGTAACTAATACTTTTCGGAGTATATTTAAAGATGGGTACTTTATACTCTTACTTGAGTAAATTTTGGGGGGGAAATCTGTACTTTTACTTCGTTACTGTGGGCGACGCTCCTCTCGTTACTTTATCTTAATGCAATAAATGTTATAAATGCTTCAGTTTGTTCCAAACGCGCCGTCTACTTTTCTCTGGGCAATGAGCGATGCCCATTCGCGAATGATTCATTCTTTTGAGTCAATTCTGTTCAAAGGCTTGATCAAACCAATTGGCAAACGAGTGAATTGGTTCATGAATCAGTTTGAATGAGTCGTTCAGTTCCCTGCCGCACGCGCTGAGCGTCTGAAGTGGTTCACTCGGAGTTGTAACGTTTAACATCAGCAGCGTTGAAAACGTGGCTGGAACTGCATTGAATTGAAAGCAGATTTGCAAAGGCTATTATTTGCTAGCGATGGAGATCCTTATTAGATGAACACCGCGTGTGCTGTCTACTGTTTAACAGGTAATAACTTGGGCCAGGCACGTGCACACAGACATGAAAGGGGGCTTGAGCACCTGCCCTTTTTATTCCTGGAGAGAAAGTGCCCTTTTTTCTGGGATGCTTTTTTTATTTTTTGAAAAATAATATATATTTCTGTTTGCACACAGCTTCCCTGTCAAACAAATATATTTATTGAAATATAGTATCTAAATATCAGGTCAGGAGTTCTGAAGCGCTCCCTCTCCCTCTCCCCCTCCCCCGATTGTTAAACCCGATTGTATTGCTTCCGCTAAAGAAAATAGTCCGCTCCGTCTATACGAATCCTGTGAGTCCATAGCAACGCTCTGTTTTTCATGGCAACAGTCTGTTATACCAAAGAGTATAGAAGTAACAAGAGGCGAAACTCAATAGAACGTTCCATAGCAACAAACTCACCCATGCGCAGAGCGTGATTTTTTTCCCCAAACCAGTTGAGCGCAAACCACGCCCCCTACGCGAAAACCCCACCCCGCATTTTGTTATATATATATATATATATATATATATATATATATATATATATATTTTATATAGAATATAAATTATATTTTTTAATTTGTACATTTTAATAAACTCAAACTTATATAACTTTTTTTCTGTTTCACTTTTCATAATTTATTTCACTTCAACAATAACCTAGCAAATGTCTTCTTTAAAACAAAACCAACCATACAGTAAGTCTATATTCCAAAGCATCCTTGAATTACAATAAAAATCATTTTCTAACTGTTTTTAAATGTTTTAATCATTTTAAAAGCACTTTGAATTACCATTGTGTACGAAATGTGCTATATAAATAAACTTGCCTTGCAGACATAATGTTAATGCTGCAGTGTATACTGTAGTTCTGCCAACGGTAAAGCCGTTGGTTCAGTCCAAAATGGCGGCAGCGTGATAGCAGCGCCATCTAGCGATTGTTGTCAAAACTGCAACGGAGTTTCGCCTCTTGTTACTTCTATACTCTTTGGTTATACTCCGCACAGCGGTCTGTTGGTTATAACAGACCGCATTCTACATTGGAATTCAACCAAGCCATGTAATAAAATAAATTAATAAAATAAGCATATATCACCACCAGGTGATATGCTTTAGTTATTTTGTTTATCCTATTTACCTGCATTTCCCTGTCAATTAGATGCAAATGTGCGCATTTTAACTAGTTGACGCCTAATTTGCATACAGAACGTCCCCAGTTATTGACTGACATCAAGAGTCTTTCCCCCTGAAATTTAGAGATCTAAATTGGTGAATTTAGAAGAAATCTACAGATGCAAACAGATGGAGGATACACTCTAAAAAATGTAATAAATCTGAGTAACTGCATCTGGTACATTAATAAATAAAACTGAGTAGAAATAAGTTAGCATTAAACTTTAAAAATAACAATATTTATAAATTAACTATTTAAGTAATTTAACTTTTTTTATTTCCTCGAAACCTTTATTAAATAGTATTCCATACCACCACAAATACATACATGACATTGGCTTTTATTGAATTTTTACTCAATTATTTTGGTAAGTTTAATTTTAAAGTGTTATGTATTCTGATAACACCAAAATAATTAAAACGGTGCCTTGTGCAAAAATAAACAAATTATTAGTAAAACACGCCCCTCTGTTTGATGCAGTTATTTAGGTTATTCTAAATATGAAGAGTTCAGATGAAAAATCCTCTAAGTGCCATCTGAAATTTCCTTCAGTAATGATCATTTTTATCAAGCTTATATGTTTATGTTCACTTATTTCACATCACTGGCAATGAAAATTACCTATGAATTGTCATTTAAATTACTGAACTTAAATACGAGCTTGAAAAAAAAAAGCTCATAAGAAAATTTCAGATGGCACTTAGAGGCTTTTGCATCTGTTTGAGGAAGATAAAATTATAAATTAGAGTAAAGGCTGATGAAATATATACATTTATACACACACACATACATTACATACATTTTATCTATATATCTAAATAAAAATAGGCTCAGTATATATGACCCAAAGTAACTAGTAACTAACTACTTGAGTAGATTTTTTATCCGATACTCTTTTACTCTTACTCAAGTAACTATTCAAGACTAGTACTTTTTCTTTTACTTGAGTAAATATTTCTAGAAGTACTTTTACTTTTACTTGAGTACAGTTTTTGGGTACTCTACCCACCTCTGTTAAAGTATGAATACTGTAGTGTAAACCATGGACATCTACAAATGCCATGGTCACTGTGTAGTAAAACCATGGTTCATTTTCATAAGGGACTGCCAGTTTCACACATAATATTATTCTGACAGTGTATTATTTATATTAAAATTATTTATAGAATAGAACATGATTAATATTATATAACTTTAACGTGAAATTTAAATGTATTTGCACAAACTATAGGTTATACAATTTCAATTTGTTTACTGTGAAATAACGCAAACATATTATGAATTATGAATCATATCTTCATTGATTGTTTTTGAGAACTGAAAGCATCAGACTTTACACTTGTGATATCTAATCGTATATTCATGAATACTTTTTGAGAATTGCTTACTTTCACCTGAACAAACTCAACCCAGTTTTACATCTCTTAATGGAACAAAACTGACCAGTATTTAAACCTCTTAATAGAAATAACAAATGACATTAAAATCTCTTATACTATGGGGGCCGTTGAATGCTTGAATCTGATTGGCTGACAAAACGTTCTGAGGTGTGTATCGTTAAACTGCCCAACCTTAAAACATAGGGCATTATAGACATAACAAAGCTGCTTTGAAATGGTATGTATTGTGAAATAACTATACACATTATTCAAATAAATTTAGCTATAGTTATAAATAATTCAGAATTTTATCTATAAACATAAAATGACTAACATTTATACAATGCCAAGCCCTCAACCAGCAGGAAAAACAATTACCCCTGACAATAATAGAAAAGCAGCATCATTTCCTCAGACTTAGTAACGCTGAGCAATACTTGTTTGACATTACAAAACTTTCATTTACAGGTTTATACGAAAATAAGCTTTTCCCTCAGCGAAACAGGCTGACCAGCTCAACTGTATGTCTGTGTGGAGAGACAGATGTAGCATTTTCATGGGAGAACTGAAATGTACACGCGGTTTAATTTCATCTGATATGATAGTGTTTCCGATTTGGGCTATTACAGCATAAGGTCTGACCACAATAAAGCAGTGAGCAGTGTTTAGTGGTTCTGACCGAGACTCTGGTTTCCCCCCGTGTTTTGCTGTTGTCTGACCACTCAGCCAAGATCCATCCCTCCGTCTCCCTGCTGGCTGTCCTGCCCAGAGAGCGAGGGGGCACAAACCTCGCAATTGGTCTTCCACTGGCTCGCAGTTGCGCTAATGAGTCAGACTGTAGAAACCCCAAACCATTAAGGAGAGGGGGGAAATAAGGACGTCATCGCATTTGGCTTGGTATATATGAGTGTGGGAGACAGAATTTTTAGATGATGAGTTGAGTTAGGGTGCACACACACGACCAGAGGGCAACGTGCCCCATAAAAGCAACTTCCAGGGAAAAAACAACACATTTGTAGTGAAGTCCACTGAGCTCAGGTTTCTGGATGAATATGACAGGTTGAGCGGAACGATCGTGTCCCTGTGTCTGACTCGTTTACATCCCCTTCCACCCTCTCCCGTCACTCCCAGAAAGGTCTGGAAAGTGGGAAATATCGCCAGACAGTTGGAAAACTGATTTTGTGGGGTAACGGGATCACCATGCCACATCACAATCCAGACATGTCTAAGGATAGACACACTTCTCTTAAAGTCTTACAGGGCTGACATCACAAGCTTAGAGAGCTTGAAATATAGGACGCTGACAGGGAGAAGAGGATGAGTGATTACGCTAATGATAAAAATAAATGGTATGCGTTAGAAGAGGCAGGGTAAGATACCCTGTTTGTAGAGACATACAGTCTGGCTCCTAATGCTCACAATGATGAGGGAGATGTGCGGCTTAGAGCCAAAGCTGTGTGTAGCAGTACATTTTAGGCTGCCGGCTTTGCGGTGGGGGCTCCTCTCGCGCTCATGACATCACTTTCCCTGCCGCCTGCGCACACGCTCTCGCAAATATAATAAAATTATATGTCTGGTTTATAAGGCAAACGTGTTGTGATTCAGTGTGGCGTGTTATTTCGCCCTATTCGAGAGATGTACGACCAGACGTGTGCGTTCGTGGGAGCTGGCACTAAAAGATCGATTGAGAAAATGAGGGCAGGGGTCATTTCAAATGAAATAAACCGCTCTCTTTCCTGTCCCAGATGGTGGCTGCTGCTCACATGTGGGCAGCCTCTTTATCATGAGGTGAATTACAGTAAAACATTACCAATCTTTAGCCTGTAAAGAGCTTTACAGATGTGCTCAAACTTGTGGTCTTGTTTCCCTACTGAGGACTCAATTCGAAAAGCTCATTTTACCTGGTTAACATGCTCCTCGGGCTCAGGGAGGGACGGGACAGTGAGAGAAGCTCTCAACAATGACATGTATTGCATTAGAGAAAAATTCACTATGCTGCTTTCAATACTATTGCACTTATGTTCATCAAAGGTTTGCCTGAAATAAGTGATAGGCCTGAACTTTAAAGTGTTCAAATGCAAAGCTAGCAGCATTAAGCCCAAAGTATACTTCAATTTGGAGGGTCCACATACAGTGCACATGTACAGTGCAAATTTCATCACCATTCTGAAACATTCTGTCAATGCTGGGGGAAGAGTTGAACTGCTGTTGTTTGCACATAACATGACAGACTGGCAACTTAGATTAGGTCTTTGATAATTCACACCATGCACCAATTTTCCTCAGATTTTGGGCTTTTGTCAGAAGTCTCTTGAAAACTGTCTGGCCTACAATAGTGTCCTGCATACATGACATTAGATCCTATGATCCTGTGAACCTGGGGAAGCTTCAGTTGATGATTGAAAAGTCTGTTCATACCAAACAAGCACCATATGTATTAGGGATGGGATGGTTCACTAAAAAATCGAACCGTTCGGTTCACCACACATGGTTCGGCACGTGATGGGACCGCGGTTCAACTTAAATCTGACAAAGCATCTGTAATATGGTTTGCTATAAATAACACGTAAAACAAACAGGGTTCAGCAAATATATGTTTCTGTTGATGGATGCGCATTCTGGTTTCCCAGACATTACAACAACAGTGATGAGAGAAAAAAAAAAATATATAAACCTGGACAAACCATTCACTCTTGTTCAATGTGAATGCCATATGCTGGAATATGAGCGGCCATTTATTCTGTCATCACCCGGGTGTTGATAGCGCGCATGCACAGATGAGACCTGAACAGCACACGTTAATATGTGTTTGAACTAAACTCATTTAAGCTTAGTTTAAACATTTAAGAGCCAAGGGACGCAAGGTCGCACGCGCAGTGAGAAGATTTGTGTGTGCACTCATCCGAAGTGCGCAAACCCGCACCTCGGAACGCGCGCAGTTGAGCTCCCTCAGAAGTATTGTGTTTAAATGGACAAATTCACACAAAAATTATGTCAAAATGCCGTCTTTGTAAGTATCCTACAGCAGACATAGCTGGCTGAACGTTGGCCTACTGTATCAGTGCATTCTCTTAAAGTGACAGTCTTTATATTAATCGAACAGCAACAACAAATAAATCACTCACTGCTCTTGATTGAAAAGCTTTTGTAACTTTAATAAAGAACAATCTTTAATTTATACAGTCCTATATGCAATGTTGTTTTACATTTGATTACTTTATTCAATATCTTTACCTAAAAACTAATGCTACGCCTACCAAAAACAAAAAAACAAAAAAACAACAACCTGGAAATCTTTAATCTATTGTGTTTATTTGTGCTGTTGCAGTTAGATAGAATATTCTTAATAATATTTGATAAAATATTTATTTATATTTTATTTGAAAGTATAGTTTTTCCATAAACATAGCACATACCGAACTGTACTGAAACCGTGACTCTAAAACCATGAAATAAACCGAACCGTGAAAAAGTTGAACCGTTCCACCCCTAATATGTATGTCTCAAACTAATCATAGAATCTCCCAATATTTAAGCAGAATGTACTTTGGCTCCACCACTGTAACTTTGTGGCACTTAATCTTTGATCTTCATCCTTAGTCCTCCTGGAAACTGGGTCCAAGACACATTGGTAAAATACTAAGAATCATTCAAAATGAATAAAAAAATGATATGAAATGAAATAAAATGATAATTTTCAGTTGTTGGCTACCACAGTCAACTGCTCAGATCCGAATGTCCATTAACATCAAACTTATCCAACTATTCATTGACTCTGGTGGCAGTCCAGCTCAAATGGTATGTCCATTAAAATGGACCTGCATCATCTGGATTATACTATGTTATATTTGGTGGACTGAGCAGGATAACCAAGTTAATGGGATTCAACTGAGGACAATCTGGACCTTGGTTTGCAGAAATCATCCAGATACATCTGCTTGTAGATCCAAAGGCCAGAGCTGCACTTGGAGAGTGGGGCTCTACCACATCAATACCAATTTTTCAAAATTACTGACAAAGCATGTATCCAAAGATGCATTACTGAGGGAATCAAAGGTAAATTTTTAAGAACTGGCTATTGAAAAACACATAATCATCTATCACTAAATTTGTATGGTAGTTACCAAACTGTCATGGTTTGGCTGATTGTAATGGTCCAGTGGAAGGTAGATGGGATGTGGGACTGCATCAGCCAAGCAGCTGCCATTGAGATAAATGGGAATATTAGCAGATAGCTTTCTCCAGGAATTATAAACCTCCTTGGTGGTTACAGCCTTGGCTAGAGGTCAACACAGTCGTTTTTCATTAGGGTTCATATTGATTTTAAACCTTTATTTTGGTTATCTCAATTCCTGCGTAGTTTCCACTCTTTAGAAAGCTTGTAAGGACTTTGTTATATGTTTATAGGCACATATGGTTGGTCACACCCTTCCTATATTACATTAGTAAAGATGTCAGTAATCATCTCTCGACATATGGAATGCATTAAATGGCTTTCCACTTTTTTAGAGTTAAAATGGCTTAAACAACTGCTTCCTGTTAAGAATGTATTACATAACAGTTCAAGTTTTTATGACACTTCTATAAATAAAGCAAAAATAAAAAAGAAAATTCTCTGGTAAAACCATCAGTGGTCTCATAAACAACACACCCCTGAACACCCTGTGAATCTGGCTCGGAACATCAAAGCCCATAGAACCTGGCAAAGACGGCCTATCAAAAATCCATGACAAATACAAGAACGGTCTGTCTGAAATGCAATGCCGTGTGTCAACCACTGGATGGATTCAGACTGCTGGAATGCGATCTAGAATGTCTACAACTATTGGCCAGATCACTCATGCTATTAGTCAGGTATTATATGATTGACAAAATTTGTTATGCCAGCAGCACTTTGTATTTTTAACTCACACTCAGTAGGAGTGACATTTCACAAATCTCCATGTGGTGTATCCTATAGTCTAATCTTTCACAGTTTTTTTTTATTAGTCAAGTCAAATCACATTCATTTATATACAGAAGCCCTTTATACAATACAGACGGTCAAAGCAGCTTCACATTAATAAACAGGAAAATAACAGTGGCAGGGCCAGATTTACTAAAAGCTTGCACCAGCGCAAACCTTTTTTAGTCAGGATTTACTAAAAAAAAAAAAAAACAGTTAAAAATTTGCTTAAAACTCTGTTATTATTGCAGCTGACCTTATTGCATGTGCATTTGTAGGAGTAACTTGTACAACCCGAATTCCGGAAAAGTTGGGACGTTTTTTAAATTAAAAAAAAAAAGAAAACTAAAGGAATTTCAAAATCACATGAGCCAATATTTTATTCACAATAGAACATAGATAACATAGCAAATGTTTAAACTGAGAAATTTTACACTTTTATCCACTTAATTAGCTCATTTAAAATTTAATGCCTGCTACAGGTCTCAAAAAAGTTGGCACGGGGGCAACAAATGGCTAAAAAAGCAAGCAGTTTTGAAAAGATTCAGCTGGGAGAACATCTAGTGATTAATTAAGTTAATTGATATCAGGTCTGTAACATGATTAGCTATAAAAGCTTTGTCTTAGAGAAGCAGAGTCTCTCAGAAGTAAAGATGGGCAGAGGCTCTCCAATCTGTGAAAGACTGCGTAAAAAAATTGTGGAAAACTTTAAAAACAATGTTCCTCAACGTCAAATTGCAAAGGCTTTGCAAATCTCATCATCTACAGTGCATAACATCATCAAAAGATTCAGAGAAACTGGAGAAATCTCTGTGCGTAAGGGACAAGGCCGGAGACCTTTATTGGATGCCCGTGGTCTTCGGGCTCTCAGACGACACTGCATCACTCATCGGCATGATTGTGTCAATGACATTACTAAATGGGCCCAGGAATACTTTCAGAAACGACTGTCGTTAAACACAATCCGCCGTGCCATCAGCAGATGCCAACTAAAGCTCTATCATGCAAAAAGGAAGCCATATGTAAACATGGTCCAGAAGCGCCGTCGTGTCCTGTGGGCCAAGGCTCATTTAAAATGGACTATTTCAAAGTGGAATAGTGTTTTATGGTCAGACGAGTCCAAATTTGACATTCTTGTTGGAAATCACGGACGCCGTGTCCTCCGGGCTAAAGAGGAGGGAGACCTTCCAGCATGTTATCAGCGTTCAGTTCAAAAGCCAGCATCTCTGATGGTATGGGGGTGCATAAGTGCATACGGTATGGGCAGCTTGCATGTTTTGGAAGGCTCTGTGAATGCTGAAAGGTATATAAAGGTTTTAGAGCAACATATGCTTCCTTCCAAACAACGTCTATTTCAGGGAAGGCCTTGTTTATTTCAGCAGGACAATGCAAAACCACATACTGCAGCTATAACAACAGCATGGTTTCGTCGTAGAAGAGTCCAGGTGCTAACCTGGCCTGCCTGCAGTCCAGATCTTTCACCTATAGAGAACATTTGGCGCATCATTAAACAAAAAATACGTCAAAGACGACCACGAACTCTTCAGCAGCTGGAAATCTATATAAGGCAAGAATGGGACCAAATTCCAACAGCAAAACTCCAGCAACTCATAGCCTCAATGCCCAGACGTCTTCAAACTGTTTTGAAAAAAAAAGGAGATGCTACACCATGGTTAACATGCCCCGTCCCAACTATTTTGAGACCTGTAGCAGAAATCAAAATTGAAATGAGCTCATTTTGTGCAAAAAATTGTAAACTTTCTCAGTTTAAACATTTGCTATGTTATCTTTGTTCTATTGTGAATAAAATATTGGCTCATGTGATTTGAAAGTCTTTTAGTTTTCATTTTATTAAAATTTAAAAAACGTCCCAACTTTTCCGGAATTCGGGTTGTATTTGAGCCATACATTACCACCCAAGAAAAGCATGCCTTAACATTTTAAAATTTATGTTGATGGTGTTGAAATTATGCAGCCAAGCAATATCTCAGATCATTATCTAGTCTTGTGCAAACTTCATATAGTTAAAACTGTCAATTCTAATCATTGTTATAAGAATGGTAAAACCATCACTTCTACCACAAAAGGCTGCTTTGTAAGTAGTCTTCCTGATTTATCTCAATTCCTCACCATATCCAATAGCTAAGAACAACATGAAGATGTAACAGAAATCATGGACTCTCTTTTCTACCATTTTAGATGTGGTTGCTCCTTCACACTTAAGGAAGATTAAGGAAAATAGTCTGACACCGTGGTATAATGAGTCCTGAAGGAACACTCACACCCTAAAGAGAGCAGTCCAGAAAATGGAGCGCAGCAGGAGGAAAACAAAACTAGAGGTATTTTGTATTGCTTGGCAGGAAAGTCCCCTATCCTACAGAAAAGCATTAAAAACCGCTATTTAATAAAGTGGCTAAATTAATGAAAAATAAAGCATCAACAGGTGTTTACCTTTCCCGACAGCACAGCAGTAATGACTTTATGAACTACTTTACTTCCAAGATTGATACTATCAGAGATAAAATTGTAACCATGCATTCATCAGCAACAGTATCGCATCAGACAGTGTACTATAGATCCCCTAAAGAACACTTCTTGAGGATAATTATTATAAACTTGTTAAATCATCATTCTAAACCAACATGTTAGACCCCATTCCATCTAAGCTTCTAAAAGAGGTTCTTACAGAAGTCATAGATCCTCTTCTAAATATTATTAATTCCTCATTGTCATTAGGATGTGTCCCCAAAACCTTCAAACTGGCTGTTATGAAGCCTCTCATTAAAAAACTTGCCTCTCATTAAGAAAATCTTTCCAAGATACTAGAAAAGGTAATATTCCTTCTTAGAGAAAAAATTTCTAGTCAGGATTTAGACCGTATCATAGTACTGAGACTGCTCTCATTATAGATACAAATGACCTGCTCTTATCATCTGATCATGGTTGTATCTCTCTATTAGTGTTACTGGATCTTAGTGCTGCATTCGACACTACTGACCACAACATTCTTTTGAACAGACTAGAAAACTTTTTTGGTATTAGTGGAAGTGCATTAGCATGGTTTAAATCATACTTATCTGACCACCATCAATTTGTAGCAGTGAGTGAAGAGGTATCATATCGATCACAAGTGCAGTATTGAGTACCTCAAGGCTCAGTACTAGGGCCATTACTTTTCCCGCTCTACATGTTACCCCGGGGAGATATCATCAGGAAACATGATGTTACCTTTCAGTGTTATACTGATGATACTCAGCTCTATATTTTTTCGCGCCCCAGCAAAACATACCAATTTGAAAAACTAACAGAATACATAGTCAATATAAAAAACTAGACTGGATGGCTTCTCTGTCAGTTCTTCATCATCAGTTAGGAACCTAGGTGTGCTATTTAATAACAATCTGTCCTTTGAAAGACATGTTTCAAACATTTGTAAAACTGCATTTTCCATCTCAAATATATATCTAAATTACGACCTATGCTCTCAATGTCAAATGCAGAAAGGTTAATTTATGCGTCCATGACCTCAAGGTTAGATTATTGTATGCTTTATTGGGAGGTTGTTCTGCATGCTTAATAAACAAGCTCCAGCTGGTCCAAAATGCAGCAGCTAAAGTTTTTACTAGAACCAGGAAATATGACAATATTAGCCTGGTTCTGTGAACACTGCACTGGTGGTTCCTTATTAAGCATTGTATAGATTTTAGAAAACTTGCTTATTACTTATAAAGCCCTGGGCGATTTAGCACCTCAGTATTTAAACAAGCTCTTATTGCATTATACTGTAGTTCTCCACATCCGCTGCATTCTCAAAACCCTGGCTATTTGATAATGCCTAGAATATCAAAATCAACTGCAGGCTGCAGATCCTTTTCCTGTTTAGCGCCCAAACTCTGGCATAACCTACCTACTATTATTCAGGAGGCAGACATATTCTGTCAGTTTAAATCTAGGACTAGGGACTAAATATCTTTAACCTGGCTTACACATAACACACTAGCACATTTCTAATACTCAAATCCATTAAAGGATTTTTAGAGATGACCTCTACACCCCTGAATGTCAGCAGAGACTAGGACAATTAGATGAGATCCAGAGACAGATCCCCAGTGAAGACCTTGTCTCCTAGATGGCCACAGCAACCAGATGAATCCTCTGCACAATGTAACACAATATAAGCCTGGTTTATCCAAAGGTTTTTTCTCCATTATGTCAGAGATGGAGTTTTGTTTCCTTGCCGTTTTCACCTCTGGCTTGCTAAGTTGGGGACACTTAACATCCAGCGATATTGTCGACTTGATTGCACAGATACTATTTAGACTGAACTGAGTTTGATGAGGACATCACTGAATTCAATGATGTACTGCTTTTAACTGAAAAGTGAATGTTTACTATTGTCATTTTGCAATATCGACACACTATTTTCCTATTTAATACTGTACCGTTTCTTTTGACACAATCTGTATTATTAGAAGTGCTATATAAATAAAGATGACTTGACTTGTTGCACGTTTTTTGAACCACCAGGGGCCCCTTTGCTTTCAAAGATGATTTAATGACTGTGTCATTAACAGAATTTTAGCTTAAATTTTGGCTTCTAACGATTATGAAAACAATGTTGCTTTCTGTTTCTTTCCTTTTAAGCAGAATGCTGTTGCCCTTCCTATATGTAACATAAAAATCAGTCAAATCAATAGACAAGACTGTCATAGTATATACAATTGAGCCATTACATTATGACCACCTATCTAATAACCAGTTGGAACTCCTTTATCTCAAAAAACAGCATTCACATAGCGAGGCATTGATTTCACAAGATGGCTATAGTTTTCCGAGGCTATTTAGTACCATAATGTCAACAGCAGGTCCTCCAGTTCCTGTACATTATCGGGTCGTGGTGATGTAGCATGAACCCACTGTTTGACTGGGCTAATGTCAGCTGCATTTTGGAGGCCAAAGCATTAAAAGAAAATCATGTACCTTGAACCACTTCTTGACAATTCTGGCAGTGTAGCATGCTGCATTATCCTGCTGGTAATGGCCATCACTGGCAGGGAACACAATTGCCATGAATAGGTGCACTTGGTCCTCAATGTTCAGATAACTGACAGAAGTCAGGAATTGTGTTATTAGCATAATGGGGCCTTATTTGTTCAAAGAATACACTGACCACAGCATAACACCACTGCCACGGGCCTGTGTGCACAGTGCATCCAGCAACAGTGCATCCAGGTGCCACAGCCTCTGTCGATAATCGGCATATCTGTGCTCGGCTATTGACGTGATGCACTAGAATTCTTGATTCATCAGACAAAGCCACTTTCTTCCAATCATCCACGTTCCAATCTTGATGATCTTATGCCCATTTAATGTTTTGTTGGTGATGGTGTGCAGTTAGCATGGGGACCCGGCTGGGTGGTTGGCTACACAGGGCCACAGAGAAGGCTGTGATGAACTGTGTTGTGACACATTTCCCTGGTCACCACTGTTGTAGCTGCTGGTGAGTTGTCGCACTTTGGCCCGGCAGTCTCTGCTATTCTCTGGCATCAATGAGCTGCTGACGACACATAGCTGGATAGCGGTTCATTGTTTCGCCATCCGTACACCAATTTTGATATGTACTCATTACAGCAGCATTTCCGAGATCAAAGTTCTGAGATGCTATGCCATCACGATTTGTTCTTTTCAAACTTCAGAGGCGACAGCGGCTAGAAACCAAAACTCCGTTGGTGACAGAATGGAGAAAAAACCTTGGGAAAAACGAGGTTCAGTCAGGGGGCCAGTTCTACTCTGACCAGACGAATCCAACAATTCAATACCAAGCTGCAGCAAAGTCAGATTGTATAGAAGAATTTGCCATATCAGTTTGCTGTGGTCTTGTCCTGGTGGCCCTCTAGGAGACAAGGTCTTGACTGTGGATCTGTCTCTGGGGCTCATCTAGTTGTCCTGGTCTCCGCTGACATTCAGGGCTGTAGAGGTCCTCTCTAGGTGCTGTTCCACCATCTGGGCAGGATTCGTACTGGATCCGGGTGACTGCAGTGACCATCTGATCTGGATACAGACTGGATCTGGTGGCTACGGTGACCTCGGAATAAAAGAGAAACAGACTAATATTAGTGTAGATGCCATTCTTCTAACGATGTAACAAGTACATTGTGTGTAATGGGAAGTGTTCCCAGGTCTGGATTTTCCTGATTAATTCAGCCTAAAAATCCTTTAACGGATTTGAATATTAGAAATGTGTTAGTGTATTATGTGTAAACCAGGTTAAAGAGATGGCTCTTTAATGTAGATTTAAACTGCCAGAGTGTGTCTGCCTCCCGACCAATGTTAGGTAGGTTATTCCAGAGTTTGGGAGCTAAGTAGGAAAAGGATCTGTCACCCGTAGTTGATTTTGATAATCGGAGTATTATCAAATTGCCAGAGTTTTGAGAATGCAGAGGATATGGAGGACTATAGAGCAATAAGAGCTTGTTCAAATACTGAGGGGCTAAACCATTCAGGGCTTTATAAGCAATAAGCAAGATTTAAAAATCTATACGATGTTTGATAGGTAGCCAATGCAGAGTTGACAAAACCGGGCTAATATGGTCATACTTCATGGTTCTATCAAGAACTCTAGCTTCTGCATTTTGAATTAGCTGGAGTTTGTTTATTAAGCGTGCAGAACAACCACCCAATAAATTACAATAATCTAACCTTGAGGTCATGAACGCATGAATTAACGTTTCTGCATTTGACATTGAGAGCATTGGTCGTAATTTAGATATATTTTTGAGATAGAAAAATGCAGTTTTACAAATGCTAGAAATGTGGCTTTCAAAGCCTAGGTTCCTAACTGATGACGAAGAATTGACAGAGCAGCCATCAAGTCTTAGACAGCATTCTAGGTTACTACATGTTTTTGTAGTAACTGAGTTTACAAGTTTTTAGGTCCTATAATTTCCTCTCTTGTTTCAGAATTTAGCAGTAAGAAATTACTCCTCATCCAGGATTTTATATAGACTATGCATTCCATTAATTTAACAAACTGGTATGTTTCTCCGGGCCTCAAAGAAATATAGAGCTGAGTATCATCAGCATAACAGTGAAAGCTAACACCGTGCTTCCTGATGATATCTCCCAAGGGTAAAATGTAAAGCTTGAAAAGTAATGGCCCTAGTACTGAACCTTGAGGTACTCCATTCTGCACTTGTGATCAATATGATACCTTTTCATTCACTGCAACAAACTGATGGCAGTCAGATAAGTACGATTTGAACCATGCTAATGCACTTCCATTAATGCTAGCAAAGTTTTCTAGTCTATTCAAGAGAATGTTGTTGTCACCGGGTGAAAACCTGGTGAATCTAAAAAGATTCCTCATTTGTTTTAAATCTGGCTCTGTTGAGTGTTGGCCATAACGAGCGCCAGCTGAAGCAAATCGGCTGCGCTTCATTGAAGCACGTGCTCAGGAAGAGAAGCATAAAAAGGGAGTGTTTGAGCAGTGTGACAGGAGACGGGCAGGCAGTAGTGTGTGTGCTGACAATGGTGGTGAAGCAAGAAGGCTGAAGGTTCAATGCCAGGGACGGGCAGGCAGTAGTGTGTGTGCTGACAACGGCGGTGAAGCAAGAAGGCTGGAGGTTTAATGCCAGATCAGGAGTTCTACTGTGAGATTTCCTGAGGCATGCTCACTTGGTGAGTTTTCTGGAGAAACCACGAACAGCAACGCAATAAAGTAAGTGAGAGGATTATACAGAAGTGAGAGAGGAAACCACTGCAGGATATTGAGTGACTCACCGAGGAAAAGTTAAGTGCACTCTTCCATTGATTACCTGTTGAGGAAAACCACATTTGAAGATTGACCATCACCAGTGTGCAACTAACCTTTGTTTGCGGGCAGTGTGTGTGATCTTGTTGACAGAACGAAGCGTAGTGATTGGAACAGCTGGGAGGATCGCTGATGTGTTCATGCTGATCTTTTGAAACCATTATTCCTTGAGTCATCCACCCTACAGAGAGAAGAGAAACGAGTTGATTAATCACTGTGGAGATGAAGTGAGTTTGCAGTGTCTGAAAGAGTGAGGTGCACAAGTGTGAAGATTTACAAGAGTGATTTATGCACAAGTGTGGTGAGAATCAAACGACTGTGTTTCTTCTGAAACTTTGATGGATGAATATTGACTTGTGACTGTGAAGATTCCTCCAAATTGATCTGTCTAAGCTGTGTCCAGGTTCCCACTCAAGTGGACGGTGTGAAGGGAAAGCGCTAAACGCACTCCGAGTATCACGCTCCACGAGCACTGTCTCTCACGTCCACGAAAGTCCAGTTTCACAAACTCCCCAAACGACGCCGCTCCGCTACGCACTGAATGAGAGCAAAGGCGGGTAAATTACCAAAGTCCTGTATCACTTGTTATTGCCTGATCTACCGTTATTGTCTGTCCCTCAGAAGAGGTAAGGAAGCTGCTGTCATTCGATCGGCTGTTCTATGAACACGTACACAAGCCGAGTCTGAGCCCCGTCACTGTCCGTTCCTCTGAAGAGGTGAGGAAGCTGCTGTCATTCGATCGGCTGTTCTATGAATACGTACACAAGCCGAGTCAGAGCCCCATCACTGTCTGTTCCTCTGAAGAGGTGAGGAAGCTGCTGTCATTCGATCGGCTGTTCTAGGAACACGTACACAAGCCGAGTCTGAGCCCCGTCACTGTCTGTTCCTCTGAAGAGGTGAGGAAGCTGCTGTCATTTGATCAGCTGTTCTATGAACACGTACACAAGCCGAGTCTGAGCCCCGTCACTGTCTGTTCCTCTGAAGAGGTGAGGAAGCTGCTGTCATTCGATCGGCTGTTCTATGAACACGTACACAAGCCGAGTCTGAGCCCCTTGCCCCCTCAGTTCCTCTTCCCAAACCGGGTTCCAGCCACAAACGTTCTCAGCACTGTTTTTATCGTTTTAAATTAATAAAAAAACTTACCTTTAAAAGTCATTCTGTTGTCTGCCTCTTGGTGCCCTCTGGTGTCTGTTCCTCCGGAGTGTGGTAATTGTCCCTCGGCCCTAACATCGGTTACATTGTGGTCAGTAGTGTTGAACGCAGCACTAATCCAATAGCACTAATAGAGAGATACAACCACGATACGATAATAAGAGCGTGTCATTTGTAACTAAGGAGAGTAGTCTCCGTACTATGATACGGTCTAAATCCTGAATGAAAATCCTCACAGATACATTTTTTTTCTTCAAGAAGGAATATAATTGTGAGGATAATACCTTTTTTTTAGTATCTTGGAAAGAAAAGGAAGATTCGAGATCGGACTGTAATTAACTAGTTCTTTGGGGTCTAGTTGTTGTTTTTGTATTTTATTTTTTATGAGAAGCATAATAACACACAGTTTAAAGGTTTTAGGGACATAACCTACTGACAATGATGATAGTCAGAAGAGGATCTATGATTTCTGGAAGCACCTCTTTTAGGAGCTTAGATCGTATAGGGTCTAACATACATGGTTACAATTTTCTCTCTAATAGTATAAATCTTGGAAGTAAAGTAGTTCATAAAGTCATTACTGCTGTGCTGTTTGGGAAATGTGAAACACCTGTTGATGCTTTATTTTTCATTAATTTAGCTACTGTATTGAATAAATGTTATGTTTATTTACTTTTAAAAGAGACGGAAAAAATCAGATCTAGCAGTTTTTAATGGTTTTCTGTAGAATAGTGTACTTTTCCGCCAAGCAATACGAGATAACCTCTACTTTGGTTTTCCTGCAGCTGCACTCCATTTTCCTGGCTCCTCTCTTTAGGCTGCGAGTGTTCCTTCAGGAACTCAGGCTGCATCCGAAAACGCTATGGGAATAAAATAAAAGCACATGAGGTGGAATGAGCGTCAGCTTTTCTGTCATTCAGCGAAGCTCTGTGTGCACGTCAGTCATACCAGTCATGTCTGTGAATCTTATTTACTGTTGTTTGTCAAAGTTGCACAATCTCAACATGGCAAAGAAAGCTGAGACTAAGACAAAGCATTTAGGTGAAAGCAGATCAGGCTTAAGACTGTGTGTTCCTCCCTGCCCATGCTACATCACGAGTGGGGATATACACAGTCTGTGCGTGGTCTGCTTGGGAGCGGCCCCGCATTGCGAACGGCTTCCCCTGCGTATGCTTTGGTCCCAGAGGAATCTCTTTGAGGAGGGAGCCTTCGCGAGCATTCCTCGTGGTACTAGCCCTGCTTCTGGCGAGGCAGAGCGGCAGCTGCACTCGTGGGGTTCGCAGTTGGATCTGGTAGAGGGAATGGAAACGGGCAAGTCCCTATCTTCTTCTTCACCTGCCAGATCCAGCACCTGCTCTCTGTGACTGGAAGCACGCTTTGGTGCTACTTCCCCCTGGGAAGTGGACTCGATGCTCCACCTAGCTACCTCCAAGGAGGTGGATGTGGACAGCGGCAATGATTCGCCCTCTCAGTCACCCCAGGATGAGGAGTTGTTGGAGGTGGTAACTCGCCCTGTAGCCAAGTTTAACATTGATTGGCCCACCGAGAAACAAGCCGAACCACAAAAAAGTAAATTAGAAGAGCGTTTTTAACGATCTCCGGCCACCACCTCAGTCCCGTGTGGGGGACCACAAGAGGTGACACTCACTTTTTACACCTCCCTGTATGAGGAGCTGTTACACAGCCGGGGAGAAACCGCTGGAACGCATCATATTCTTACGGTCCTCAATTAAAGTTTGTATGCATGTCTCTAATTCTGAAACCTTCTCTGTCAGCAGAACTATTTTTCCCTGCATTCATCACATGTGAATCCCTCATTGCAGACAGAGAGAGAAAAACTGTACATGTGGCAAGTGATGCAAACAACAATAGCAGGAGGAGAAGCCATTACTCACCGTGATTAAAGGATGATTCTGACTTACAACTGTTGTTTGATGAACTGGTAAAAAAACGGCGTGAGAGAGAAAAGAAACGAGGCAAAAGAAAACGATAACAGACACGAATAGAAATGCGGATGGAAACGTGAATGTCAAGCTAAACGCGTACGAATGCTAATGGACTGTAGGCGAGCTGCACTCGTGATTAAAATTTTTTAAATCGAATGGTCAGATTAGTCAAATTATACTGATAGATTATATAGGATATTTGGTGGGAATTAGGTTTATATTTTATCGCTTTAGAAAACAGAGAGTGATAGTAAGATAGAGTAAAGCGGAGCTACAATCACAAACCACTCTGCAACACGTAGACAGGAACCGGAAGTCAAAACAACTTTAACTTTGACAGCTTTGTGAACTGCACCTGCAGCACCATTCAGTTGCCAGGCACGCTCATTGCTCCAGGTTGGGGTGGTCATAATGTATGGCTCAGTGTCACTGGCAGGTTTGTCACTGGCAAACTCCTGACAAAGTTTTGCATAGGGCCTCCTTTGCTTAGGACTTTTATGGCATTGTGGTCTCAGGTTTACTTTTCCAGTTTAGTAAATATGGCCCTCAATGTTGTGAAATTCATCAATTATAAAACAAATTCAACTTTAATTATAAGCAACTTCATAGTAATGTCATTATTCAGTGCAGTTTAGTTCAATGTTGATTCAAATCAGTTCAATAACAGCGTCAATGTTGCAAAGTTAGAGTCAGTATTCAGCTCAATTCACTTCAAATTTTTTTCTCGTCCAATAGTGTCAGTGCAGTTAAATCAATAGTATTACTTAAGAAGCCATAGGTGACAGTGGGAAGGAGCCAAAACTCGATCAACTGACAGTAATCAATGGAAACACATTGTGGTGAAAGTCAAGGTAGAATTACAGAGCGCACCATTCCCATTGTGTAAATTGAGGCTATAAAAAAGCTCACCGCATGACTCCACCTTACATTGACAGCAAGATCAGAAGAATATTTGTGTGGAGGTGTGAGGGGTGTGATCTTACATCACCCTTTGTTTAGCTTAAAAATGAATGATGGAAAGGGAGAATAGTGCATTTGAAATACAAAAAAGCAGTGTAAAAAAGGGGGTTAAATAGAAGGCTGTTTAGCTAAATGTGTGCACCACATCAAAGCGTCACTGAATTTACTTGTGTGGCGCTGGCTTTGAACTATACCACAGACCTTAAATGGGGAAGGCCATCTATAGCATCTCTGAACACAGAGCAGGCACCGACTCATGATAGCACAGACTGTAGAAAAATATGTGTTTTGGAGGAATGCCCACTGTTAAAGTACTTCCTTTAGGCACTAATGTAGACATTTGGGGCCTTTTACCAATTTATACCATCACAGAGGGACTGACTTCCATAAATTTCACTCTAGAATGTTGGGGGCTGAAGCCAGTGGTGTGTATTAGCTGTTGTGTTCGGAAGTCAGGATTTATTTTATTAAAGCTGTCATATTAGGCATTCCACGTTTGTTTCATTCATCGTAATTGGTCCATTGGCCTATCTCTACAGTCTCTGAAGACACTCTCATAGTCATAGACACTCATGAGTGCAAACTCACCAATGCCACTCATGAGCATTCTTAAACTGCAAAAAACAAACTATTTTATCTGAGAAGTCCTATTGGGCGTTTCAATTTCTCCCATTCCTTGTAATAGCCTATCATTGGTCTGTCTCAACTATATAAAGTTTCTGGTATAGTTTCTCATTAAATTATGATGTATTTGTCTCAAAATGTTAACATTTCAGATTGCATTGTTAGACCATTTTTTAACCCCCGCTCTTTTTTTAACCATCAGTGACACTCAGTGTTCTTAAATTTGCAAAAAAGGTAACACTTTGCATAAAGACTTTATGAAAGTAGTCTTAATGCGTTAATTATGCCCTGTAATGCACCTTATAATGCATTGAATGATCAAATGAATAATTGTAACCACAGTTGTAATACATTGCAATACTTTCTATTCATTGTTACAAATTTAGAAAATATAATGCATTAAAACACAAGACAAACAGTCCTTCAAATATTATAATGCATTTAAATTTGGTTACAATTATTTATGAAAAGATATAATGCATAACATTATGAATAGCTTTACAATGCATTAGAAAGTGTTACCCAAAAACTTTCATATGAACCTTTTTTCTTTTTCTCTGAACACTCTTACCTAGGGAGGGGAATGTACAGTATTGGATGACGAAAAACGAAGTGTTGAATCATATGCCCATAGGGTTGGCTCAATACCACAGTTTTGGAATTTTTTATTACTGGACTATTATTAAATTTCTGTTACTGATTTATACAAAATGTGCAATCAACATATTATTTTCTATTTTTATATAGTCAGCAAAGTGAGTTTTATGGATTTGATCCATCTTATTTATCTGTTGTCACATCTGCTGGTTTTGCATCTGTTTCAGAAACGCCAAAATGGGCGTGGCTTATATCTATATAAGCTGAGTCCAGATAGGTTACTCTTCGGTTTTTCCATAGATGAAGCGAAAAACAGAATGTAGCACAAGCACGGCAGGGTTACACTACACTCATTCCCTCATCTAGAGAGAACCGAGGTTACGTTAGTAACCGAGAGCGTTCTCTTACGAGAGTCCCCTCGTGCTGCATAAGATAGCTTACGCTACGGTAACCCAATGTAAAATGCTGTGTGTGCTTAGTAATGTCCACACACATATTTCCATGTACATGTGCCCGAGGTATAAATAATAGTAGGGAAAATCTAGACCAACGAACGTGGGTCAGAGAATATAATATGACCCTCTAAAGGACATTGGTGCTTATCACAGTATAACAGTCAGGAATGACAGCAGTCAACCTGAACTGTATAGAGGCAAAGTCAACATCAGTTTGACATCTGAGCCAGAGGGACAGATATCCTTGTAGAATTACAGTCAGGGAGGACCTAAGTCAACCTGGTCTGTTAGTCTTAGTCTCCGTGCTAACAGCACGCTCATAAAACACTGCTTGCACGACACAAAGTTGGGCAAATCAGTGGATATACACGTAGACTGACAACAGCTTAGCCTGCAAGGCAGGAACTTCCAGGTTATAGAACCTCATGAATGTAGACGGGGAGGCCCAGCCTGCCACCATACAAATGTCCTGGAGTAAAACACCACTGGACCATGCCCATGAGAAAGCTATGCCTTTTTGGGAATGAGCTATGATGCCCAGCGGGCAGCAAAGGCCCTTAGACTCATAAGCCAGAGCTATAGCATCAACAATCCATCTGGAAAGGCTCCGTTTTGACCTGGCTAGCCCCTTAGCGTGGCCACCAAAAGAAACAAAGAGCTGCTCTGACTGTCTGAGAACAGCAGACCGTTCGACATATATCCTCAGCGCCCTGACTGGGCAGAGGAGGTTCACATCGCCCTCGCTATCAGATCTTTGAAGAGCTGACAGTGAAATGACTTGTCCTCTGTACGGAGTGGAAGGCACTTTGGGGTCATAACCGTGTCTTGGTTTGAGAATGACTTTAGAGTCGTTAGGTCCAAACTCGATACACTTAGCACTCACAGAGAGCGCGTGCAGGTCACCCACTCACTTGACCGAGGCAAGAGCCACAAGAAAAGTGGTCTAAAATGAAAGATACCGCAAATCCACGGACTGCAACGGTTCGAAGGGGACGCTTTTTTTCATAGCGTCCAGGACCATGGGGAGGTCCCAGACTGGAACCAGAGGTGGCCGGGGAGGGTATTATCTCCTAGCACCTCTCAGGAATCGAATGATGAGATCAATCCTTCCCAGTGGTTAGGAGAGAATCTCCATGACGCTACAGCGTTGTGGGTCTATGTTTTGACCCGAGCACCAGTCGGAAAACACTGACAACTCTGAGGTGTAAAGCCTTCCAGTAGAAGGTGCTCTCGCCTGTGTAATAGCGTTCAGCACTCCCTCTGGGAGGCCCGCAGGTACCCGTTGACAGCCCAGACATGCAGGGCCCATAGGTCAGGGCGCGGGTGCCAAATCGTGCCCCGGGACTGAGAGAGGAGATCCCTCCACACTGGAATCGGCCACGGGGTCGTGCTCACTAGCTGCATCAGCTCTGGGAACATTTTGACATCCTGGCACATGCGCTGATCTCAGCGAGAGCAGGTTGTGCTGTGACCAAACAAGGAGGCGTTCCGCCAGTGTGTGGAGGCTCAATGATCTGAGACCGCCCTGGCGGTTTATGTAAGATACCACTGCCATGTTGTCCGTACGGACTAAGACATTGTGGCCCTTTAGGAAGGGGAGGAAATATCCCAAAGCGTTCTCGACCACTTTCATCTCAAGAGCGTTTATGTGTAAGCGCCCCTCCTGGGCTGCCCACAGGCTGAATACTGGTCTTCCCTCATAGAGGGTGCCCCAAACTGAGTTGGAGGCATCTGTTGAGATTACTTTTCATTTCGAGATCATCCCCAAATGCACGCCTGACTGATACCAGTCTGCCACCTTCCAGGGCTCCAGTGCTGTCACACAGTTCTGAGTCACCCTGAGGGGAATAGCGCCAGATGTCCAAGCTCGTCGCGGGACCCGTGATTTCAGCCAGTGCTGCAGAGGCGCACATGTTTAGTCCATTTTTTCGACAAAAAGTTATTGAATTCAAGTCAAAACCGTTTTTTAATAACACGTGATCAAGTTGAATATGAGTCTATATCTTCGCAACACATTAGCGTATTCTGAAAAAGAAAGCCAAACCCAAAGTGGGCTCTGAAGAAAAAGAAACCTGAAGGTGTGCCAGTTTTATGTCAATTTATAACCTCTCAATTGTACACATTCCAATGATGTCACTGACTGAGGTTATTTAAGCCAGTTTTTTGGCATTTCTTTGGTGTGTTTGTCACACATGCTTCACAACCGGTCGAACAAAAATGTTCTCATCAGTGGTAATGAAACGCTGTATCAAGTGTAGCTTTTGACGGGGAACAGGTAGGTAGTAGGAACTAAATCTTCATTGGAATTTTTCTTCTGCATGTCATGTGTGGGGCTCTGTTCTCAATTCAGATTCAAGAATGAGCCCAAATGCTTCAGTCCGTGACAAGAACTCAGACTGTTGCGACATGGTATGGTGCTTCAGATCCAATTTGCGACCCCTTTAGTCAACAATTAACTATAAACAGTACCAACAGTAAAATACATAATGAACCTCACTGAAGCATCTCAAAAGAGCACCAGAAATGAAACCATAATTTCTTAAGATTTGAAGTTCATTTAGATTCAGACATGAGCAAAAGTGGTGCTGCCCGAGTTGTTGGACAGTGTTATTTTAGAAAAAGGAGTGTTTTACACACTATTTCTCATCATAATTAATAATATTTGTTTTGTTATATTTTAGTACTGTTGATTATTATCACCTCTGAATCTTTGTGAGGAGTCCCGCTTGCAGCTGTGGGCATTACATTAAAAGTAATGTGTTCAATAATTTGATCATGCTTTGAAATCTTAATCGTGTGAAATCTGAATGTGATCCATACATACATACATATACATACACACACACACACACACACATATATATATATATATATATATATATATATATATATATATATATATATATATATATAATAAGCAATGGGCAGCATGTTTTGTGATTGGAGACAGAAGTGTTTACCCATATGCTAGACCGCAGTTTCTACAGGCAAGAGAAAGGCAGGAAGGGCCCCACGCAGCACAAATAAAGTGGCGGATGATTTAAAAAAAAAAAAAAAAAAAAAGGGTTGAGTAAGTTTCTGTCACCCTGAGTGCTCCAGCTGCCTGGCCCCCAAACACCAAATGAAAACATGAGCGCCCTCATGGGGCTCTGAGTCAATACTGCCTCCTTCCGCTGGCGGACGCTTGCAGCTGCTTTTGTAATCACAGGAAAACCTATCAGCAGAGCTCTCGATGAACCAATAGTTCCAAACACATACACACAGTCACTCCTTTAAATGCACAATACATCAGTGTTGGAGACAAACTAACTAAAGGTAGAGACGCTGAGTCACATTTTTCAGCAGTGTGACAGTGTCACTGACGATGTGAGGCATAGTCAAACATTGAGGCATAATCAAACACACTTCAGTCAATGTCTAGACTGTGTTATTCTCAAGTAGGGTTGGGAAGTCGGATTGATTTTTAGTAAGTAGATTTGTTTGGGTGGTTCATTTTAGTTGAATAGGTTAAACCAATTTATTAGAACCAATAGAACCAATTTATCCGAATCATCACTACAGATGTGTTTTTGGAAATCCTTGTGTCAAATATTTAATTTACAACTATGTTTTGATTCAGCTCTACATATATTTGGTGAAAACACAGAGACAAGACAAATCTATCGATCTATAATATACTTGAGTATGCGTGGTATCCGCTTTTTGTCATATTCAAAAACACACTGGTTTGTAGCTTTAATCATTTTACAGTTTACTGCATTTTGTTAATCTTCTAGTTATATATATATATAGGTTAATGAATCTCTTATGGAAGCCATTTCGGTCACTGAAATTAAAAGGTAATTGCGACTTTTTATCTAACAATTCTGTCTTTTTTCTCGCTATTGCGGACTTGAACTTGAAAAATTGTGTGTATTTGCATCTTTCCACACTTTAACCTGTGTTGAACATACCTTCTGATGTTCATTCATGTTTATTTTGTGCTTTAACTAGTAAAGAGGAAGAGATGATTGGTACACATGCCGCTTGTATTTATTGTTTGAAATTCTTATATATATTTTAAAGCTGAGACTTTGTTTCATGCCAAAAGTAACCTGGTCTGTGTTGTCTCTTTCCTCTTTGCTCTCCAATGTATTTTTCACTGCACAAGTGCATGATGTGTGGCGTGAGAGCACCATGGCTTGTCTGAAATAGCAACAGTAACTAAGGGAAGCAGGTCTTTGCAAAGGGTCAAATGCAAATTTATATCTCGCAATTCTGACTTTTTTCTTGAAATTACGGCTTCTTTTCTCAGAACTGTGAGATGTAAACTTGCAATTGTTAGTTAAGAGGTCATTTCTGTGGATAAAAAATAATTACTATGTACTGATTATTTTGCAATTGCGACATTATTTTATGCGGTACTTTTTATAACTTGAAATTGATGCAATTCTTACTTTATGGTGTAAACATGCAGTTGTGAGAAAAAAAAAGACAATTAAGTAAAAATAAATTATTAATAAAAAAAAATTATTGATATAACTAAGACCACTTAACTTATTGATTGCTATCAGGAAGTAATCAAGTAAACCAAATCACCTAACCTTCCTTTAACTATTTAAAATATTTAGTTCGTAGTATGACAGGTTACAAGCAGTTTCTCCAAAACTAATTATTCTATATGACTTACTGGCAACGTAGACAAATAATCAGACTGTTGGACAATTACGTCCACGTAGACTAATATGAGTCATCTGGTTACGTGTGCTCACAAATTCCCCAAACTCTCACGATGACATGCACACTGCTGTTTATACTTTCATTATTTAAAGCCGAATATTCCTCGTCTCCCAGTAAAATTCAGAAGCACTGACAGTGAGTGATTCACAAAACTGCAATGATATAATTGAGTCAGAAAATGGCAGTTTGACTTATCTTCACAGGCACCGGTGCCATTGTGTGTGACATCATCACTGTAAAAGCAGGCTGATCTGTTGCAAGGTATTCACATCTTAATTCTAAAATTTTATACCATGTGTTGGCCGTCTCAAAGAAGGATGAGTGTTCTCTTGGCAAGTGCGGATGTTTTCCAGATAAAAACTCACATAAACACAAAAAGGAGTGAGGGAAGAAAAATAGACAGACACAGACAGACAAACAGAACATGAGTCATTCCGTCGTGACATTACCACATATGAAATATATGTGCTATGACTAGTGAAATAGACTGGTCTCAAGGTAGATGCGAGTAAATTTAAGCGTGACATCATCATGTAAAGAACGTCTACTGCTTTATCTCTGACAAAGTTCCTGAGCTGTTTGCTCACACAGCATCTTTAGTCATGACACAAAATCGACTACATGCTGAATTTAAACAACACTTTTTATTACTCAAGTTTGATCTTCCTTAAAGTTTCTTTAAAGGAATATTTGGAGTTAAACTTAATCGACAGCATTTGTGGCATAATTTGGATAATCTCAAATTATAAAAGAAGTTTAATATTATTTTAATATTAATTATATATCATTATAGTGTTTATTATTGTTGAATTAGCTTTTATTTTTATATTTTTTGTTTTATTTTACATTTTAGTTTAAAATAAAACAAAAAATATAAAAATAAAATGTATGTATATGTTATTTTAATTACTGAATACACTATTTTTATTATATTTAATTAATAAAACACTGATTATTAGCTTAAAATGTATGATTTAAAATCCTTAAATTTGCCCCCTTTAGCTTGTATTGTAAGTGCCTCACTGTAACCAACCTTACCTTAACGTTTATTTTTCAATTAGGGATGTGTCAATTAAGGATGTAGAGATGTGGGGGTTGTGTTAGAATGAGCCGTTTTAGGGGGGCGTAGCAGAGTTTTAACTTTTATGAAGAATATGTCTTTGGATATGAGACTTTAGTTTTTGCAACTTTAAAGATCTTCTTTATGCACCAAGAGCTTGTAACACTCCAAAGAGAAAGGAAAAATTGAAATTGCATCATATGACCCCTATAAAGGGTTAGTTGACTCAGAAAAACAAACTTTTGTCATGATTTACACAAGGCTTTCATATGAATTAAGAAAAGACTTGACATTTTGAATATTGTTATGATGCTTTAGTGCTTGATGACATCTGTCCTCATTCATTTTCATAGTGCACATAACAGTAGTGTAACAGTCTCCACAGAAAAAAATATGTCATAACGGTTGTATAAACCGTATGAGTAAATAATGACAGAACATTTTTGGATAAACTATCCTTTTAAGATATTTTTTCCTACTTTTGGGTTTGTTTTCATTGTTGCTCGCCACAGTAAAACAGCCATATTAGCTTGTTTATGTGGTTACCGCTAAATGCATAATGGAACCAGCTAGTTTTAGGGCTTTTTAATGTTGTATTCATAGTTATAAAGCCAATGTGTAAGAAACAGGAAAAGGCCAGTTGGATTTGGACAATTATGATGAGCTCAGCTAAAGCTGCTTCCTAATGACCTCATGCAGTCAAGCTACTCAGTGAGAGGCCTGGAGCTCATTTAGGGAGATAAGTCAGCGTGGAGCTCCGCTTATGCTAGTTCTCAAATGCCCATGAGAAAGCAGGAGGTAATACATTTTCATCATGTGCATATACACTATAACGTACCCTACGGGAACTCTCGCTGAGTAATTTTGAGAGGCCCTGCGAGGTCACTGACAGACAGAGGATGACAATATAAAACACTGATGTCTTTGAGCTCAGGGGTGGCCTTCTTGTACCAGCTACAACTACATTCAACCGCCTTGAATTTGGGAAGTCCCACACTCCCAGAAACATGGTTCAGCTCTGCTGCATCGGCACTCAAGATTGTAATAGCATGAAAATGGAAAAGCCATAATAGGAGGGCAGAGTCAGCACTGGGGGTTTGGAGTGCATGGGAAGAATAATTTGGGGTATGGGAACTGAATGTCTGGAATAATTACGAGTGTGGCAGTACTACTTGGTCTTTTTGCACCCCCATAATTTAACATTGACATGAATGCATGCATTCGCATATAAGGAGACTGTGATGAGGTCATGCATGAGTGTTTGTCAGGGTTGCGCATTTATCTGTATTAGGATAGAATTGGAGACAGACATGGCTTAAACTTAATGAAAAGACAATTTTTTTAATGTAATTCTAGTCCTTTTGTAGTTTCTACTAAGTATAATTCACAAATAATTTTTATCTTGATCTAAATAAAAGGTATGTATATATATATATATATATATATATATATATATATATGTATGTAAGCACGGAAGGATAAGCATTAAAAAAAAAAAAAAAAAAAGTAACAGCTCAAAGATTAGCAAAGACTTAGCTGTAAATACCAGTCCTTTCTCTTTACTGATGCTGGCTGGTGGAACCAGATGGGCTGAAAACAGAACATGACTGAAGACAACAGTCTTACAGGCAAGTACAGTAGTAGGGTATAAGTATCAGATGTAAGTATTCAGGTAAGTTCAAACTGGGTAGACAAAACAAGATCAGACAATGAGGATAGGCAAGTTGAGTTTATACTGTATGTGTGTCTTTGTTGTGACGATGGCTGACTGAGGTCAGGTGGGATCCAAGAGGGATGTTGGGAGATGTAGTTCTGTGGTGACTGGAGACCGTGACAGTAATCCCCTTTCCAAGAAGGTCTGAGCTGGCACGAAAATAAGTCCAACTGGTGGGTGAAAGGAGGAAGAAGCCAGGACAGGATGTGCCAGGGTAGAATCCACAGCAGAGAGTCCATGATGCAGGGTGGAGTTGAAGATAGAGCAGGAGATCCTTATGATAAAGCTGAAGACCACCACAGCCGAGCAGATGAAACAGACCAGGCAGACTGGCTGGCTTGAGACCGATAGCAGAATCGGCTGGCTTGAGAATGTCTGGATGGGTGGCTGGCTTGAGAGCATTTGGGGGGCTGGGTGAGAAACTGGTGTCTGGCATGCAGGCTAAGAGATGGGTGTTGGGCTGATTTCGACAGACCTAATGAGATAAAAGACAAACAGAGAGTTTAAGGGTGGCCTCCATATACGTGATGAGAGAACTTTGATCAATCTCTATATCAGTGTTGGGAAAGTTCACTTTCTACATGAACTAGTTCAAAGTTCAATTCACAAATTTTAAAATGAACTAGTTCAGTTCATAGTTCAAACTACAAAATTTTGAACTAAAGTTCACAGTTCCAAAAATGAACTAGTTCATAGTTCTTTTTTCCCTTACGTTGCTGCGAGCAATTATTTTTCAAAATTATTGCCACAGCCCATATAAAATCACAGACAGCAATTATTTTATCAGTTTTAACGATGAAGCTATGCATAAGATTTCATCTTCATATCCAATTTTGAATGCTTATCCAACCAGGGGCGCGTATAAACTCTGGCCACCCCTGCGGCCACCCCTAGGATTATTTACAGTGGGTCCTATTCATTTAAATGCAGAATGTAAATTCACAATAGTTTAAGAAGTGAAAAAAAAGTGCAGCACCTGCTGCAGCCACAGTTTTGCGTCTCTGAGCAACATTAAAGTGTTTTGTTCCTGAATAAATCAACCGTTTAAATGATTCGGTTCAATCGCAATGACTCACTTATTAACAGTGACTCGCTGCCACCTATTGGCGGTTTTAATTTCACATTTAATGGAACCTTTTCATTTTTTAAATAATTTCAAACATCAGTTTTCAATGTTTTATCTTTAAAATATCAAAACATTATTTATTCATTTGTAACTGCAGGTTAAAGTATTCCATGTTCCACGGAGCTGCATTAAACAGTGTGTAAAAACATCTAAATGGCACTTCAGATGCAGCTTCTGTTTTATCTACAACCCGAATTCCGGAAAAGTTGGGACGTTTTTTAAATTTTAATAAAATGAAAACTAAAGGAATTTCAAATCACATGAGCCAATATTTTATTCACAATAGAACATAGATAACGTAGCAAATGTTTAAACTGAGAAATTTTACACTTTTATCCACTTAATTAGCTCATTTAAAATTTAATGCCTGCTACAGGTCTCAAAAAAGTTGGCACGTGGGCAACAAATGGCTAAAAAAGCAAGCAGTTTTGAAAAGATTCAGCTGGGAGAACATCTAGTGATTAATTAAGTTAATTGATATCAGGTCTGTAACATGATTAGCTATAAAAGCTTTGTCTTAGAGAAGCAGAGTCTCTCAGAAGTAAAGATGGGCAGAGGCTCTCCAATCTGTGAAAGACTGCGTAAAAAAATTGTGGAAAACTTTAAAAACAATGTTCCTCAACGTCAAATTGGAAAGGCTTTGCAAATCTCATCATCTACAGTGCATAACATCATCAAAAGATTCAGAGAAACTGGAGAAATCTCTGTGCGTAAGGGACAAGGCCGGAGACCTTTATTGGATGCCCGTGGTCTTCGGGCTCTCAGACGACACTGCATCACTCATCGGCATGATTGTGTCAATGACATTACTAAATGGGCCCAGGAATACTTTCAGAAACGACTGTCGTTAAACACAATCCGCCGTGCCATCAGCAGATGCCAACTAAAGCTCTATCATGCAAAAAGGAAGCCATATGTGAACATGGTCCAGAAGCGCCGTCATGTCCTGTGGGCCAAGGCTCATTTAAAATGGACTATTTCAAAGTGGAATAGTGTTTTATGGTCAGACGAGTCCAAATTTGACATTCTTGTTGGAAATCACGGACGCCGTGTCCTCCGGGCTAAAGAGGAGGGAGACCTTCCAGCATGTTATCAGCGTTCAGTTCAAAAGCCAGCATCTCTGATGGTATGGGGGTGCATAAGTGCATACGGTATGGGCAGCTTGCATGTTTTGGAAGGCTCTGTGAATGCTGAAAGGTATATAAAGGTTTTAGAGCAACATATGCTTCCCTCCAAACAACGTCTATTTCAGGGAAGGCCTTGTTTATTTCAGCAGGACAATGCAAAACCTTATACTGCAGCTATAACAACAGCATGGCTTCGTCGTAGAAGAGTCCGGGAGCTAACCTGGCCTGCCTGCAGTCCAGATCTTTCACCTATAGAGAACATTTGGCGCATCATTAAACGAAAAATACGTCAAAGACGACCACGAACTCTTCAGCAGCTGGAAATCTATATAAGGCAAGAATGGGACCAAATTCCAACAGCAAAACTCCAGCAACTCATAGCCTCAATGCCCAGACGTCTTCAAACTGTTTTGAAAAGAAAAGGAGATGCTACACCATGGTAAACATGCCCCGTCCCAACTATTTTGAGACCTGTAGCAGAAATCAAAATTGAAATGAGCTCATTTTGTGCATAAAATTGTAAACTTTCTCAGTTTAAACATTTGCTGTTATCTATGTTCTATTGTGAATAAAATAATGGCTCATGTGATTTGAAAGTCTTTTAGTTTTCATTTTATTACAATTTAAAAAAACGTCCCAACTTTTCCGGAATTCGGGTTGTACACTGCAAAGATCAATTTTGTTGATACTGATTGCATTTGCTTGGTAACAGCCCAAATGCAAGTATTTGACCTAAATTATGGTGCACACTTTTAGAAACAATGGTGTAAAGGTAAAAAAAAAAAATCAGGTGTCAGCACAATTAAACTAAAGATATCAACACAATAACACTCAGCAAAATAGTGTAATTATCGTTATCAATAAAATCCTAGAACTCACAGAGATATAACTTTTTGTCTATATTGCAAACCCTTAATTTTTTTTTCTTTATTTTAATTTCCCCCAAAATTTACTGTGGCCTCATTTGGCCACCCCTGTTAACATTTTCTGGGGGCGCCACTGTATCCAACCAGGGTTTACATTAGCATTGAGGGGACAGCATTTCCCCATTGTTGCTTTAATGCTTTGTCTCCCATTCTCACCGACCTTGTCATAAACATCATAAAATACTTTTAAATGATCATACGCCTTCTTGCTACATGCTGCGGTCGTTTGCTGTTTTTTTTTTTTTTGATGACGCGTCACGCATGCGGCGGACGGCTGGTGTTGCCAGATTGGGTGTTTTTCCGCTACATATTAAGACCTGTTTACGGTGTGTTTTAGCTGGATTTTCGCATGGAAGGCTCTATAGAAATCTGGCACCCTATTGAACGAAGTTAACCTGAGAGAGCGTGCCGTTCACCGACACCAGAATGAACGAGTTCACAGTAACGTTCATCAGGCATTAATACAGCACGTTCAGTTCACTATCGTTCAATGAAGGCGTTCAGGCACAACACTGCTCTATATCCATAATGAAGGAACATTGATCAGCTTGTGTGGCTGTGCTTGAGTAGACAGGTAATTAAGGGACAACTTTGTTGGCTAAATCAAGGCAAACAGGAAGCTCAGGAACGACCTCTGTGGTTGCTTCAGGGTATACAGGAAGTTTGCTGATCTGCCACTTCAGTAGAAGTTAGAGAGCAGTGTGCGGTCCAAACACATATTATGGCCACCGCTGTAACAGGGAGAGCAACCAATGGTAAAGTCTTCTCTCATCTTCCTCTAGGCTTGGAACTATCTGGATGGGTTCTGCCATGATGGCCGTGACATCAGGTGACTCAGACACTGGTGAGGGGCTGGAGCTGACACGAGACCAGGCTCAGGGGCTGGAATCACACTGGACCTGGCTCAGGGGCTGCAGCAAACATGGTACCAAGCTCAGGGGCTGGAATCACACTGGACAGGGCTCAAGGGCTGGAGCAGACACTGGACCAGACTCAGGGGCTCGAGCCAACCTGGGTCGGTGCTCACAAAATGGAGTAGATTCTGGAATGGACACATATACTGGAGTGGGTTCGGGAGTGGACTATGGAAAAGACAAAAGAACATCGAGGAGGAATTCTGAGACATGTTCTGAAGTAACCATGGTTGATTTCTTCCTCCTTAGTTTCCTCTTATGTGCTGAGTTTAGGGTGGTGTTTAACTAGGTTGAGCTCAAGAGCAAGGGTGAACTCATGAATCGCTGAGATCTGAGTGGATTTTAAACTGAACTCTGTGAATTTAATGGGTATTTAGTGGAGTACTGAGACTGTAACAGGCTTCTGAGCTGTCTTTTGGGCTGGAGCGAAATCTGAAAGGGCATTAACAGGAACAGAATCAACCCAGGTTTATTCGAAATACGTGCCTCTAAATAAATTTCTGCAACACCGTTATTACGTACCTTACTGAATGTTTTGCGGCAGTTTAAAGTGAAATGTTCTGTGAGTGGCACTAAAACACGGGTTAAATACATGACCCTTGCAGGTTTTTTTATTTTGATATAGGCACGTATTAATGTGTATTTATTAAAATGCTTAAGGTACGTATTGCGGCGGTTCATAATTCAAATATCATGGGAGTGTCACGAAAAGTTAATGATTTATTGTGTTGGAAATAACCCTAAACCTACCTGATAATGTTAACAAATTCAAAACTGATATAAAAATGCATTTGTTGATGCAATCTTGCCATTTAAACTTCCTTATATGCAGGTTTGAACCGTTTTTTCAAAGCATAGTTTCAAGGGATTCGTACCAGAGCTCTTCACCTCTCAAGTGCAACTCCATACTGCATGAGCATCCAAGCAAACCTACTGAACATGAAAAAAGTGAACATCTCAATAAATTAGAATGTCATGGAAAAGTTAATTTATTTCAGTGATTCAACTCAAATTGGGAAACTTTTGTATTACATAAATTTAATGCATACAGACTGAAGTAGTTTAAGGTTCTTTTAATTGTGATTATTTTGGCTCACATTTAACAAAAACCCACCAATTAACTATCTCAACAAATTAGAATACTTCATAAGACCTAAAAGAAAAACAACAGCAAAAAAAACTAATTTTTAGTAAATTGTTGGCCTTCTGGAAAGTATGTTAATAATAATAATAATAATAATAATAATAATAATAATAATAATAATAATACATTTTATTTAAAGGCGCCTTTCTCGGCACTCAAGGACACCTTACAGGAATACATAAAACATAAGTAAAAAAAAAAACGAAAAAAACAACAACAACAGAAAGCGGCAGAACAATTGACATCAAATGGAATAGGCAGTTTTAAACAGATGTGTTTTGAGTTGCAATTTAAAATGGGGGAATGAATCAATGTTTCTAAGTTGGGGTGGTAATGAATTCCAGAGACGGGGAGCAGAGCGACTGAATGCTCTGCTCCCCATGGTGGGGACAGACAGGTGTATGGAGGAAGAGGATCTGAGGGAATGGGAGGGAGTGGGAACCTGGAGGAGATCAGACAAATATGAGGGGGCAAGATTGTGTATGGCCTTGAATGTAAACAGAAGGATTTTGAATTAGATGCGGAACTGGACCTGGAGCCAGAGGAGCTGCTGGAGGACAGGAGTGATGTGTTGAATGGAAGGGGTTCGAGTTATGATGCGGGCAGCTGAGTTCTGGACCAGTTGAAGTTTATGGAGAGATTTGTGTGGGAGGCCAAAGAGGAGAGAATTACAATAATCCATACGGAAAGTGACTAGACTGTGGACAAGGATGGCAGCAGTGTGAGGGGTTAAGGGAGGGGTGGAGGCGAATGATGTTTCATAGGTGGAAGTAGGCTGACCGGGTAATGGTATTGATGTGGGATTGAAATGATAGTGTGCCGTCAAGGATGACACCCAGACTCTTAACCTGGGGGGATAGTGAAATGGAGTTATCAAAAGTGAGAGAAAAACTACCGGTTTTGGATAGAGTGGATTTGGTGCCAATGAGGAGAACCTCGGTTTTATTACGGTTTAATTTGAGTAAGTTATGGGTGAACCAGGTTCTTATTTCAGAGATGCAATCAGTAAGAGAAGTGGGCGGGAAAGTGGATGAGGGTTAGTGGAGAGGTAGAGCTGGGTGTCATCAGCATAACAGTGAAAGTGAATGTTAAATTTGCGGAAGATATTGCTGAGTGGAAGGAGGTAAATGATGACAGAGCCCTGGGGCACACCTGGGGAAAACCCAGTGACGGAGGAGGGAATGGATTTAAAAGACTTTAGCTGAACAAACTGAGTGCGGCCAGAGAGATACCAGTCTAACGGAGTGTGGGTGATGCCGATGGAAGAAAGCCTGTTGAGGAGGGTGGTGTGACGGATGGTATCAAAGGCTGCACTCAGGTCGAGGAGAATGAGGATGGTGAGGAGTCCAGCATTAGCTGCCATAAGAAGGTCGTTGGTGATTTTTATAAGTGCTGTTTCAGTGCTATAGAGTGGGCGGAAATTTATTGTTAATTTACTGTACATGTACTCAATACTTGGTAGGGGCTCCTTTTGCTTTAATTTCTGCCTCAATTTGGTGTGACATGGAGGTGATCAGTTAGTGGCACTGCTGAGTTGGTATGAAAGCCCTGGTTTCTTTGACAGTGGCTTTCAGCTCATCTGCATTTTTTGGTCTCTTGTTTCTCATTTTCCTCTTAGGTCTGGCGAGTTTGCTGGCCAGTTAAGCACACCAACACCATGGTCATTTAACCAAATTTTGGTGCTTTTGGCAGTGTGGGCAGGTGCCAAATCCTGCTGGAACATGAAATCAGCATCTTCAAAAAGCTGTTAAGCAGAAGGAAGCATGAAGTGTTCCAAAATTTCTTGGTTAACGGGTGACAGTGGTTTTCAAAAAAACACAATGGACCAACACCAGCAGATGACATTGCACCCCAAATCATCACAGACTGTGGAAACTTCTCCACCCTTCCTCCAGACCCTAGGACCTTGTTTTCCAAATGAAATACAAAACTTGCTCTCATCTGAAAAGAGGACTTTGGACCACTGTGCAACAGTCCAGTTCTTCTTCTCCTTAGCCCAGGTAAGACGCCTCTGATGTTGTCAGTGGTTCAGCAAATTCCTGGACACGTTTTTGTGTGGTGGCTCTTGATGCCTTGGCCACAGCCTCAGTCCATTCCTTGTGAAGTTCACTCAAATTCTTGAATCAATTTTGTTTGACAATCCTCATAAGGCTGCGGTTCTCTCAGTTGGTTGTGCATCTTTTTCTTCCACACCTTTTCCTTCCATTCAACTTTCTGCTAACATGCTTGGATAGAGCACTCTGTGAACATGAATGAATGAATGTTTGTGGCTTACCCTCCTTGTGAAGGGTGTCAATGATTGTCTTCTGGACAACTATCAGATCAGCAGTCTTCACCATGATTGTGTAGCCTAGTGAACCAAACTGAAAGACCATTTTGAAGGCTCAGGAAATCTTTGCAGGTGTTTTTTTGTCACCATATTCTAATTTGTTGAGTTATATTGGTGGGTTTTTGTTAAATGTGAGCCAAAATCATCACAATTAAAAGAGCCAAAGACTTAAGCTACTTCAGTCTGTGTGCACTGAATTTATTTAATACACGAGTTTCACAATTTGAGTTGAATTACAGAAATAAATAAATGAACTTTTACATGACATTCTAATTTATTGAGATGCACTTGTATTTACAGGCACACATTTGAATGAGCCTATGTTGAACAGAATCTAGGACTGGAGCAAACTCATGGACTGGCAGGAAACTAAGTGCCTTCAAAATGGACTGACTTGGAAATGCTGATCTTGATCTCCTAGCCTTATAGATAAACACAGTGGGAAAATCCTCTACATTAGAAGTTAGTCGAATACTCACTGGTGCTGATCCCTATAAACTGTGCTTGGCCAACTTGTCAAGACAAGATGGCGTCTTGGCTCTGATGGTTGTTACCAGTTTGGTACTGAATGATTAGGACTGGCACATAGAAAGGGATTGGTTACCGGAGAATAAGCTCTATTATTATTCTGGCGTTTATACTGCGGGAGGGATGCTGGGAGGTGGAGTTATATATATATATATATATATATATATTTATTACTTCATTAGTATCACCAGAGACAATTTATAAGAAACATGCCACTTCCTCAATCCTCAGTACAACTATATAAGGAAAACCCGTAATGGCAAAAATGGCGGTTGTATGCACATGTCCCGCTCCTCCCGCTGGAAAGCCAATCATCTGCTTTTAACAGTCTAGCCGGGAAACATTTAAGCCTATCGTCTGGTTCCACTGACACATGCACACAGTTGAGGTTTTGCGACAGCGGAGAGGATTTGGTGACAGCGAGTTGTGGTGTGTGCAAGATCAGATGGAATCCACATAGAAGAGGGGGATAACAACGCGAAGTCACCGGACTACCAGTTAAAGAATTTTATATCGACCACAAATATGTTACCTTACGTTCTAAGTAACAGACACCGGCATTCTGGATAGAGACGTAAATGAAGTTGGTGTCGTGAACCCTTGCGCATGCATAGTAAAAGTATAACCTGTAGGGAAAAAGGCATTTTAAAATCATCAAACTTTTTCAGCGATTTTTATCATATTTTACTGCTGTTTCTATACATGCAGTTTTTATGTGCCGGTGACCAGTGAAAGTGCAGTTCTGACTCTCTACCCATTCATTTAGATAGGAGCCTGGTCTTGTTAGTCTGAAATAGCTGCCTGGAGGCGTTGCCAAGATGGCGGCCGAGTGGCACGACTTGCCTAACAGGACTTTGTTATCACCAATCATAGAGTTACTATTATAGATTTAATTATTATTTTGAAATCATTTTTATTTGTATATATTTTTTACTCTTATTTCTCATATATTTTCATCACAAGTTTACGTAATTTGTATTTTTTCATTTTTGTTTTTAAAAATGTCTTATTTTTATTTTAGTTTTAGTATATAAAGTAAAAAAATTAAAATGAGAGATGTTGTTTTGGAAAATAGCTGAAATGAGCTTAGGTTTTCTTTATTTTATTTTATTTTATTTTACATCAGTTGAACTTTATTTTAAGTAAAAAAAAAATTCATGATATTAGCTAATTATAATAACTCTGTGCAGATCTAAATCACTGCTGTTCCATAGTTTAAGCACAGTACTGAGTATCTGATGAATTTACAATTCAGGACTTATAGAGTGCAAACAAACAGCTCTCTGGTGTAAAACCTGTTGACGGGTGAAGATCAGAAAACCTAGGTCTCACACATTTAACATCTTCATTGAGAAATCACGTTTCTCCATTGTAGACTAAAGAGAGAGGAAAGTCTTGATTATTCACTGTCTGACAGATGATTTGAGTAAAAGCCCAAGGGTGACAGCAAAAATATAATGTGATTGTATTAACCTTTATATGAACTACAGATCTGGATACAGTGTGGGACCAGAAGATCAGGTCCGTTGTCCAGCAGAGCCATGACCCTAAGATGGGGGGTGTGACAAATTGGGCGAACTGGGATCCATCAACACCTCTGTTCCCCTAAACAGTCTTCTCCTGCCCGGAGCCTCTGGAGCGGCACCGCATGGTAAGTAAGTGCAGAGTGGAAACTGGCTGCCAAAAAGTCCAAGCTCTGCACCTCTTCCACATTAGCATTCCTTCCATCTGACACATATGCTGTGAAGCAGATTATCATCTAAGTGGACAAAGCACAGTTTAGAGAAAGGTGGAAACCTCAAAGTCAGGGTGTGGAGGTACCTTATAACAACACCATTCACGGAGGGTAATTGTACCATGGGAAAATGAGGCAGATATGTGATTTGGGAAATGGTCACCGGGAGTTTGTGGAATGTAAATATTACACATCATCCTAGTTGAGACTCAGGTTGGGAAATCATTATATCAGAAATACTTTGGTTCCGCTAACAGTTCTGGAACGTCTGCATTCTTCCACTGATGTGAAGGTTACACTGTTCTAAAATATCCATATGTGTTGATGCGCCTTTAGTTCTCCTTTTTAAAGTCTGTTGTAATAACAATCAGTGTGCATGTTATTTTACACTTTTCTCATCTGTGCACAAGAGGCTATTGAGTGCATGATATGATATTGATATTTTGTGCTGAAAATTTGGCTGGTTTTATACACTAGTTAGTATCTACTGGTAAGTGCAACTACATCAATTTGCAGACAAAATCCTTTTTTTTTTTTATCGACAGCTATATAAAAGTAGTAATGGAAGCCCATTTCGGCCACAGAATGAAAAATAAAAAGATAATGGTGACTTATTACTCACAATTCTAAATCTATATCTCAATATGGAAACTCATAATACAGAGGGGAAAAAAACTTGAGATAAAAATAAAATATAATAATTATTTCTACATGTATATGTCTGTTTTCTTTAATGTCAAAGCTCAGGATACATAAACTGATTACACTGAATGAATTGGTTCATCTGGACTTATTTGTTTAGCAATTTGTCTTCATGGCTTCAGAAGAGTTAAAAAAGTGGTGCACAGGTTTTATGGGCATCTTTTATTATGCAGTAATTGTGTTTTTTGTCCTTGATTGACAAAAAGCATGTAAATTCTTCACAGCAAAAAAAGCCCTTCATATGGGTTGAGCAAATGATGACAGAATTTTCATTCTGTGAGAACTACTCCCTTAAAGACATGAAGTTTAAAAGACAGTGATGTGTGTTCATTTCCTCACCTGATGTTACCCCATGAGGAGCAGACCGTGAGGAGCCGTCCTCATTAACATCATCTATCCCTGCAGCTAAATCATAAAATGCCTGAGTGCAGTCTGGCTCCGGTGCTGGATAAGGAGGAGTGGAAGGAGTGTGGGAGAGGATGAGGGAGTGAGGTGGGGAAGAGCTGCTGCTGGATGCCCTGCTCTACCATTCTCTGTACAGACAGCTGGAAGTGAGAGAGGGAGAGAGATGTGACAAAAACAGAAGAAGAAAAGGACAGAAAGTCCAGGAGGAAAGCAGAGAACAAATGTGCAGTTATTATGTGTCATAAGAAGATATTCATTTTTTTCAATGCTTTCAACATGTCATTCTATAACTGTATAAATGCAAGAATTTTGGCACAGATCTAAGACTTTTTAAGCCCTTAACTTGTGGAAGGGGGAATTAAGAATTTTTAAGACTTTTCTTTTTTAAGTGAATATTTTGAATTCGATTTTTCATTTTAAAGTTTTAGAAATGTTGATGTTTTTTTGTGGATTTGTTTTATGATTTATGATCTTTTTGGATATTTTAAGTTTTGTTTATCTAGACTTTCAATGGAAGGACACATATTTTCAAGGTGAAACGTGTAGCATCATCAAACATTTATTTTAGCATTTTCAAACAGGTATCTTTAACACTTCCTATTTTGTGTCTGGTCAGATAAACTGTTAATCCGAACCAAACTCTGGAGTCAATGTTGCTGGGCTAGCTGAGCAATGATTGGATAATGCTTCACGGCGTTATGAATTTTGGGGTAATCAAACTACAAATGTCTTATTGCCTCAAAGATAAATAATTTTTAAGACTTTAAGCACTTGATGTGGGCCAGTAAGCACCAGTAACAGGGGTTCCTTGCTATTCTATTAACAGTACTGGGAATTGTTCTTGCATAAAGGCAGGTATTTTAACATGCTGGTTCTCTCTCATCAGCAGATCCCTAAACAGCTAACCTAACATCCCCTGTAAGTGCTATGAATCAGCTATAGTGTGAACATCACTGAAAAACTGTTTATAACCAAGATTCACTGTAGCATTTCTGCATGATTCAGAATGTCTGATGAAAAATCGTCTTGTGTGCAGGATGTTTTCAGTGCAACTGATGCAGTTCTTAATACACTACTGAATAGAACAGGATGTTACGTAAGTTTTGGAACATAAATTAATTAAACAAGCCTCATTGGCAGAGTAAGAAATGGCTTCCCACTGCCAAAGCATTCTGGATATACAGACAGTTTATATGGTGGAATGACAGTGAGCATATATAAGTAATGCAAATAAAGTTTTGTTTAGAAACTGTTGGCTTTTGACTCTCCAGTTTTCCTGTGCTGAAGCTGAGTGTGTTTTAGTGTTGTTTTACTGAAGCAAAATATGGAAATCAAACACACTGGGATGTTTTTAAATGAACTGGCCGTGCAAAATCCAGCTGACTGTGCAAACTGAGAACTGCATGCACACTAATATGTCATGGTCGGAGGAAATTATGTAAAAACATTTTTAAAGTGTAGCAAGATCCCATTACGTAAATACAGATGCGAATCACACAAATTCAGATTGGCAGTCCAGTTGAACATATCCCTATCGAGCCCTCTGTTTCTCAATCGGTTTTCACCCCTACATTGATTTGTTCTATATTGAAATGCTTTTGTCTGTATGAGATACACTTGAATGAATGTATTTTTCTTGTGATTTTAACTTGTGAACTTCTTCAGTAATGTGTAAAAACATCCCGGCATGCAGTCACTTGAAATAATACTCAAAATGAGCTCAGCCGGAATTTCCAGACAAAAAAAGCAGCTCAGATATGAGAGGTTTGGTCACTACATTATTCCCATACTGTGTCATTTCTTACTGAGGATGACTCCTATTATTCTAGCATGTGAAAAATATTCATAATAAATAATGAGTCTGTGTTTGCACTACTGACTGGAAGTGTATATACTCACTGTGCCCATTAAATATGATATTTGCACTATCTTTGATGAATGAAGGCCTTTCAGTGTCGGTAAAGTCATTCTCAGTGTCCAGACGGTGCATGTTGGTACTGGCCTGTAGCCTCACCACATCTACAGGACTTTAAACCTGCTAACCACTTCCCCCCAATAACCATTAATGAAGCTACGTACTGTTCGAGCGAACCTCCGTACAGCATATTTCATATGAGCTATAATACGGTGGAGGGGGGAAAAAAACAGGTAGAACAGAAGTAAGAGATACCTCGCTCTGCAGGAAATGGGACGATGCCAAGCAGACCAGATTCCAGCTCCAAACCACAAAGTCGAGTGGCATTCCTGTGATGGTTCTACCTGCCGCTTCAGCCGGACCACAGGCTCTACAGCCAAACCAGACTCCATGGAACAGCCATCACAGCCTGCAGAATGTGCTCCACTGATCACTTTAAAGTGGTAAGCGTTTCAGGCTATGAAATGTGCACAATAAGTAGAGTCTTTGTGAGGTGGAACACATGTTGATGAATCAAGGTTTATACTGCTTTATTTAGCATGTGGACGGTGGCAAAAACGGCAGATTTTTTCACATTAAACACATTAGTTCCAGCAGGTATCAACATACAAAGAAAACTTAATAGTTCATTCTGAGTCAAATAAGCAGATAATTTAAAAGTAATAGTTGAAAATTCTGTCTTTGACTCACTCCAAAAAAAAAAATAATAATAATTGTACGGTGATTTTTCTAGTTTTGGATTCTTAAAAATTCATATTTTGAGTTCAGTTATGGGATGCTTCTATTCAGCAAGGATGCATTCAATTGATCAAAAACTGGCAAGTATCCTGTGTGTATTTGTGTTTGCGCTCTGGACAGTGTGAAAAGTTACAAAAGCACAAAAAAAACAAATCTATTACGGCGGTCGTGAATAAAGTGAAAATGAATCGAAGTGTGCCAATTGCAGCATTAAATTTTGATCTGCATCATATTTATTTTTAAGTGTTATTATAGTGTGGCACATTTTAACCAATCACACACGTTTCTGTTGAGCTTATGGATGCAGTGACCAATCATTAGCATTCTGAAAAGCCAGAGTTTATTTTATTGTGCAGGCCAGCTGACTGAATTCTGCTAACTCGTGAATTTTCTCACAAAGTGCTGATGTACATACGATGTAAGAGATTAATTCATTACAGTGCATTTATAGAGCTTTAGTGTTTTTAATTTTCTAAGTGTTCTTAAAATCACGCTAGACTGAAGTCAGCGATAATATTCTTTGATAATGTAGCCTAAATGTTCTTTGCTCACTTTCTTTATATAATTCATTTGTTGTTTGAATAAGCGTGGAAATTAAATCGTTACAATTAACAGGTCTAACTTACAATGTTTTTATTAAATTGTGACCACGTTAAATACAAATTCGTTCATTTCAAAAATATTTTAGAACACGGCACCAATTATCTGGCACTTACCTAAAAAGATGGGTTTATGATATGCGTTGTTAACAGATTACACTAACATTAGATTACTTAGGCTATAGCTTTAACCTGGAGTTGGGTCAACCTTCGCCTATGGAGAAAAAAAAAAGTTTTTCAAAAGCACCCCCATATATATATATATATATATAAAAAAAAAAAAAAATTATATATATATATATATATATATATATATATATATATATATATAAATTACATCTTGTGACGACATGAGGGAGAATAAATGGTGATTATTCTATTGTATATATTGTATTGTATATAGGGAAGCAGTGGTCATTGTCCAGCATTATGGATGTTCTAAAGGGAAAGTTTCTTCAGGATCCAGGAGCGTAGTAACTCCAGTTCTTGTCGACACAACTGATGGTTGAGGTCTGGGATGGAATGGAAAGACGTGTTGAGGCCAGCCTTCTTCAACAGTGAGTTGGTCTCCTCGCCCCAACTATGGAAAACCAGCTCATCCGCTGTGCCATGACACTGAAGGAGCTCAGGTAGAGGGCGCTGGGATGCATCTTCTACTGCCTGTGCAGAAGGTCAAACAGATTCTTTAACTTGTGCTTGACATCATGATATTAAAAATCTTTGGTCATAAGGCATTCTGAACGGTATTACCTACCTGATATACAACTGAGTCTTTGTTAAGAAAGCTGGACAGAGCGAAGATGCCGGCAACATCCCGGTGGTACCTGAAAACCAGGTGTAATGCCATGGCACCACCCATCGAGAAGCCACCTAGTATCAAACATACACACATTAGACAAGCATTCAGCGGCTTTGTATTAAAACCTGTTGAGCTGACTTCTCCCTGTGTTATTATACACTATACTTACATAAAAAAAATTCACTCTGCTAGTCATGACGTGCAATGCTCTCAAATTGCTAAAAATCTGTGATCTTAGCAGCCAGCATATATGACTACACTTTTTAACACAAGCACATTTTGTAAAAAAAGTCAAATTAGAAGTATGAAAGTATATTTTAAATCATTGTAATCTTTTTTCATTTATCTTGATGTGTTGACAAACTTAAAAAAAAAAAAAAAAACATGTAAACTTTAATGTGTCATTCAATATTACATTTAAAGTTAATAAATTTTAACTGTACTAAAATGCAATTTCATCATTACAAATATGTTTACAGTGGGTATAGAAAGAATCAACCCCCTTTAAAATAATCAAATTTTGTTGCTTTGCAGCCTGAAATGAAGACGGACAGTTTTTGTTTTATCCAGCTGTATTTAGTCAGTGTGACTTATAACATCCAAGTGAAAGATATAACACCAACATGTCAGAGGTTTTTTCTTTTTTAAAAACAGAATCACTGAACTGGAAAAAGGATCACCCCTTGTGTCAGTATTTTGTTGAACCACCCTTTGCTTTAATTACAGCCTTTATTCTTTTGGGATTTGTCTACTAACTTTGGAACATTTGTCCACTCTTCTTTGTAGAACTGCTCAAGTTCAGTTTAATTTGATATTGAGCGTTTGTTGACTGCAGTCTTTCAGTCATTCCTCAGATTTTCATTGGGGTTTCAGTGGCTTCGAGTAGGCCATGCATATTCACTTTTTTCTCTGTGTGGTTTTGCTGTGTACTTTGGGTCATTGTCATGTTGGAAGGTAAACCTTCTTCCCACTGACAACTTTCTGGCAGAGGTCAGCAGATTCTCTTCAATAATTTTTTCCTTCTATCCTAACAAGTGCTCCAGTCCCTGCTGCAGAGAAACATCCCATAACAGGACATCACCACCTCCATGCTTTACTATAGGAATGCTGTTATTTGGATGCTGAGCTGTATTGGATGTCCGCCAGAAATTATCGTTTGAGCACATCCTGATTTTGCTAAGTCCTCGTTGTCCTGAGACCAATATTTTTTTATGATGACCCTGGGACAACAACTGCCTCAGCCAATCAAAGTTTATGACGTCATCACTATGTGCGCCCCACAGAGTCCGCCAAAATAACAATAATATAATAAATTGTATTCAAAAAAATGTTTTTTTGAATACAAATTCAAAAAAAAAAAAAAAAACAACAACAGCAAGCAGTGAAGATCGCAAGTAAAAAGGTAAGACCACAACTTTTTTGTTTATCCTATACATTTATATTAGTATTTTAATGATAGTAAAATTCATACTTGTTTTTTGATTTGTGTTATTGTAATGATTTTCAAGGTTGGGGTAAAGGAAGGAGACCAGGGTCGGCGTACGGGGCTCGTGAGAAGCTTTATTTACAATAATAAAAATTAAACAAAGAAACAGTCGCGGCAGGTGCGCGCACTTCGCAGCCTTCACTCTACTGTGGTTTTTGTAGCCTTCTCGGTCCAGCACGAGTCCCCGTCTCTCTCGTCCTTCGCCAGCTGTCGCACTCCTTAAATGGTTCCCCACGCCAATCACTGCAACGAGATTCAGCTGTTACTTGTTTCTCACCTGAACCACTTACAGCCGCTCGTCTCTTCACTCGCTCTCCCGTTGCAGACTTCGCTAAACCACGCCTCCCCCGCCACAGTTATTTTCTCCACCGAAGTTTTAACGTTAGTTTGCATTCGAAAGTTAACCTAAATAGCGGTTCCTACAGTACTAGTCCAGACTGATGTACCTCACTGTTAACTTTCTGACTCTGGTTAAAACAATCTAATAAATGTTGTTTTTACATTTATTTTATATATTATAGTTTGCCAAACTATAAAAAGGCTGCGATTAAATAGTGACCGTATTGCGAGCTTATTTGCTGCCGGGTTAAGCGCTCGGACTGCTGCCACCACAAATTTTCCTAATATTTCTGTCGTTAGCATATACATCACTGTGCCATTGCCCATTTGCGTTTCGTAGTGGGCAGTTGCATTCAAAGACAAACGGCCGAAATGCGGAACAAATCAGCGCTAGTTTGCTCGCCACACGGACCACTCAGCTCGGTCCACCATCAGACAGTTCTGCGATTCGCTGCGAGATCCAGGTAGAAGAGATTTACTACTGATCTATTACTGTAATAATCTGTGATCACTGATTTATTATGTTATATATGAATATGATGACCTCAAGTCATCACTGATTTATTCTGTTACATATGAATATGATAACCTCAAGTCATCACTGATTTATTCTGTTATATATGAATATGATGACCTCAAGTCATCACTGATTTATTCTGTTATATATGAATATGATGACCTCAAGTCATCACTGATTTATTCTGTTATATATGAATATGATGACCTCAAGTCATCACTGATTTATTCTGTTATATATGAATATGATGACCTCAAGTCAATTGTGATTTTGTTGATTACAGTGCATTTGCAGCTTCAAGGGGAGTAAAAGGAGAGTGGGACCTCAAAACCACAAAACAAAATTTGCAAACCGATTCAGTGTCAGGTGGTATCCACACACTTGCAGTTATTTATCAAGCGTACATCATTGCCTGCATGTGTTTTAAACGAATTAAATTTAAACTTATTATCATACATAATCTTCCCTTGTACATGGTTTTATTAAAGTGCCAATAATGGTCAGATTCTGTATTTAGTGACAGACATGTTTCTCTCTATCTTATTTTTATTCTTATAAATGTTTGTCTTCCTTTAAGTTTGCCACTGAATTTCTAACTGTTGAATAAATAAATGTATATTTATTCAATCAAAATAAATAAATAAAAATCTATAAACCAAAGTGCATGCAAGCAAAAAATAAATGAATGAATAAATAAACAAATCAAAAAAAAAAAAAAGTGCGCAACAATGCTTCAAGTCAAACGAACAAACAAACACGTGAAAGCGATTCAAAAGCATAAGGACCCATCTGCTCTGCTCTTTATAGCTAACATGAATGTTACACAACGATCAACCTGCACAGTGCAAATAGCCAAAACCTGGATATTTTAGGTAATATTAAAATCCTGGCTGGGACGTGTCCCGTGTGAACGGCGCATATGGTCACCCTATTGCTCACTAACTCATTCCAGTAACTTTAAACAGGTTTTGCACTCATCTTGTTTTCTTTATGACTGTAGTGATGTTTTTATGCACTAGTCAATAGCACATTTGTTGTAGATGATTGGGCAACCCATTGGCCCAAATCTCTTTGCCTGCATCAGATACTGCAGCACACTCAGGTAACTGTTTTGTTATTGACTGGTTGGATTTCTTGCATCAGTTGTAATGAAGTCTCATTTAGATTATCTCTCACATTTATGTCTTGTGTTTAACGCAGCTGACCCAAACCTGTTAGTCGAGCCCTCTGGATCTGAAGAAGGCTCTGCACTACAACAGGGCAACTTTTCAAATTCTTGCATTTGACTGACCTAACTGAACTTTGGCTAAACCTCATTTACACTATTACAGTCACTTCACCTGGGATAGCCATTTTCCCCCTAAGTTTTCAATTCATATTTGATGGCTCAGTGTAAACACTATGCACTCTAAAGCCAAGAAATTGCAGGCCAAAACAAGGCCCTATTTCTCATATATGGTCTGTTTGTTGTTATTTTCTCTAGTGGTCAACCGATATATCGTCAAGACCGATATATCGGTCGATATTTGTAATTTTTCATATCAGAAATCATGTCAGAAAAGGAGTGCCTGAGTTTAGTTTGTTTATGTGTTAGACACCAGTATTGTTTGTTTAGAAACAAGTGTTGTTAGCTAGTAATCACATACTGTCCCACTTTTGTAAACCTGTGATGTTGACATGCGTTCTGACATATTTTTGAAGAGAAGAGAAAGTTATATCAGAGACAATTTATAAGAGACATGCCACTTCCTCAATCTTCAATACAACTATATAAGGAAAACCCGTAACGGTTAACAAAGATGGCGGTTGTATACACATGTCCCACCCCTCCCACTGGAAACCCAATAACAGTCAAGCCGGGAAGCATTTAAGCCTATCGTCTGGTTCCACTGACACATGCGCACAGTTGAGGAACCCTTGCGCATGCGTAGTAAAGGTATAACCTGTGGGGAAAAAGGTGTTTTAAACCTTATTTTGAGGCAAAGTCATCAAACTTTTTCAGCAATTTTTATCATATTTCACTGCTGTTTCTGTACATGCAGTTTTTATGTCCCGGTGACCAGTGAAAGTGCAGTTCTGACTCTATGCCCATTCATTTAGATAGGAGCCTGGTCTTGTTATTCTGAAATAGCTGCACGGAGGCGCAGCCAAGATGGCGGCCAAGTGGCACGACTTTCCTAAAAGGACTTTGGTTACATCCATGTTGGAGGCCATAGGTAAACCTGTGGCCTGTTGCAGCGAGGAAGAGACGGAGGAAACCAAGGAGGAAGAGAGGCATAAGCACAATGGAGAAAGACATAGGGAACATGAGGGAGTGCAGGAAAAAGAAAAGAACGTGTATAAAGTTTTAGGAAGGCTAACAGCACAAGGAAAGACCCACCAGGTAGATGAAGATGAGCTGAAGAGAAGGGTCAAAGGAGAAAACATGTCCACAAACATGTTCAGAGTGTTAATAAGGGTTTGTATTGCATACATTTACGAATAAAAGCACAAAAGTAGTTATAAGATTTAGTGGCCAAATAAAATAGTTTAAGGGCTGCAAGTTAATAAGAAGCATAAATATCACTGTTTTTTTAAATGCAAGGTGCATCACCTTGGATTATTAGTGGTCACAAATCATACACAGTTTGCCACATTGCCTCTCATGGCTATTTATAGAATACATAAGTGATATTTAGAAAGCTCTCTGCTCACATGCTTTGCATCTGTGACACTGTACTTGTTTATACATAGGTTGCCAAAAAAGATGTTCCACCCAATGTGCTGCAGCAGCCTAGAAAGACAAAGGTGACGATATTCAGCACTTTAACAGAGGGAGAGGCGGAAGAACTTGCCAAGAGGTTTGGAATGGCACTGACCAAACATGTGCCAAAAGACAAACTACTTTACGGGATACCTGAAGAGGACATCCCAGCAACACTGGAAGTATGTCTGTGTAAGCTCTCTTTCTTCCTCTGTTTGGTATCATGTCTTATAATATAATGGGGGCTGCGCCTTTATTTATTTTCTATGAGGAAAACATCCAGGAGTGAGTTAAGATGTGACACTGTATATCAGTATTTATTTCCCCCAAAAAATAATAATTAATTATTGTGTTCAGCCTGACATCCTTTTTGAAAAATAATTATTTTTAAACTCATGTCTGCTTTGCTGAACATTTAAATACATTTTAAAGACTGGGCATCTTGAATGTTGTTTTAGTGTAAGACCACTGGCAAAAGTTCCTTGCTTTTAAGGGCCATATTTACTAAGGGTTTAGCACAAGCCCTCTATTGGCATTAAAATCTTACAGACTTTAAGTTTTTATTTGCACACAGTGAAAAAATAGCACTTTTTGGAGATGTTTTAGTTCTTTGTTAAACTTAATTGGTCTAATGTGCATTTTATTCTTGCATTACCATAGTACAAACCTTTTTAGCCTGTCAACTAGTCCCTGTATCAAGAAGTCAATTAATCAACTAGAGAGCAAAATATTTAATGTCTTTTGTGATTTATAACAGAAAATATAGCAGATGATAGCAGCTCAAGTAACATGAACATTTAAAAAATGTTTTGCAGGAGGACCATTGAACAAATGCAGAATAATGTGCAAAACCTTGGCCCTGAATCAGAGCTGGATTCGGCCACTCACCGCTTTGGGCCTACAGCAGCTGATTTTTTCTTTTCCTTTTTAGAGGACTCTATGAAAAAAACTCAGCACCCATAAGGGGCAAACATATACTCAGATTTGTAAACAAAAACAGGAAAGTTCAGATTACTTGATCACAATTTGATTTTTATTTCATTTTAGACAAATACAAAATATGTTTTTTTTATTTTTGTGGTCAGTTGTTTTATAGTAAATATTTGTTGGATTACTGAAGGTAACAGAAATGTATTTGATAACAAATACAATGTTTGATAAAAATGGCAAAAATATGCACTTGAATAAAACATTTCTTTTAAACCTTGTCCCTGTTCTTTTGACCACTCATGTGATCTTAGGAGAATTGTATCTGGTTTAACACCAAGAGATATTAAATCCTGAATATGCTTGACTAGCTCTTGATTTCTAAGTGGCCCTCAGAAGAACTTGATGGGTCATGTCCTGAATGAATGGTGTAAAGCCTTTCGACTATAACCAGTTTGTTGAGCCAGTCTGTCCTTTTTTTAAAGGAAACATAGGCCTTGCATCCTTTGGCACGTCTACTTCGTTGCGTGCATGCTTTAGACCATTTGCATGAAAACAAGAAATATAAATTTGAATGATTTTGCAGGTTTGCAGAATTCACAGTCCTGAAATTGGCCTCTTTGGAGGTGTTTATGGTAGTGAGTCTTTGCTGTATAAATTCACAGGCATCTAAATCCTTTTCTAAAACATGGACTGTTATATCGGTCTCTTTTTTGTTTCCTTTAAAGCGCTCCTCTTTGTAGACCGTTGTTTTTATGAATTCCTCCATCTCTGATGTCGAAATCTAAAAAGCAAAGGGACCCAAACAATTAGACTAAACATCAATAATGTAAAGTTAAAATCCATGATAATCTCAAGTAAACAATGCAATGCTTACTGTAACTTCTTCTAAACAGATTTAAAACAGTAATAATACATTAACATTCATATGATGACATATTCATGCAAGCAAATTCAGGTCATATTTATATGTAACAGAATAAATCAGTGATGACTTAAGGTCATCATATTCATATGCAGTGTTGGGGAGAAAGTAGTTACATGTAACGGCGTTACGTAATTTAATTACAAAATAAATGTAACAGTAATCAGTTACAGTTACTAAGAAAAAATGAGTAATTAAATTACAGTTACTTATGAAAATTGTAACGATTACAAAGAGGATTACATTTGAATATTTACACACATCCACATACAGCTTATTTCTTTCCCAAATTGCACTAAGACATATGGCCAATAATCTCCGAGACACGGAAAACACATTCGTAGAATCGAGTAATAAAAAATGGAATTCAGCCTATAACGCGGACGCAATATGACACATTTTGGATGAATAAATCAAAAGTAGGTCAGTACACTTGAATCAAAACCCGATATGGACTGATGTCTGTGAATATTAAGCCGCAAAAAGACTGAAAATGAATCCTGCACGTTCTGCGTGTCTGTGGAAATCAGGCGCTGACTGGACATCGGGAGAACCAGGACTATTCCCGGTGGCCTGGCAGACAATTTGGCCTTCTACTTTAATATTGTTATTGTATAATTGCAGGCCGAATATACTAAAGCGATTATTTCCGAATCCGCCATTCGATAATTACATCTCTTACATCACTCAAATACTGTATAAACGACGTCATTATTATCTTTTGTAATGTTACAGTAGTAAGTTAGCAGAAAAATCATCATATTTTATCATAGGTTTAGGGGCAGCTAGTGGATACAAAAACACAACCCTTAGGAAAATTAATGTAGCCTATGTTATGGCACTAACCGTGGTTTAACTATGGAATTTGTAGTAAAAATAAATACAAGTGGTAATTCATTTGCCAAAAAAACTAAATTGCACTTACAAAACATGGTAAAAGTCAAATAAAAATCTTCAGTATTAAAGTCATGAGAGAGATGGATGGATAATGGAAGTGAATGTGCAGTTCAGGAGAGAACTCTTGATTACGTTGCCGGTCCCCCAACCTAAGGATTCAAATCTTTTTGATGTCAGGTCCAAAAAAAAATAGGGTTGTCCATGTTTCAGAATGGGTTGTGGGTGTATGAGTGTGAGATTTCCCAGCCTATTTTTTTCCCAGTCCGCCCCTCATGGAAATTAATCTCTAGAATAGTCACTTCATGAGCATTTTTTACTTATTTTGAGAAACTATCATCATATCATATACAAAGAGACGGCAGTGTTTCAAAAAGACACCAATGTTTCAGGAGTTTAGTACACAAAATAGGACACATGCTTATTAGATAACCGTATTTGAGTTGATGTATATGCTTTTATTTTTTTATTAACTATTTTTCCCCAAACCATTGTTAGATGCAGTTAGATGCCTGTAGTTATGCAAAGATTTGGTTTCAAAAACAGTATCTATAAACTATTTCTTTTGATTTTAAATCTGCTTTGAACTTCAGATCAATCTCTAAGTAAAAGGCAGTAATAAAGTCTGATTGTGTGGTGGATGTGTTCAAATGTGATCATCTTAATTCAGGTGATGAAGGATGGTGAAAGTCTGACGGTATTGAGCACTACTGTAAGGTTAAACCTGCATGGTGTAAAATGGTTGAAGATGATTAACAGTTGCAAATTAACATTCATTAGAAATGTATAAAAGTAATCAAAATGTACTCAAAAGTAATTAGTTACATTACTTTATTAAAGTAATTAAAAAAGTTACACTACTATTACATTTTAAATAGGGTAACTTGTAATCTGTAACCTATTACATTTCCAAAGTAACCTTCCCAACACTGTTCATATGTAACAGAATAAATCAGTGATGACAGCGAATCGCAGAACTGTCTGATGGTGGACCGAGCTGAGTGGTCCGTGCGTCGAGCAAACTAGCGCTGATTTGTTCCGCATTTCGGCCGTTTGTCTTTGAATGCAACTGGACACAACGAAACGCAAATGGGCAATGGCACAGTGATGTATATGCTAACGACAGAAATATTAGGAAAATTTGTGGTGGCGGCAGTCCGAGCGCTTAACCGGCAGAAAATAAGCTCGCAATACGGTCACTATTTAATCGCAGCCTTTTTATAGTTTGGCCAACTATAAAATATAAAATAAATGTAAAAACAACATTTATTAGATTGTTTTAACCAGAGTCAGAAAGTTGACAGTGAGGTACATCAGTCTGGACTAGTACTGTAGGAATGGCTGTTTAGGCTAACTTTCCAATGCAAACTAACGTTAAAACTTTGGTGGTGAAAATAACACAAATCTAAAAACAAATATGAATTGTCCTATCATTAATATACTAATATAAATGTATAGGATAAATGAAAAAGTTGTGGTCTTACCTTTTTACTTGCAATCTTCACTGGTATCACGGTGCTTGCTGTTGTTGTTGTTTTTTTTTTTGAATTTGTATGGGGCGTTACTGTTATTTTGGTGGACTCTGCAGGGCACACATAGTGATGACGTCATAAACTTTGATACGCTGAGGCAGTTGTTGTCCCAGGGTCATCATAAAAAAATATTGGTCTCAGGACAACTAGGACTTGGCAAAATCAGGATGTGCATCGTGCGGTGTGGAAGCCCAATAAATCAATTTTGGTCTCTTCTGCTTCAGAATCTTCAAGATGTGTGTTTTGGCAAAGCTCAGTCTGACTACATGTGGCCTTTCTCGAGGATTGTCACATTCACCCTATGACTCTTTGTCATAAATTCCTGCAGTTGCTTCAGAGTTGCTGTAGGCCTCTTGGTCGCCTCTCTGACCAGTTTCCTCCTGGCTCTTTCATCCAGTTTGGAGAGACGTTCTGATCCAGGGAGGGTCTGTGTTGTACCAAATACCATCCACTTCTAAATAACAGACTTCACTGTGCTTCTAGGCATTGATAAAGGCTTAGAAATGTTTTTGTATCCATCTCCTGACTTGTGCCTATACACAGCTTTATCCCAGGAGATCTTTTGACAGTGTTTTGCCACCCATAGTTTTTTATTGTTTGCTTCAGTTGCACTACCAAGGACTGAAATGCTCCAGGAATGCTCTTTTCATGCTGAGCTGATCAAAATGAGCACAGCTGACCACAGGTGAAAGTCAGATGGATTTTTGTGTCATTGAGAAGGTGATCAGCTACACCTGACGGACTTTACAAGTCTTTTCTTTTTCCACCTCAGTGATTCTGTTTTTGTATAGTTTTTTTCTGACATATTGGTATCTTTCACTTGGATGATGTAAATACAGCTGGTTAAATCAAAAACTGTCCATCTTCATTTCAGGCTCCAAAGCAAATGAACATAAATGAAATAAAATTAAGTACATACTTTGAAATTCATTTAACTGCATTTAACACAAATTGAAACCAAAATATTTTTTATTTAATCATTTCATGATTAAGGTTGAACTGAGATGGGAAAGGCAATACTGTAATTGTAAATGCATAATTCTTGTGCCATCAACTTGACATGGATTGGGACAGTCGCATGTTTATATTTTTTTTATTTTTAATGAAAGGCACGCAGCAAGTGGCAAATCACAGGTGGTTTTGTTTGTAAACCCTTTCAGTGGCAGATGCATCGGTCTTGATGAGTCATTGATTCAACCAATCAGGAGTGATTGAGTCAGGAGGACATCAATAAGTGCATGTAATTTAAAGTGGTTTACAGTAGCCAGTCTGCCCCAAACTGAAATTTAAAACAAAAAAGAAAGGGGAAAGAAAGCTGGCCTTCAGTTGCACATCATAGAACCTGCATTTGTCCTCTTTCATGCCTGTGTTTAATCTTTCACATCTGGGCACTACATCTGGGAAAACGAACAAGTACCCATCAGTCTGTCAGAGCCATGTTGAGATGGAGGATGGATAGAGTTCACATGTTCTTTATACCTCTCCTAGAGATGTTGTGAGCAATTATATCTCAGGGACTAATTAACAGGTCTATTATTTTTTCCTTTTTGCACTTCTCATCTAATCAAAGAGACAAAACCAATAAAATCCATCCTAATATTGAACTTATTGATATATCTACAAACTACTAAAAACTTTGCATGGATGTTTGACTTTGGCTTTTCCCGCTCACTACGACACATAAAAGACTGAAAAACACAATATATAAAATATATATAATAAAATATATGAAAGTGTTTTCCATGGAAAGTTCTGGCGCTTGTCAGTCCATCAGCTTGGGAAGTGGACTCAGCGTACAGACCACTTTGTTTCTTCGAGTGACTCCAATGAGTATTTATAGTTAATGACAAAATGTTATGATTTAGGAAGATAATATTTCAGCAGTCTCACAGGAACATGTGTTTTTTGAATCAGTTTCTTTGGAACCGAGTTCAGGGGCTTTTCTGTCCTTCCACATAGTGCCTTTTCACACAAAGACTTTTTTTTGTTTTTTTGTTTTTTTTTGCACTTTTCACATTTTACTTGAAACCATTTCAGGGTATTTATGTGTTATTGGCTTTTCGGTTAACCCTTCCTTGAATGTTACCATTTGGTTTAACCTCTTTTTAATGTCTATCCAGTTATCTTCTCACACCCTGAGAGAATTTACCTGCGTTCTTCTAAGATCTCTTTCTACTGAATGATTTTCTCCCACTTTTATCTCATTGTGATATACATGTGAAGCCAATAAACCAAATATTCTGAGATAAAGCTTAACAGAAATCTGAGAATCATCCACAAATTCTTCTTGGCCTATTCTGGCAACAAATGAAAGGAATAAGAAACTTGATAAGTTTCATTCTTCATTTTACATAATGAGGGAGAGTCCTATGAGCAGTGATCTGAGACTGCTTAATTTGGAACAAGTGGAGTGTGAGAGTGTGTAAGACAGAGGCAAGCAATAAGAAAGGGAGAGAAAGATGGATGGGGAGGAAAGAGAGACTGAGAGATAAGCCAGTAGCCATACCAATAACCATCCTGTGTTTAGGGATCCCTGCTCGGATCTCCTCCTGGACAATGGAACTTAAATTTTCGCACATGGAATCTATAGACTCCAATTGTTCCGGGCAATCTTGGGAAATCTTCTGACGATCGAACCACACATGAGACTGAGCCCCTCGCATGGGTGTGTATGGCCTAAAAACAAAAAATGGTAACAGTGAAGTGATAATTCAATCAAAACAAAGCTAAAAAAAACTGCTAAATAAATAACTGCATTCACACAACTGTGAGAAATAACTGTGAAATGTTTGCAATTATATGGATTTCAGATTTTTTAAATGTGAACTTATTGGTATTTATTGTATGTTATAAAGTTGTTGCAATTAAAGTTTTAATAAATAAAATACAGTGCGATCCCACTCAAATCCAGATATTACACTTTTTTTGCTTTATCTGAATAGCATTTCTCTTTCACTCACTCTCAGGTTCTTCCAAAAGATTTTGAGACTTTATTATTATTACTATTGTTTTTCAAGCCCTATACTCCTTAGTCCGTTTAAGTCTTTTTTTCGTAATAATATGGGTTAGTGGATAACGTTTGTGTGTTAAAGGACACAATTCATTTTTCACTAGATTTTACTAGTTTTTTTTTTTTTGAGTTTTGACTGTTAGACTATAGACTCCACAAAAATAGAAAAATATCAGACACAAACATGTGCATTTACTACGAAACCAATAATTTCTCTCACTGTTTTAATAAAGTATTGTATTAAATCAATAACTGTAAAGGTGCTATGAGGGAAGGTTTACCTGGCTGGTGCTGTGGGATAAATCACCCGGATGTTTTCAAAAGCCAGGTTTTGTCCCAACACATCATAAACCCACCTGCGCAAACCTGGCCCTGTGTCACCTGAATGAAATGAATGAAAAGTTATTATGCCACCATACATTTTACACTGGACTAAATTATTCAAATGTGTCTGAATTAAACATACGTCTAAACATATGCAAACAGTACAAATTACTATTTATTTTTTTTAGAGAGAAACATACCTACATGGAAATAATAGTTGAATAAGTATATGGTTACTAAGGTGTTCTGGTTTGTTAGGTTGTTATAATGTGGTTTATAGTGTGTTCTGGGTGGTACTGGAGCAAGTCTAAAGAACCCAAACCTGACTCTCTAGCTGTATCTCAAAATACATACCATACTCTATGCATTTACTGTATGCTACATACTCAACTGTCCAGCATGGAAGCCTGACTGTGCCAGTGAATAAGAAATAGGAAAGGTAACCGTGACTTTTTATCTCGATAATTACTTTTTTTTCCCCCTCAGAATTGAGTGACAGAAACTTGCAATTGCAAATTAGAAAGTCAGAATTGCGAGATATAAATCACAACTCTGTGAATCTTGTGATTCTGATTTTATAAGATGCAATTTCAGAAAGTCTGAATTGCGAGATATTAACAAGCAATTGCAAATTCTAAAGTCAGGATTGTGAGATATAAACTTGCAATTGAAGGAAAATAGACTTTTTCCCCCTCAGAATTGAACTTCACTTTATAACTTATAATTCTGACTTTTTCTCTCAAAATTATAAGATAAAGACTCGCAATTGCGAGGAATACTCTGAATAGCGAGACTGCTTTTTCAAGTTTATATCTGACTTTAAGAATTGTGAGATGTACTCTCACAATTGCAAGAAGAAAAAAAGCAATAACACTTATATTTTATTAAGTGGTAGAAACAATCTAGTGAATTAATTTTATACGGTTATTTTGTCTGATAGTCAGTCCTCCTCCAGTAGCCTACGTAATTAAAGCTGGGATGAAGAGTCAAACTTTCCTTTAAGTGTCTCATTCAGGTATTTTTGAAGTGCACTTTTTCTTGTAAGTAGTTTCAGTGTGAACACATTAATTACACTATTTATACTACAAAATGGCATAAAGTGCAGTAGTTACACAAATTGAGATGCACCTTATTTCGAGATATGACATTCAGTATAAATATACCTTCAGTATAAATCTTTGGGATTCTTTATCACAGAGAAACATTATAATTATGTCCATAGCACAAATTACACGCCAATTGTACTAGTATGGGCTTATTCAAATCCCTATGTCCCCAAGTATGAACAACCGTAACAGTGATGCCTGCCTTAGAAAACCCCACTAAAAATGCTAACGTTAAATAAATACAAAAGATGTGCAGTGTGCAGTACTATGAAGTTGCGACAGAGAAACGTTTTCACTTTGTGGTCATCTAATTTTGACCTGCCAGCTGTATGTATGCTCTATACTCGTTCTGTCGCTCATGATTTCCTATTTTTCTTTGAACACGCCAGGAGAAGTCTCACACTATAAACGATGCACTTTAAACAGGACAATGTTCAACCTCACAGTTCAAATGCGTCTCTGCACCCTTGCGTTTCATTCAGTTGCGGCGCGTGCGTGAACCGCGATGGTCTGCGGGGGTTAGTAGGACATAACTTCTCTTTTCAAAACTGTGGGCACACCGCGTCTGCATGAGAGAGATTTTAATCATTTAAAAACACCTGAGCCATGAAGAAAGATGACAGAAGCTGTGTGTTTTCCAGCCTGACTCACGACACTCTTCTGTAGTTTAACCGCGGCCATATTCATCCCCTGTTATCTCGCGATACTCACTGCGTCATACACGTCACAGATCGCGTTCACCTTTCAACGCTGTGAACCTTCTCTTCTTTTTGTTTGTTTTGTTCTTTGTCTGTGGTATGGTATGTCTGTATAAATGTTTGATTGTATATTGATGGTTTTACACGTTTGTACCCAATGTTACCTTCAATAAAATATTTAAAAAAAAGCTGTGAAACTTCTCATTAATGATAAATGAGGTCTGTTTTATGTAAGTAAGTGTAACAACATATGTGGGCAAACAAATAACTCATGTATTGTGGTGGTGAGCATTGAGTGTTGCAGTAGGCTACAGCAGATTTTTTGTCAAGTAACAGAAATGTTTCAGTAGTTCATTTGCCCAGTTTTGGTACATGTAGCCCCCAAGCCTTGCTTCTTCTAAGTCCTAAGTAAATATCGTTTAGTAATAGTCCAAGTATTGTCAGTAATACAAGAACACAGGCACAGGTTCAGCTACAAGCAAAAGAGCACATAAAGACATCAACATCAATTAAGTATAAAACCTTGTTTGAAGTTAATCGTTGCTAATATGACAAAAAATATCTAATTTAATAAAACCCTTAGCTCTTATTGCAAGGTTATGTTTGCAGCTGGCTGTAGAAATGGAACTAGAAAATCCAAAAGTAATCGAATCTGAGCTAAAATTACCAAAGCTTTTGTCATAGTCAGCAGCACTGCATGATTTTTAGATGTAAAACATTATTAATGTAAGAGGGGCTATTGACCATAGGAGGAAACTTCCGTCTCTTGAGAATGGGTCCGTCGAAATAATGCAGGCATACACATAAACTGGAACTTTACTGTCTTTTATTTGACAGAGCTCAGGATTGAATTTTAACTTGCAGCTCGCATTACAGACTTTTCTCCCTTGACACACTCCCCGCGAATGCCCCGTTTTTCTTGACAACCAGTGCGCATGTCCTCGCGCCAATTCACTGCACGTCATCGCGCCAACCTGTCCATCACGTCACATACATAAACCAATCAGATTATACTACTTGTATAACAATTTACACACAATATAAATAATCAAAATAAATCTCACATTAACATTGTTATGACGCACTGATACATTTGACATCTAGTCTTTTACAGTAGTTTTAAGTGAGGTGAAAACCAGGACATTTAAACACACTAGTTCTTTGTGATCTTGTGTTATCTTTAATTTTTGTTTCTATTTGAGACCAGCATCCAGAATGAATACTCGCCAAATGCCTAGTGCTAGTAAAAATGACTTTGGCCAGTAAATCCAACCATTGATTGGCTGGCCGGCTGGCTGCTTAACATGAGGCATGGTTTAAACTACAAAGTGAGGACCCTTTCCCGTTTCTATTACAAGAACCTCAGAATGTAGCATATCCTGAGATTATTCAGAATATTGTTTTATGGCTGTTTAAAAATAGTTATAGCCAGGCATTTTTCTCAATTCACACCCATTTTCATTCAGGACCCACATCAGACCCTTTAGCTGAAGAAAAACACATACGTACTTGTATAAAAATCCCAGTCTAATAAAAAGTTGCACAGCTCTGTCACACTGACCATCATTGTTTGCTCACAGAGATTTAGGAGATGTCTACAAGTTATTTTAAACACATACTCTTATCTCTTATAAACTAAGTGTCGTTTCACTTGATTCTGGTAAATTTCAGTTGCTTTGAATGCTCAGACCACACATTCTGCATACTAAATCTCACCACCTTCCACCTTTTCTCTCACTGTGTGGGAGGGATGGACTACATTTGTATATAACTGTGACTCTGTCTCTAATACTGACAAATGACCGCAGGAGATCCCCCATGTGCTAAATCAGTCCTGTATCACACTGTCATAGCTTGATAGTGGATCTGACATCTTGAGACAGGACCAGTTTTGTCACAAAGTCTGAACTGAAATGTTTAGAAAGTACATAAAATACTGTATGATAAATTGTTTATATGGTATTGACTGAGATAATGTAATTAATTTCAACTGATTCTGAAAAAAAAAAGCATTCAAGGTCTAATATTTATAGATCATTTGATTAATGTAGTAAGGTTTTGATCAAATGCAGTAATCATTGTATCACTGGAGTAATTGCTCAGGCTTACGGTATTTTTTTTAAGTAAAGTGCCTCAGTGATGTAAAAAGGTGCCGTTAGTTTTTTTTTTTTTTTTTAAGTTTACACCTTATACTTTATTAAAGCAATTAGCACAGTTGAACACATATCAATGCGACATTTTGAATCACGGTGGGATGTAAACCATACTGTGAAGACAAAAAACTAAACAAAACAAAAAAGACATTGTATAATCTTTTGTGTTCCACAGAATACAGTAATGGATGCAGGTTTGGAACAACATTAAAGGGATAGTTCACCCAAAAATCAAAATTATGTCATTAATAACTAACTCTGTGAACGGTATACTGTCCATGTCCAGAAAGGTAAGAAAAACATCATCAAAGTAGTCCATGTGACATCAGAGGGTAAGTTAGAATTTGTTGAAACATCAAAAACACATTTTGGTCTAAAAATAGCAAAAACTACGACTTTATTCAGCATTGTCTTCTCTTCCGTGTCTGTTGTGAGAGAGGGAGTGTCAGCCACATTAGAAAAGTTAACAGCTTAAGTCATTTGTGGATTAATGCGTATTGGAGACGCGAACCGTTTTAAACAATTCAGTTCGATTTGGTGAACTGGTTCAAAAAGATCTGGTTACATCGAATGATTCATTCGCGAACTGAATATCACAAACTGCTTTGTTTTGAACTCTCTTTCACAACAGACACGGAAGAGAAGACAATGCTGAATAAAGTCATAGTTTTTGCTATTTTTGGACCAAAATGTATTTTCGATGCTTCAAAATATTCTAACTGACCCTCTGATTTCACATGGACTACTTTGAAGATGTTTTTCTTACCTTTCTGGACATGGACAGTATACTGTACACACAGCTTCAATGGAGGGACTGAGAGCTCTCGGACTAAATCTAAAATATCTTAAACTGTGTTCTGAAGATAAACAGAGGTCTTACGGGTTTGGAACGACATGAGGGTGAGTTATTATTTTAATTTTTGGGTGAACTATTCCTTTAATGTTAGAATATAACCAAATATCAATATAAATAACAACCTGAAAAACACTACACAATTGCATATACAAAACAAATTCTTTCATATATTTTCTCTCATAAAATGGACTCTTAGATTGAGTCCCATGCATGAAGTTGCTGTAGTTGGTGTTTCTTCCTTTGCTGTGTTTTAAAGAGAGGCTGTGTCTGTTGCGTGTTTGACACTCAAGGTTGTGGCATTTGTCCTTGCTCTGTGGGCTGTTATGGTTTGTTTCATTGCTCCAGCTGGGACAGTTTCTCTGGAAGCTTTGATTGCAATGGTTGAACTGTATTGAACTGATCTCAAAATGGTGGCCCCATTAGTGTTTCATCTTTTGCTTTTAGCTGCCAATTCTAAACTCTTTATTTACAGTATCCAGCAGGACTCCACCATCAGCTTGGCTTGGCCTTCCTGGGAGATGTTGTGTTTCCTTCAGAGTCCTCAAAAAGCATCTTCTGGGTTTCCAAAAGGAGCTAGTTGGGCTTGATTAATCGTCAACACCCCAAAAGTGTCTTGGCCTGCCAAAGTCAAGTCACCTTTATTTATATAGTGCTTTAAACAAAATACATTGCGTCAAAGCAACTGAACAACATTCATTAGGAAAACAGTGTGTCAATAATGCAAAATGACAGTTGTATGTATGATAAATGGGTTTGATACAGGAATTGATATTGCATGGAATTGGTAAAGCTCCAGGAGAAGTTTGAAGCAGTGAAGAAACCTCCTCAGCCACTGATCAAAACTCAGGCATGTGCTTTCCAATAGTTTGCAGACTGCTATATTTGTTTTGTCCCATTTTTCACAAATCTGACATGGAAAAGACAGCTGTAAAATGTGACATGGACCCAGGAGGCTGAAGAAGTGTTCATTATGTCAAAAGGGGCATTTACCTCAGAACAAGTTGTGCTGGGTGCACTAGACCTCTCTCTCCTTCATCTTCCAAGGGTCCTTTCCCAGGAACATCTAGTGATCTTTATTAGCCAGAAGATCAAGTCCCCTGTAAAGTCAGGAGCTGTACACGACAATGTTTTCAGATAAAAACGGGAAACTTTTTATGCATTTTGCCTCTTCGTTTACACGACAATCGTGTTTTGGGGACTGAAAACGCATATAGCATTTTTTTTTCTCAAAATGTATGTTTTTGAAAATGCCACCGTTATCGTTTCCGTGTAAACACCCAATACAGGAAACTTGTCATGGTAATGTCATGAGTGAGCGTAGTATGTGTCGATATAAAAAGCGCAACCGCAATCAAACATACGCAACAATGGCGGAGTACATGGTATTGTTGTTACTGCTCAAGAGTTTGCTAACGCTTCTTTAGCAGTGTGGATTTACTTCACCAATATAACAACCAACAGCGGAGATGCATCATATACAACATATAATCGTTTTATACGATTACTGTACTGTATACTAACAAGGTGACAGCACCAACTACTGGCCTGGCATACAAAACACAACGTTTTGGCAGTTTTCAAGGTTATGTGTAAATGCAAATCCTTTTGAAAATGTTATGTATACGTAAAACTTTTAAAAAACACAAGGGAAAAACTTTAACATTTTTGACTACATCGTTGTTGTGTTAATGTAGCGTCAGAGTATTTAGCTATTGGGAAGGGAGGCCTGGCAATTAACTGAATTATCCTGGAGCTTAATTAAATGATCTGCTAAATAATGATCCCGGACAAGCATTTTTTATTAATTAAACATATTCTATTATATACTGTATATATTTCATATATTCATACATTCTTTAAAATACTTTTATGACACTTTGGACATATAACAAAACATGTCACATCAACTATCTTAATACCGTTCTCAGCTTTTATCATACTAGACAGTTTTAGAGGGGAGGAACTGCTCTCTGACGCCTGTGATTTTTCATCACATGAGTTTTCTTTTCATGTTTAAAGCATGATCTCACTGGTTCATCCCCCGTGAGGCTCTAATGGCACACAACTTTGTGCTCATCAGTCAGTGTTGATGAAAGACTTGCCACATTCACACTAAGCATAGCAATGACTAAAACAACTGACCGTTCTGAGTCATCCCATTCTGAGGTGATTTAAGTTTTCAGTGCAAATAGAGGAAGATGGCCTCCAGATGAGCTCTCAAAGCTACTCTTTCACAGAGACGAATCTTGCAGGTCATCCTCTGGTCATTCACATATTAGAAGTCTCTCTTCAAACGAAAAACACAATGTATTATGATTTTCAGGGAGGAATTGACTAAGTGCTTGTGGATGGTGTGTTTTATTTGCACATTGTTTCAGGGCATGATTCACTGATAGAGTTATGGAAAGCAGGTAATGGAGCAAACCTTACCAAACAATATACTGCAAGCTCATTCTTCCCCTGAATTTGATGAATAACTGCCATTATGATTGCTAGAAAACTTACGTTTGTTTTAAATAAAGTAGTTCAGTGTTAATTGTGAAATCATGTAAATCAATTTTCTTGTCCCTTGTGAAAAAATTTAATTGTTTAATTGTATTGAAAGTGCACTTGCAGAGTACTTCAAAAACACTTAAAAAAGGATACTTGAAGATAATTATAATGAAATAAATGACAACTTAACTGTTCTTTTTAGGTGTAAGCGTTGTTTTTGTTCTCTCTTCTCTCTAGCATTTTAAATACAGTTGCTCCTTTATGCTGAAGTAAGGTTAAGGAAACCAGTCTGACACCATGGTATAATGAGCATACTCGCACCCTAAAGAGAGCAGCCCAGAAAATGGAGCACAGCTGGAGGAAAACAAAACTAGAGATATTTCGTATTGCTTGGCAGGAAAGTATCCTATCCTACAGAAAAGCATTAAAAACGGCTAGATCTGATTAATTTTCATCTATTTTAGAAGAACAAACATAACCCCAGGTATTTATTCAATATAGTGGCTAAATTAACGAAAAATATAGCATCATCAAGTGTTGACATTTCCCATCATCACAGCAGTAATTACTTTATGAACTTCTTTACTTCTAAAATCGATACTATTAGAGATAAAATTGTAACCATGCAGCCGTCAGCTACAGTATCGCATCAGACAGTGCACTATAGACCCCCTGATGAACAGTTCCACTCATTCTTTACTATAGGAGAGGAAGAATTGTATAAACTTACAATTTGTCAACTTGTATAAACGTCATTTGTCAACGTTAAATCATCTAAACCAGGGATCCTCAAATCTGGCCCACGAGATCCACTTTCCTGCAGAGTTTAGCTCTAACCCTTATCAAACACACCTGAGCATGCTAATCGATGTCTTCAGGATCATTAGAAAATCTCAGGTAGGCGAGTTTAATCAGGGTTGGAGATAAACTTTGCAGTGTATTGGCCCTCCAGGACAAGATTAGAAGAACCCTGATCTAAACCAACAACATGTATGTTACTATCACGAAACGCACACACAAACAGGGAGATCCAGTAGCAGTGTTTATTGGGTTATCCAGAATTGTAAATCAGCCAGGCAAAGGTTGAAAACCAGGTAAGCAAAAAACAAGAAACATAAACAATGGCAAGGACGAAATACAGGGTGACATTAAACAAGGTCTCCATGACAATGACAGAAGCAAAAAGGGTATATATAGACAGGTGCAAACAATGTGAGTGGGAACAGCTGTGTGCAATGAAGTGATTATTCCAGATAAGGGATTGTGTGAAATGCAGTACTGAAGTGGGGTGACGCTATGGGGAAGTGAGACACCCAGGGATACACAGACCAGACACTGTGACAGTTATTCCATCTAAGCTCCTAAAAGAGGTGCTTCCAGAAGCCATAGATCCTTTTCTGACTATTATTAATTGCTCATTGTCATTTGGATATGTCCCCAAAACCTTCAAACTGGCTGTTATTAAGCTGCTCATCAAAAAACATAACCTGACCCCAAAGAACTATTATAGACCGATCTCGAATCTCCCTTTTCTGTCTAAGATATTAGAAAAGGTAGTATCCATACAATTATATTGCTTCTTAGAGAAAAATGGTATTTGTGAGGATTTCCCGTCAGGATTTAGACCGTATCATAGTACTGAGACTACTCTCCTTAGAGTTACAAATGACCTGCTCTTATCATCTGATCGTGGTTGTATCTCTCTATTAGTGCTATTGGATCTTAGGGCTGCATTCGAGACTATTGACAACAACATTCTTTTGTATAGACTAGAAAACTTTATTGGCATAAATGGAAGTGCATTAGCATGGTTTAAATCATACTTATATGACCGCCATCAATTCGTAGCACTGAATGAAGAGGTATCATATTGATCACAAGTGCAGTATGGAGTACCTCAAGGCTCAGTACTAGGGCCATTACTCTTCACGCTTTACATGTTACCCTAGAGAGATATCATCAGGAAATGTGTTAGCTTTAGCTTTCGTTTTGCTGATGATACTCAGTCTATATTCCTTCACGGCCCGGTGAAACATACAAATTTGAAAAACTAACGGAATGCATAGTTGTTATAAAGAACTGGATGAAGAGTAATTTTTACTGCTAAATTCTGAAAAAAAAAACAGAGGTATTACTTATAGGACCTAAAAACTCTGCATGTAATAACCTAGATCGCCGTCTAAGACTTGATGGCTGCTCTGTCAATTCTGCGTCATCAGATAGGAACCTAGGTGTGCTATTTGAGAGCTATCTTTCCTTAGAAAGCCACATTTCTAGCATTTGTAAAACTGAATTTTTTCATCTAAAAAATATATCTAAATTATGGCCTATGCTCTCAATGTCAAATGCAGAAATGTTAATCCATTCGTTTATGACCTCAAGGTTAGATTATTGTAATGCTTCATTGGGTGGTTGTTCTGCACGCTTGGTAAACAAACTACAGCTAGTCCAAAATGCAGCAGCAAGAGTTCTTAATAGAACCAGGAAGTATGACCATATTAACCCTGTTCTGTTAACACTGGACTGGCTCCCTATCAAACATCGTATAGATTTTAAAATCTTGCTTATTACTTATAAAGCCCTGAATAGTTTAGCACCTCAGTATTTGAATGAGCTCCTTTTACATTATAATCCTCTACGTCCGCTACGCTCAAAACTCAGGCAATTTGATAATACCTAGAATATCAAAATCAACTGTGGGTGGCAGATCCTTTTCCTATTTAGCTAGCTTTTTTAGCTTTTTAAATCTAGATTAAAGACCCATCTCTTTAAACTGGCTTACACATAACACACTAATATGCTTATAATATCCAAATCTGTTAAAGGATTTATAGGCTGTATTAATTAGGTAAACTGGAACCAGGAACACTTCCCATAACACCCGATGTACTTGCTACATTATTAGAAGAATGGCATCCACACTACTATTAGTCTGTTTCTCTCTAATTCCGAGGTCACCCGTAGCCAGCAGATCCAGTCTGTATCCAGATCAGAGGGTCACTGCAGTCACCCGGATCCAGTACGTATCCAGACCAGATGGTGGATCAGCACCTAGAAAGGACCTCTACAGCCCTGAAAGACAGCGGATAACAGGACAACTAGGGTCCCAGATACAGATCCTCTGTAAAGACCTTGTCTCAGACAACCACCAGGACAAGACCACAGGAAAAAGATGATTCTTCTGCACAATCTGACTTTGCTGCAGCCTGGAATTGAACTACTGGTTTCGTCTGGTCAGAGGAGAACTGGCCCCCCAACTGAGCCTGGTTTCTCCCAAGGTTTTTTCTCCATTCTGTCACCGATGGAGTTTTGGTTCCTTGACACTGTTGCCTCTGGCTTGCTTAGTTGATGACACTTATCGATACCCCCAGCGATATCGTTGACTTGATTGCAAATGATTGCACAGATACTATTTAAACTGAACTGAGATGATGACATCACTGAATTCAACGATGAACTGCCTTTAACTTTCATTTTGCATTATTGACACACTGTTTTCCTAATTAATGCTGTTCAGTTGCTTTGACGCAATCTTTTTTGTTTAAAGTAAATAAAGGTGACTTGACTTTTAATAATCTGTTAATAAGCTTTAACACGTATTTGATGTTGACTAACATATTAACACACATGTAGTAATTTAACCATTGCGTTATTGAATATTACATTAGGTTGGTGTATTTCAAATAAGTTAATGTATTTTAAATGTACTAAATTGCAACTTAACGTAAAATGGTGTAATTTAAAAATAATTCAATACACAACATTCAAGTTTTAATAGAATTAGATTAAATTGGAATTAAAGTATATTTTAGTTTAGCATAAATGCTTGACAGTACATTCAGCAGCAACACTTTAATCATATTTCAAAGACAATAGAATTATGAAATTACACAGAAAGATGTACTTAAGTCATAATGGGTTAAAATTGGCTATGAACTATAATACATTTACATGTAATGGCAATTTATCTGCAATTAAGTGTCCAAAAACATTACATTCAGTATATTCTTTTAAAATAATATAAGCGTAATTATATTATAGCACCTGTCTTTCATTTTGATTTTGTGATCCAGATCAAGATCTTTTGCATGAAACAGTGTGCTACACTCCTTGACTGTTCTGGCGTGGCCAAAAGTATGGCGCACTTTCATCTCTCATGTGGTCTGCAAATGCTTGGAGTAGAGCTGGTGATATCAAGACGGCTTTAACAGTCCTCTCCCCCACTGATGGCTCGAACCGGTGTCCTGCTTCCACCTCTACAGCAGCATGCAATGTTGGCCTCGTACGCACAGCATTTATGGCTGTACTTCAAAGCTCCTACTGTAGCTCTGCCACATAACTCAGCCAACATGAAATTAAAGCCTGTCGTAAATTTTGCGAAAAATTGAAACAAACATACCAAAGCCAAACAAGTTTAATAAGTAGGAGAACAATGCCGTGGCCTTGCGGGTTTGTTTATTTGCTGCGTGCCATCAGCTGTTGCAGGTTTCGCTTACTGTGTTTAACAGCATTTTCTATACGTATGCCCATGTCAATTCCATATGAAAAGATATTGGGTTTTTAGGAATGCACAATGTGCAGCCAAGGAATTTTGTTGCCAATATAATTTTATTTTCTAGTTTGACTTTGATGTCGGTCAACGTTTTCTCTGTTCATTCCTTTATAGGGGAAAACTGGATGAGAGCCTGTCAGCATAAGGGTCAAAGAAGAAAGCAAACAGTTACTACAAAGTTGTGTGTAATAGGAAATCCTCACTTATAAAGCAAATATATATATATATATATATATATATATATATATATATATAGAGAGAGAGAGAGAGAGAGAGAGAGAGAATTAATTACTTAGGTAATAAAAGGTTAATAAATAGGTAATAACGTTTCTCACAGTTCAGAAAAAAGGCAAAATTGCAAAATATAAACAGAACTGTGGGAACTTCACAATTCTGAGAAGATAAAGTCACTACTGGGAGACAAACTTGCAAATACAAGACTTTCTCTCGCAATTATGATTTTTTTTTCCTGTTGTTTTGGGGGGGCTTCCATATTTGTTTCCCAGCTTTCCAATAAACCTGGCATAGTTTTGCTTGGCTTTGTGACCTTTTGCTTATGTTTCTCTGTTGTCACTTCAGTTAAAAGCGTCTGCTGAATGCATAAATGTAAATGCCACATCTGGTTTTAGATATTAGTATTTTCAAACTTTCTGTTAGAGAGGCAATTCACAGGCAGTGGTTTGGAAAAATGTACCACACCAAAATATAAAACTACATAGAACTATCTTTCACTCAAAAATAAAAATTCTTTCATTGTTTGGTAAGCTTCATGTTGTTCCACACCTATATGTCATTGTTTTTCAGTGGAATGCACTGTGAAGAAAGCAGTTGCAATGGGAGGTGGGAAACAATGTTCTCATCCACACTTCATCTCTCTCACATTTGCAAATGTAACTCTATTTTGGGAAAATGAGGATTTAAAAAAAGCATTACAGAAATACAAACCCGATTCCAAAAAAGTTAGGACACTGTACAAATTGTGAATAAAACAGAATGCAATGATGTGGAAGTTTCAAAATTCTATATTTTATTCAGAATACAATATCAAATGTTTAAACTGAGAAAATTTATAATTTTAAAGGAAAAATAGGGGAAGTCTTGGCCTAATGGTTAGAGAGTCGGACTCCCAATCGAAAGGTTGTGAGTTCGAGTCCCGGACCGGCAGGAATTGTGGGTGGGGGGAGTGCATGTACCTTTCTCTCTTCACCTTCAATACCACGACTTAGGTGCCCTTGAGCAAGGCATCGAACCCCCAACTGCTCCCCGGGTGCCGCAGCATAAATGGCTGCCCACTGCTGTGGGTGTGTGCTCACAGTGTGTGTGTGTGTGTTCACTGCTCTGTGTGTGTGTGCACTTCGGATGGGTTAAATGCAGAGCACAAATTCTGAGTATGGATCACCATACTTGGCTGAATGTCACTTTACACTAATAAGTTGATTATAAATTTCATGGCATCAATACATCTCATAAAGTTGGGACAAGGCCATGTATAACACTGTGTGGCATCCCCTCTTCTTTTTATATCAGTCTGCAAACGTCTGGGGACTGAGGAGACAAGTTGCTCAAGTTTAGGAATAGGAATGTTGTCCCATTCTTGTCTAATACAGGCTTCTAGTTGCTCAACTGTCTTAGGTCTTCTTTGTCACATCTTCCTCTTTATGATGCACCAAATGTTTTCTATGGGTGAAAGATCTGGACTGCAGGCTGGCCATTTTAGTACCCGGATCCTTCTTCTACTCAGCCATGTGTGACGCTAACAATGGAGGACAGGAGGCAGATGCAAGTAAAGGTAGTTTATTGACAGAAGTATGATGGATGAATGCTGGTGAGTGACGCAGGAACCACGATGGCAGCACAGACAGGTGGGTAGGTGGTTGGAGTGCGTTGGTAGCCATGGTGGTGATGGTAGATCAGTGATCGGCGGTGATAATCCGTGAATGACTGTGAATATCCGATGAAGACTGAAGCAGGACACAGAGCAAAGACAGGAACACAGGAGCACGAACAGACATTGACACGAGGACCTCAAACAACGATCTGACAAACAGGAGACGAAAGACAGGGCGTTAAATAGGCGGTGGAATGAGATGCACCTGCCGCTGATCAGGCGATCAGTGGCAACACCCACAAGAACCAATCAACATGACATAACATGACTACAGCTGGAGACGGTGCATTCGCGAACCGTGACAGTACCCCTCCTCCTAAGGACGCCTCCTGGCGTCCCCAGAATCTCTTACCTGTCGATTGTAATCATCGATAAGGGAGTGATCCAGGATGTCCCTAGCAGGTACCCAACTTCTCTCCTCCGGACCGTAACCCTCCCAGTCCACCAAGTACTGAAATCCGCGTCCCCTCCTTCTAGAGTCCAGAATACGATTTACCAAATAGGTGGTCTCCCCATCTACGAGACGCGGCTGGGGAGGGACCGGGGTAGGCGGATTAATGGGAGAATGAAATACGGGCTTGATTTTGGACACATGAAAAGCGGGATGAATTCTCCTGTACGTAGGAGGGAGTTTAAGGCGGACTGCCACCGGACTAATGATCTTGGTGACAGTAAACGGGCCAATAAATTTGGGAGCCAACTTATTAGATACGGACCGGAGAGGAATATTTTTGGTTGAAAGCCACACCTTTTGACCCACGACGTATACGGGAGGCCTAGACCGGTGGCGATCGGCCTTGGCCTTGGTGCGCGCCCCCACTTGGAGTAGAGTCTCACGGGCTCTGGTCCAAGTGCGGTGGCACCTCTGGACGAAGGCGTGAGCGGAGGGGACCGCAACTTCGGATTCCATACTAGGAAAAATAGGTGGCTGGTAACCTACACTACACTCAAAAGGAGATACTTACGTCACTTCCTGTTTGTTGTTGGCGGCTGTACTGCGTTTGAGCTCCGTCACTATATTCTTTTCATTGACTATTTTTAACCCAAAAATCAATTTTATACATCATCGTTTCCGTTTATATAACGTGTGAATATATCCTCTATTGTATTCTACAACAAAAACAATCAGAGCGCCTCGCTATCACTAGTTTTATTTTGATCTCCCGGGTCCGCTATTAGCTTTTAGCCCGTTAGCATCAGTGGCGTGGTTGCGCTAACATTGCTAATACTCTATTCACACACATTACCACTGCTGTACTCACTGTTACTTGCTTTAATGGCGGATGAATGTCTCCACTCTGTGCAGCTCGAGCTCGAGGCCGTGGGAAAGCAGATTCGCGACCTGGAGGTGAGGCAGGCCCAGCTGAGAGAGCGGAGAACAGCGCTGGAATCATCCCGGGCTGACGCTCACAAGTCCGGGGTAAGTATACAGCGATCTGCTAACAGTCCCACCACGTCTACTCCGTGTGTTTCTCTGCACAGGCCCGGTACACCCAGGACGCGATCTTCCCAGATGTCCTTCACTGCGACGCCGGGACACCACGGACCCTGGGTGCATCCACAGCGGAGGACGCGAGCCGGGTCCCGGGCGACGACTTCCCCCCCCCTGCCTTCGACATCTCCATCCGGAACCGCTTCGCTCCCCTCCGCGAGACAGGACGCGACGCTGTGATCATCGGAGACTCCATCGTCCGACACGTAAGTGCTACGTTAGCCGAAGGTAAAGTGCACACTCATTGTTTGCCTGGTGCTCGTGTTCTCGATGTTTCTGCGCAGATACCCGCGATCCTGAAGGTCGACGAGAGCCCCAGAGCGGTCGTGCTTCACGCCGGGGTTAACGACACCACGCTGCGGCAGACGGAGACGCTGAAGGGACTTCAGCAGCCTGATCGAGACGGTTCGCAGCACGACGCCCGCGGCGACGATCGTCGTGTCAGGACCACTGCCCACGTATCGACGAGGACACGAAAGGTTCAGTAGACTTTTTGCTTTAAATGAATGGCTGTTGTCATGGTGTAAAGAACAGAAACTGCTATTTGTTAATAACTGGAATCTTTTTTGGGAGCGTCCTAGGCTGTTTCGCGCTGATGGATTACACCCCAGCAGAATCGGAGCGGAGCTGCTCTCTGACAACATCTCCAGGACACTTCGCTCCATGTGACTAGTAAGACAATTCCCTAATAACTATTATGATGAGTTTTGTTCCACCCGCTTAAATGATAAAAGTACTTGTGCTGTAAAAACTATTAAGACTGTGTCTGTTCCCCGAATAGTGAGGTCAAAATATAATGTAGGATCTAGAAAAAATCTCATCGTAATTAAACCAGAAAAATGTAAAGTAAATGAACAAAAACAATTTTTAAAGTTTGGGCTCATAAATATTAGATCACTCACACCCAAAGCAGTTATTGTAAATGAAATGATCACAGAAAATAGTTTTGATGTACTCTGCTTGACTGAAACCTGGCTAAAACCAAATGATTATTTTGGTCTAAATGAGTCTACTCCACCAAACTACTGTTATAAGCATGAGCCCCGTCAGACTGGTCGTGGAGGAGGTGTTGCAACAATATATAGTGATATTCTCAATGTTACCCAGAAAACAGGATACAGGTTTAACTCTTTTGAAATACTTCTGCTAAATGTTACACTGTCAGACATGCAAAAGAAGTCTAATGTATCTCTTGCTCTGGCTACTGTGTATAGACCACCAGGGCCGTATACAGAATTCCTAAAAGAATTTGCAGATTTCCTCTCAGACCTTCTAGTTACAGTTGATAAGGCGCTAATCATGGGAGATTTTAATATTCACGTTGATAATGCAAATGATACATTAGGACTTGCGTTTACTGACCTAATAAACTCCTTTGGAGTCAAGCAAAATGTCACCGGGCCCACTCATCGTTTTAATCATACACTAGATCTAATTATATCGCATGGAATCGATCTTACTGCTATAGATATTGTACCCCAATGTGATGATATTACAGACCATTTCCTTGTATCGTGCATGCTGCGTATAACTGATATTAACTATATGTCTCAGCGTTACCGTCTGGGCAGAACTATTGTTCCAGCCACCAAAGACAGATTCGCAAATAACCTGCCTGATCTATCTCAACTGCTATTTGTACCCAAAAATACACATGAATTAGACGAAATTACTGACAACATGGGCACTATTTTCTCTAATACATTAGAAGCTGTTGCCCCCATCAAATTGAAAAAGGTTAGAGAAAAACGTACTGTGCCATGGTATAACAGTAATACTCACTCTCTCAAGAAAGTAACTCGTAGTCTTGAACGCAAATGGAGAAAAACTAACTTGGAAGTTTTTAAAACTGCATGGAAAAACAGTATGTCCAGGTATAGACAGGCTCTAAAAACTGCTAGGGCAGAGCATATCCACAAACTCATTGAAAATAACCAAAACAATCCAAGGTTTTTATTTAGCACAGTGGCTAAATTAACAAATTACCAGACGCCACCTGATTCAAATATTCCACCAACGTTAAATAGTAATGACTTTATGAATTTCTTCACTGATAAAATAGATAACATTAGAAATACAATAGCAAATGTAGATTCTACAGCGTCTAACACTTCAGTTTCATCCATCGCACCCAAAGATAAACTGCAGTGCTTTACAAATATAGGACAGGAAGAGCTAAATAAACTTATCACTGTATCTAAACCAACAACATGTTTATTAGATCCTGTACCCACTAAATTACTAAAAGAGCTGTTACCTGTAGCCGAAGAACCGCTTCTCAATATCATTAACTCGTCGTTATCTTTAGGTCACGTCCCAAAACCATTCAAGCTGGCGGTTATCAAGCCTCTTATTAAGAAACCAAAACTAGATCCTAGTGTACTGGCAAATTATAGGCCTATTTCAAATCTTCCATTTATGTCTAAAATTTTAGAAAAAGTTGTGTCTGCTCAATTGAGCACCTTCCTGCATAAAAATGATCTGTATGAAGAATTTCAGTCAGGTTTTAGGCCCCACCATAGCACAGAAACTGCACTTGTTAAAATTACAAATGACCTGCTTCTTGCGTCAGATCAAGGCTGCATCTCATTTCTAGTCTTACTTGATCTTAGTGCTGCGTTCGACACCATAGATCATGACATACTCATAGATCGATTACAAAACTATACAGGTATTCAAGGGCAGGCTCTAAGATGGTTTAGATCCTACCTGTCCGATCGCTACCATTTTGTTTACTTAAATGGGGTGTCATCTCATTTATCATCAGTAAAATATGGAGTGCCACAAGGATCCGTCCTAGGTCCCCTTCTATTTTCAATATACATGTTGCCCCTTGGTAATATTATTAGAAAATACGGAATTAGCTTCCACTGTTATGCTGATGATACTCAGCTATATATTTCAACGAGACCAGATGAAACTTCCCAATTATCTAAGCTAACAGAGTGTGTTAAAAATGTAAAAGATTGGATGACAAATAATTTTCTCCAATTAAATTCGGATAAGACAGAGATATTAATTATTGGACCAAAAAACACCACACAGAATCTTGTAGATTACAATCTGCAACTAGACGGATGTACTGTTACTTCCTCTACAGTCAGAAATCTGGGTGTTATATTGGACAGCAATTTGTCTTTTGAAAATCATATTTCCAATGTTACAAAAACCGCATTCTTCCATCTTAGAAACATTGCCAAGCTACGAAACATGTTATCTGTTTCTGATGCAGAAAAGCTAGTTCATGCTTTCATGACCTCTAGACTGGACTATTGTAATGGACTTCTAGGTGGTTGTCCTGCTTCGTCAATAAACAAGCTACAGGTCGTCCAAAATGCAGCAGCTAGAGTCCTTACCAGGTCAAGAAAATATGATCATATTACCCCTATTTTACAGTCTCTGCACTGGCTACCTATTAAGTTCCGTATCAGTTACAAATTATCATTACTTACCTATAAGGCCCTAAATGGTTTAGCTCCTGCGTACCTAACTAGCCTTCTACCACGCTACAACCCATCACGCACCCTAAGGTCACAAAACGCTGGACTTTTGGTAGTTCCTAGGATAGCAAAGTCCACTAAAGGAGGTAGAGCTTTTTCACATTTGGCTCCCAAACTCTGGAATAGCCTTCCTGATAATGTTCGGGGTTCAGACACACTCTCTCTGTTTAAATCTAGATTAAAAACGCATCTCTTTCGCCAAGCATTCGAATAATGTATCTCTTAAATTGTGAGTGTAGTTGCATCTGCATTTTTATTCTTTAGCTTGGGTTAAACTAATTTTACTTTGTTGGATCAGCAGCTATGCTAATGATGTCTCTATTTTGTTTCTATGTTTTGCCACGGGATTTACATCCCGTGGTAACTAGGATTTACACAAGCTCCAGTCTGGATCCAGAACACCTGAGAAGAGATGATGCTGACCCTCAGAGGACCCCAGATGATGCTAACCTTGAATCAACAAACAGAACTAACAAATATTGCTACATGTGTGACTGCATCCTATAAATTACTATTAATTAATAATATTGATAGTTCATCATCTAGCTGACTACGTCTTGTATTATTATTATTATTATTTTTATTTTTCTAAAATCCTGTCAAACGTGCACAAACTACTAGCTACTACTAAATATTGTAGAAACATAATTTTCTGTAAAGTTGCTTTGTAACGATTTGTATTGTAAAAAGCGCTATACAAATAAACTTGAATTGAATTGAATTGAATTGAATAGGCCCGTAGCTGATACTGGTAAGGTATTGTGGGCGTACTCCACCATAGACAATTGTTGGCTCCAGGAGGAAGGATTCTTGGAGACCAAACATCGCAACACCCTTTCCAAATCTTGGTTGGCTCTCTCGGTTTGACCATTGCTCTGGGGGTGAAACCCTGAGGACAGACTTACAGTCGCTCCCAGTAGTCTACAGAATTCTTGCCAAAATTTAGCCACAAATTGGGGTCCCCTGTCGGAAACCACATCTATCGGGAGGCCATGTAAATGAAAGATGTGGTCTACGACAGTCAACGTTGTCTCCTTGGCTGAAGGTAATTTGGGCAAGGGAATAAAGTGGGCTGCCTTCGAGAACCGGTCCACCACGGTTAAAACTACCGTGTTGCCCTGGGAGGGCGGGAGGGCGGTAATAAAATCTAGAGCGATGTGGGACCAGGGTCTCGAAGGAACCGGCAGCGGTTGGAGTAACCCATCAGGGGGCCGATTGGAAGTCTTACCAGTGGCACAAACCGAGCAAGCCAAAACAAAACTGTGAATGTCGCGAGCCATAAGTGGCCACCAGAATCGTTGCTTGACTAAAAATCTAGTACGGTTAACCCCTGGATGGCAAGCTACATTCGAGCAATGTCCCCACTGGATAACGTTGGACCTTAATCCCTCCGGCACAAATAAACGGTTCGGTGGACACCCGGGCGGAGGCGTTACCCCTTCTAAGGCTGTTCTGACCTTCGATTCGATCTCCCATGTGAGAGTGGAGACCACTAATGTCTCAGGAAAAATACACTCGGGAGTGGACGGGCGTTCGGAATGGTCAAAAATACGCGACAAAGAATCGGGTTTGATATTCTTGGAACCCGGGCGGTACGAGATAGTAAAGTCAAAACGTCCGAAAAAAAGTGCCCACCGAGCCTGCCTGGAGTTCAACCTCTTGGCGGTGCTAATGTACTCTAAATTCTTGTGGTCAGTCCATACTATAAAGGGAACCCCCGATCCCTCTAACCAGTGACGCCATTCCTCCAATGCCATCTTGACTGCCAACAATTCTCGGTTACCAATATCGTAATTTCGTTCTGCCGGAGATAAACGATATGAGAAATACGCGCAAGGGTGGACCTTGTTGTCTAAGGGAGAACGTTGCGATAACACCGCTCCTACCCCCACCTCTGATGCGTCGACCTCCACCACGAACTGACGTGTAGGGTCAGGGGTAATCAGAATAGGGGCTGAAATGAAATGGCTTTTCAGTTTAGCGAACACAGCCTGAGCTGTGTCCGACCACCTGAACGCAGTTCTGGCGTAGGTCAAGGCGGTCAGAGGTGCGGCTAGTTGGCTGAAGTTGCGAATAAAACGCCGGTAGAAGTTAGCGAACCCCAGAAACCTCTGTAGGGCCTTACGGGAATCTGGGCTTGGCCATTCTACCACAGCCTTAACCTTCTCGGGATCCATGCGTATTCCCTCAGTCGACACGATATACCCCAAAAATGGAATTGACTGTGCATGAAATTAGCATTTCTCCGCCTTGACAAAAAGCCCATTCTCTAGCAACCTCTGAAGCACTCGTTGGACGTGCTGCACATGTTCCTGGAGAGAAGAGGAAAAAATCAATATGTCGTCCAGGTAGACATAAATGAACTGATCGATCATATCTCACAGCACGTCGTTGACGAGTGCCTGGAAGACCGCTGGGGAGTTGGAGAGCCCAAAGGGCATAACCAAGTATTCAAAGTGTTAAAAGCGGTCTTCCATTCATCCCCCTCCCTGATCCGAACCAAATGATACGCATTGCGTAAGTCCAGTTTTGTGAAAATTGACGCTCCCTGCAACCTCTCGAAGGCCGAAGACATCAACGGCAAAGGATAAGTATTCTTTACCGTGATGTTGTTCAGTCCCCGGTAATCAATACAAGGTCGCAGAGATCCGTCCTTCTTTCCCACAAAAAAGAACCCCGCCCCCGCAGGAGAAGAGGAAGGGCGGATGAATTTGGAAGCTAGAGAATCAGAAATATATTTCTCCATAGCCTCCCTCTCTGGAACAGAAAGTGAATAGAGTTTGCCCTTAGGCGGAGACTTACCTGATAGTAAATCTATGGCACAGTCGTAAGGACGATGCGGAGGAAGAGAAGCAGCCCGAGACTTACTGAACACTTCCTTCAGATGGAGGTACTCAGCGGGCACGTTAGACAAATCCACCGCCTCCTCCTGCAACACAGACACAGACACAGATGGACAGGCAGACACTAGACAAGACTCATGACACTTTTTACACCAAGAGAAAACGGAGTTAGAGAGCCAGTCAATGCTAGGGTTGTGGAGGAGGAGCCAAGGGTGTCCGAGGACAATGGGTGCCAGGGGAGAGTCAAGGATGTGAAAAGAGATGGTTTCGGAGTGATTGCCAGAGGTGATGAGTGTAATGTCTTCAGTGATGTATGATATGGTGGGAAGTTGCTGACCAGTGAGGGCGTGAACCGTGATGTGGTGCGGAAGAGGTCTGAGGGGGATGTGGAGCTTGTGGGCTAATGTGCTGTCCATGAAGTTACCTTCTGCCCCGGAATCCAGTAGTGCCTGACAGTGATGTGTCTGTGCTGACCACCGCAGCCATACCGGGAGGAGCATAGAAGATGATGGTGATGATGATGATGATGATGAGGTCTTCTCGGCGGAGATCCCACCCGATAGTAGCCTCATACGTACTACCGGGCCTGGCCTTTTACCGGACAGGCGTGGGCTTGATGTCCGGCTCCCCCGCAGTAAAGGCAAAGGCCCAGGGACCTCCGCCTCTCCTTCTCCTCCCGGGAAAGCCGAGCTCGCCCTACCTGCATGGGCTCGTGATCGTAGACGGGGCTGGCCACGTCCCCGCCGCTGAACCGCACGTCTGCCGGTCCCCTGGATGGGGTGTTGAGTAGCCCCCTCCTCTCCATCCGTGCCAGACGTGCGTCGACCCGAAGGGCCAGCTCAATGAGTCCATTGAACGACGGGGGAAGGTCCAGGGCGTAGATCTCCCTCTGGACGCGGTCAGCCAGCCCATGCAGGAACATGTCCCACTGCGCCTCCTCGTTCCAATGGCACTCCGCCGCCAGGGTCCGGAACTCGATGGAGTAGTCCGAGACGGATCTCTCGTGCTGGCGCAACTCCGCCAGCCTCCTGGCCGCCTCCCGTCCTGCGGCGGCCCGATCAAAGACCCGTCTCATCTCGGCGGAGAGGGCCTGGAACGAGGCGCAGCATGGGTCCTGGTTCTCCCACACCGCTGTTCCCCACAATGCCGCCCTCCCAGAGAGCAGGGTCAGGACGAACGCCACCTTGGCCCTCTCAGTGGCGAACGTTCTAGGCTGGAGGGCAAAATGCATATCACAACGGTTAAGGAAAGCTCTACAATAATCGGGTTCACCTGAGTAAGCCTCCGGAATCGGGAGGCGTGGTTCCGGCTGGGAGGGGGCCTCCGATGGTGCTGGTGGAACAGGCGGTGTGAGTGGCGCAGTGGGAGCTCGTAATAGCTGGAACTGTTGGGTGAGCTCGGACACCTGCGTCACTAAAGCCTGAACCGCGCGACCAGTGTCGTTAAGAGTCCGCTCCTGGGAGTCCATCCTCCGAACACTGGCGCTGAGGAAAGCTTCGAGAGAGGAGGGTTGATTACTCGCTGCCTCCATGTTGGTCAGATCGTTCTGTGACGCTAACAATGGAGGACAGGAGGCAGATGCAAGTAAAGGTAGTTTATTGACAGAAGTATGATGGATGAATGCTGGTGAGTGACGCAGGAACCACGATGGCAGCACAGACAGGTGGGTAGGTGGTTGGAGTGCGTTGGTAGCGATGGCGGTGATGGTAGATCGGTGATCGGCGGTGATAATCCGTGAATGACTGTGAATATCCGATGAAGACTGAAGCAGGACACAGAGCAAAGACAAACAGGAGACGAAAGACAGGGCGTTAAATAGGCGGTGGAATGAGATGCACCTGCCGCTGATCAGGCGATCAGTGGCAACACCCACAAGAACCAATCAACATGACATAACATGACTACAGCTGGAGACGGTGCATTCGCGAACCGTGACACCATGATGTTGTAATTGATGCAGTATGTGGTCTGGCATTGTCATGATGGGAAATGCAATGTCTTCCCTAAAAGAGATGACATCTGGATGGGAGCATATGTTGTTCTAGAACTTGGATATACCTTTCAGCATTGATGGTGCCTTTCCAGATGTGTAAGCTGCCCATGCCATACGCACTCATGCAACCCCATACCATCAGAGATGCAGGCTTTGAACTGAGCGCTGATAACTACTTGGGTTGTCCTTGTCCTCTTTAGTCTGGATGACATGGCGTCCCAGTTTTCCAAAAATAACTTCAAATTTTGATTCGTCTGACCACAGAACAGTTTTCCACTTTGCCACAGTGCATTTTAAATGAGCCTTGGCCCCAAAAAATGCCTGCGCTTCTGGGTCATGTTTAGATATGGCTTCTTTTTTGAACTATAGAGTTTTAGCCAGCAACGGCGAATGGCACGGTGGATTGTGTTCACTGACAATGTTTTCTGGAAGTATTCCTGAGCCCATGTTGTGATTTCCATTACAGTAGCATTCCTGTATGTGATGCAGTGCCATCTAAGGGCCCGAAGATCACAGGCATCCAGTATGGTTTTCTGACCTTGACTCTTAAACACAGAGATTGTTCCAGATTCTCTGAATCTTTGGATGATATTATGTACTGTAGATGATAACTTCTCTGAGAAACTCCTCTCTGATATTGCTCCACTATTTTTTGCCACAGCATTGGGGGAATTGGTGATCCTCTGCCCATCTTGACTTCTGAGAGACACTGCCACTCTGAGAGGCTCTTTTTATACCCAATCATGTTGCCAATTTACCTAATAAGTTGCAAATTGGTCCTCCACCTGTTCCTCATATGTACATTTAACTTTTCTGGCCTCTTATTGCTACATGTCCCAACTTTTTTGGAATGTGTAGCTCTCATGAAATCCAAAATGAGCCAATATTTGGCATGACATTTCAAAATGTCTCACTTTCAACATTTGATATGTTATCTATATTCTATTGTGAATAATATAAGTTTATGAGATTTGTAAATTATTCCATTCCTTTTTTACTCATAATTTGTATACAATGTGTCCCAACTTTTTTGGAATCGGGTTTGTATTTACATGAGAGAGTCATGGACTCTTTGAGTTGACTTTAGAGTGCCATCGCACTCTGGATTCGATCTTCAGTCTTTGTTTTCATAGAACTGCAATTAGGAATGAACAAAGTAAGAAAAACTGAAGAAATCTGATGGCTCGGTCAAGGAGAGGGGACATTAAAATTATATATATATAAAAAAGAAAAATTGCAAAGCTTGAGATTCATGTTGAAGGCCTGAACACACGGTGTATTAATGAGTGGATGATCGTACATGTTATATTTGCCTTAAATTATGTTATGGCTTGAATTTCAATTACAACTGAGAATCTCATTCATAAGCATTTATTCAAATTTATTGGTATATTACAATTCCTTGCTGTAGGTTCATGAACTGTGTTGATATAGCCCTAAACGGGTAAAAACAATGTACTTTAGAGAGTACTTAAGTTGGCCACTGCTCAAACGTACACTATAATATTGTGATTTATAATTGTTTGAATGTTCTTGAATGTTCTTACTTAAATATTTTATTTTAAAGTATGTTATTTCCGGTATGATTACTAAATAAGTAATACAAGTATGCTAAAGTGTACTTCTTTCCCACAGGGTTTGAATCCTTAGTCAGAGCAATTTTCTGAAAGCACCACTAGGTCACAGTGATCTTCAGGGAAGTTGACCCAAGAATGGCTTATTTATAGTCAACTGCTTGGATAGAGTGTTGTAGCATAAAAAATGACACGCTTTATTTTTAAACACCAGAAATATTTTTATTTTAATGGAAAATGTTACATTCAAAAATTGAAATGATGCATCCTCACTCCTCGCACGAGTTCACATGCAGTCTGCACTGCCAATAGAACAGTGGATGCAAGATGCTTTGTCCTCAGCTGAAATGCTATAGTCTCCAGGAGAGGGAAGGCTGGGTGGCTCCAGATCTAATTTATAAGGCCCATTCCTCCCCACCCTCACTTTTGGGTCCCAGTTCATTAGTTGGCTCTTCCCAGGAGTCCACCTCTACTTCCTTCATCATATCCTGATCCTGCCTTTCACCTCGCTTTGAAATTAGACACTGGAATGGTGAAGTTATTTATTATTCTCTATCCTCCCCACTCATTCTCCTCTGGAGGAAAAGGAGAGGGGGAGCGAAGAGTGAGAAGAAAAGAGGCTTTTGGTGGAAAAGGTAGTTATTGAAATCTCCTCCCCTCTCTCTCTGTCAACATGATATTCGTTCTTCCTCACGATAAGTATCCAAGCCCAGCTACCGAACGCACAGTGGCCAAATCTCGACTTGGCGGCTATGCAAAGTAAAGGCATGAAGAAAGCATAAAGACAGACTTTTTCCCACAGAATCAGACCTTGAAGTCAGGCCTGTGTTATTTTAAACAGCCATACCCTCAACAGTGATGTCGCATATACAGACCTGTTTGAGATCATCCAGTTTCTGGTACCACATGACTCTTTGAAACTTTGATAGTTTCAAGTATACATCAAGCCAGTTTTGTTTAAATCCATCTCAAGTTTCAGAGATTTCTGTGACTGCCTTCACTGTGATCTCTGATGTTTATTCTTGCAAAATTCTCCTGCTTCTCAAATGTTTCTCAGTGTCTCCTCTAGAGTTGTCTAGAGATTTCCAAGATAACAAAGTCTGCAATCAAGAGTCAGTCAGGGTAATGTAAATCCTATTACTTTTATAGCTGTATACACTTACTGGATGGCAGGAATATTCTCCTATGTATCTATTTTTATTTCTTGTGAGGATGTTTAGGAGAATTTAATGAACTTTGAAACGGCAGTCTCTGAAAAGTACAGTTTTCCTCTGGATCCTAAGTCAATAAGATTGTGTGGTCTGTATCTTGTAATCTTGTAATTCCATATCAGTCGTAAGTTTTTTTGTTGTTGTTGTTTTGTTTTTTCAGATGTTGATCCCTCTTCTATGGTGGTAAAGCAATTATTGTGGCTTGGCATCTTGATGACTTTGGCCCAGGTTTTCAGTAGTGTCAGAGCAACAGCTGCTGCCAACAAATGTCAAAGCAAAGTGCATGGATCTGCTGGTAACCGAAAGCTTTTGTTTCCCCTCTCTCCTTACTAGAGTGAATGCCTGGCGAATGAGTCTGGGAATCTGGAAGAGCATTTTAAGTATTTGCAGCCAACCAAAAATGCGGCAAAATCTTACAGCAGGAAGTTTGTCAACTCAAGCTCACTTCAAAACGTGTGTGACGTTTCCGCAAAATGAGATTACATTGCATTCCATTACATTCTTGCGTGTTTTGTGACATTTTAAGAAGTGAAATGTCTAGAAGTTGGTGCTGAAAAGAATTCCATATTATTAGAAACGAATGAATATGACTTGTGATGTTTTATAAAATTGGTTTTTGTATGTATTGCAGCAGTTTGGAAATGAAATGGCTAAAAGGTTAATGCTCTGGCATGCTTAAAAATAATATACCACCTGCACTGAACCTAACTGATAGTGTTAACAAATGCAAATGTGAGATAAAAATGCATTTGCTAAAGGAGCCATGCCATTTTAGCTTCTAGAAATCTTTAAAGTCCTTTATTGTGACTCGTTATTACAGGCCTCGTACCCAAGCACTCCACATTGCAAATGCAGTGTTGTAACAGGGACAACAAGACATGCATGGAGCTCACTGGATGCTCTCCATCATTGATGGCTGGATGGCAGCAGCTTCTCAACAAGTGCCAGTCAAAAGAGTGTGAAAGTGACTGTGGCGAACATGCGCTAGAACAGGGAGAGCCCACCAACACAAGCACAATTTCCACCTTATATTCAGTCCAAAGCGTTATTGCTGAACAAGATGCAGGTGTTTGGGGGCGGAGCTCAACCTCGGGAGAAAAAGATGAAATCAATATGTACACGTACACAATACCCACAAATAAACAAAACATTGACCGTGACACCTTCCACCCTTCCTCACCACATTCTACAGAGGAACACAGCTGACCAGCTGCATCACTGTCTGGTGCGGGAACTCTAATACAACAGACCACAACACCCTCCAGTGGACAGTGAACACAGCTGCAAAGATCATTGGTGCCCTCTCCCCTCCATCCTGGACATTTTCCTTACACGATGCTCCAGCAAAGCCAACAGTATCGTGAAGGATCCCACCCATCCCTCTCACAGACTCTTCCAGCTCCTACCATCAGGAGATGGTACCGGAGCATCAGAACTCGCTCCGCCAGACTGCTCAACAGCTTTTTCCCCCAGGCTGTGAGAGCCCTGAACTCAAATCACCCCACCCTCCTCTGAAAACCCACACAAACCCCCTTCCTCGTGAAACATGAACAGAATGTTTTTTTTTGTGTGTATTTTGTCTTGTGAGTCGCAGTGTTTTTGTACGTCTTCATCGCATCTACTTGTCTTTAAGCAAGCATACAGCCGTGAGTTTCTGCTGGATGTTGGTAGAATAAAATTTTTAGAGATAAACTCTGCGCATGCAAGAGCTGCAGGACCTCGGTCCACTCCAGAGGCCTACACCATCACTGACCACCACTACTGCATCTCGCCCACAGCAGAGAGCTCTCGTTGCGGGAGGAAAAACCTGTGGCGGCGGGCTTTGTGTTTACATCAATGATGCGTGGTTCTGCGATGCTGTTGTGGTCTGCAAACACTGCTCACCGCTGGTGAGGTTTATGATTATTAAGTGCCGGCCGTTCTATCTGCCGAGGGAATATACTGCCATACTGCTCGTTGCTGTTTACATTCCTCCGAACAACAACAACAGCAACAGGAACGATGCACTAAATGAACTGTACCAGCACATCAGTGAGCAGCAGACAGCCCACCCTGAAGGAAAGAGGAAATCCTTCAGCAGGATCAATGCACGCAAAGCTCCGGGTCCTGACAACATTCCTGGGCATGTACTGAGAGACTGTGCAGTGGAACTCACTGATGTCTTCACAGACCTTTTCAACATCTCACTTAGTCAGGCTGTTGTCCCCACATGCTTCAAAGCTACCCCCATTATTTCTGTCCCAAAAAAGCTGTCTCCATCCTGCTTCAATGATTACCATCCAGTTGCACTTACTCCTATTATCATGAAGGGCTTTGAACGGCTAGTCATGTACCATATCAAGTCTGCCCTCTGCCCATCCCTGGACCCCTTCCAGTTTGCATATCGGTCCAACCGCTCAACCGATGCTGGTCCAGCTGGGGCTCATGACTTCGCTATGCAACTGAATGTTGGACATTCTGACTGGAAGACCTCAGGCAGTACGGATTTGCAGTAACATATCCAGCACCATCACACTGAACACTGGGGCCCCCCAAGGATGTGTGCTGAGCCCCCTCCTCTTCACTCTGCTGACCCACGACTGCACACCTTCACACAACTCCAACCTCTTTATTAAGTTTGCGGATGACACGACTGTGGTGGGTCTCATTAGCAACAAAGATGAGACAAACTACAGGAGCGAGGTGAGCTGCCTGGCTGGGTTGGTGCAGTGACAACAATCTCTCTCTGAATGTGGAGAAGAGATTGTTGTTGAGCATGCTCCTCTAACCATCAATGGTGCGACTGTGGAGAGAGTGAGCAGCACCAATTTCCTGGGTGTGCACATCAAAGAGGACATTTCCTGGACAGACAACACTGCAGCGCTGGCCAAGAAATCACAGCAGCTTCTCTACTTCCTCTGCAAACCGAGAAGAGCCAGAGCCCCACCCCCCATCATGTACACCTTCTACAGAGGGACCATTGAGAGCATCCTGATGAGCTGCATCACTGTGTGGTATGGGGCCTTCAACGCCTCCTGCCGAAAGACTCAACGCATAGTGAGAGCAGCTGAGAAGATCATTGGTGTCTCTCTCCCCTCCCTCCAGGACATTTACGGAACCCGTCTCACTCGAAAAGCCCTCTGCATCACAGGTGATCCTACCCACCCAGCACACAGCTTCTTCAGTCTGCTGCCATCAGGGAAGAGACTGAGGAGTCTCCAGGCCAGGACCAGCAGACTGAAGGACAGTTTCATTCAACAAGCTGTCAGGAAGCTGAACTTGCTCCCGAACTTGCCCTCCCTTCTCTCTTCTGCACCAGGCACCACAGAACCATGAACCCCCACCCAGATCCCACATCCCCAGGTCCTTCCACCCCGCCCTCACTTCCCACTAACATACGATGACATGCACCAGTCACTTTGTGCAGCATTGGTCTGCTCACTACCTTATTCAACATAGAACTGACATCATTCTACTACCTCATCAGTCAGTTTAATTAAAAAAAACTGTTTTTTTGTACCCTTTGTCACTTTAGTCAGACTGAATAAGCTTTTTTTTGCACTAAAACCTTTTTATCTGCACTGTTTTTTCACTTCACTTGTTTGCACTCTATCTGCCATGTGCCTTGCGCTGCTTTATTTAACTTTATTTTTTATTTTATTTTATTTTATTTTTTTACATGCCCTTATTGTATAGTTGTATTTCTATTTGATCTAGATTTTTAGGCTCTACTGTTATCTGTATTCAAAATGGGACTGAGAGTAACGCTATTTCAATTCTCTGTATGTATGTACTGTACATGTGGTAGAACTGACAATAAAGCAGACTTGACATGACTTGATATATAGTATATTAATATTCAAGATCGGTCAGTATGTTAGTTGTGTATATGCACAGTGTTTTTTGTGTAGCATTTATATAGTTTGTATTTTTTAGTTTATGTGTAGGTAAAAATGTATATACAGTATAGTACATTTAAAGTCAAATCTGTCAGTAGGTTAATTGTGTATATTTATGTGAAGCATTCGTATAGTCTGTTTTTTTTTAGCTAATGTATAGGTAAACATTTACAGTATATATTTATAGTCAAATCTGTCAGTAGGTTATTTGTGTATAGGTTTATACTGTTTTACTTAATTGTTGTATATCTGTATTTATGTAGCACCGTGGTCCTGTGAGGCACGACATTGCGTTCCACTGTATGTACGCACAGGTAGCGGAATGACACTATAGTCTGTTGTAGCCCTCGGACTGAGGAATATGATTGAATTTTATGGTCCTACGCCTTCCTCAGACAAAATAAATACATATAAATACATTAAGACCACTTAACTCAGTAATTGCTGTCGGGATGTTAACCAGCATAATACCATATCACCTACCCTACCTTTAATCCACTATTACAAAAAAAAAAAAAAAAACCTAACCAATGGTACAAACACAAATGTGAGATAAATGTCTTTTATCTTTTAGCTCCTTTACTGTGACACATATTTAACAGGACTCATATCCATGTGCTCCACACCACAATTGTATTGCACAGGCTGCATATGAAATGTTTTGAGGTCACAACACAGTATTAGGCAAGGAACTGTGCGAAAATAGGTCTTTATTAATCAATAATCTGCCCTGTAATCATACTTTGTGTGAAAACAAATAGAAGTTGTTGGCGTTTTACTGCCTCCAGCTGTCATTTCAGCTGCAAACTTGTATTTTGCAAAAATGGTAGAGGCATGTTATTCCAATGAGCCTGAGTTGAATTAAATTATTCAACAAAATCCAGATTTGGAGAAGGATAAAGATTAAACTGTTCCAACCTCTCTGTTCAAGTCAACAAACTCATTATCCACCGAGATATAATCTAGCTGTGGAAACTGATATGATAGAAGAGATTCGGGAGACCAGTTTGGACAAAGCAGCGCCATTCAAAATCACATGTTCATTGAAGAAAGAATGTTCTATCTGAAGTGACACTCTGAGTGGGGTAACGTAGGTTAAACAGCTCTCATCAAAGTTTGTGCTCTCAGGTTACTGACTAGCGTGTGGAGTGCTTTAACTTAAGACAGAATTATTTTTCATTGGATGGGGCTAAGTGGCTTTGTGTTTTCAGGTGTTTAATACAATTCTGTCATCGCTCACCCTCATTCTGACCCTGTATTATTTTCTTCAGGCACAAAAGGAGATGTTTGGCAGAATTTCCATTTAGCTTTAGATTTCTACACAATGGATTTAAAATGGCAAGAAAAAAAAGTGATTTTCAACTGCTATCATTACATATGATATCATATGCCAAGCTATCAAATGATTTCAGGAGACTTGAAATATAGCGTGCATGTTTTTCAAGTAAATTTTGTTACTTACACATTTTCCATAATATCTTCTTTAGAATAAAGAAAATACTACTAGTTTTGAATGACACAGAGTGAGTAAATGTTGACAAAATATCAATTTTCGACCATTAGAACAGTTGACCAAAACTGGAGATTGCACAGAAGTGATGGTGAACCTCTTTGTACCAGGCTTATAACATCCTCCCTGTTTCAAGGGCGTCTGGAGAGGGAAGGAGGTTTAGGGGCGAAGGGTCATAAATCTCTGTTATTGATGCGTCACTAACATATGAGATCCCAGGGGAAGCCTGCTCTCATATATTTAAGCTCAAGTTCAAGAAGGAGGGGTGTGTTGTCTTTGAAAGTTTCTTACAATATTCATTCAGAGTTACAGATGATGAGTGTTTTTTCTATGTTGAAATACTTTTTCTTTCCATAGTTTAATGTATAGAAACAACTATAAGTAAAGCAAGACTAGAAGACTAGAAACACTGAGGTGTTTTCAGAGCATTGTCCTGTTTGTTTGAGCAGTGTGACATATCTGAAGAAGACGGGCTGGATGTTTGGAAACATTATTATTGTTGCAATTCAGTGTGTATCTGTGCAAAATACACATCTGCTTATGCAGTTCAGTGCTATTCTATTTGATGTTTATGGACTTCTGCAGCACAAAAGGTGTCTCTTACAGATTGTCTAACTTTGTTTTCCATTAAAGGAAAATTGGTGTTGTGTTTTATACTTACAAGCTTCAAAGAGTATTAGATATATGTCATAAAATGTTCCTTACGATTATGTATATGAACCTACATTTTATTTATTTTTTTTAATGGGAAAAAATAGCTTAGATGTTTTGCTTAAAGGGGTCATGTGATGTTGCTACAAAGAACATTATTTAGTGTATTTGGTGTAATGAAATGTGTTTATGTGGTTTAAGGTTCAAAAAACATATTATTTAAGAGCTCGTAACACCCCAAAGAGAAAGGAGAAAGAAAACTTGAAATCTCATCATATGACCCCTTTAAGATCTCATTTTGTGTTTCACATAAGAAAGAACAATATAGGATCAGAATGACACAATTGTTTTGTTTTCAACCAGTTATTTTAAAATCATTGTCATGCTACTGTAGCTTTTGTTAATATTTTGTATTAAATAATTTTTTTATATTTTCTGTTTTCACTTTGTTTTTTGTCAAATTTGATTTGGCTTTTTTATTGTCTATACAGACTTTATTAATTTTTGTTCATCAGTTTTAGGGGTTTTGACTCAACTTAGATGAAAATGACAAATGTTACCATGGCAATTATATGAAATAATATAAGGTTTCTTTTTTCTTATAATATTTTATTTTATTTCATTTAAGATGATGTTTATTTTATTTCAAGTAACATTTTTTCTTCTTCTTTTTGTATGGTTTTACTTTTAGTTCAGTTTAAGAATCAGAATTTTGGTTTTAGAATCAGTTTGTTGGCAAGAAACAGAAGGCAAAAGAAACAAGCAAACACAAATTTACAAAATTATTTGCACAAGTTGTTGTTTATTTGGGTAATACAGGACAGTGGTGATGCAGAGATGTGATGTTTGTGCAGGTATATGAATAGATAATTTATTAAACGTTATAAGATCAGAAAAATAAGCAGGTATTGCACATGACAGTTAAGTTAGTGGCATAGATAATAGTATTGCACTCAATAGAAATGTACTACTACAGTCTTTACTGTGGGCTTGTGCACATTTCAGAAAAATAAAAAAACGAGAGACACTGATTTAATAATGGCTTAATAATAACTACATTTGTTCTTAAGAATACTGTGCCTTCAAAAAACAAACAAAAACAAAACAACAAAGACACATCCGCTTCCACAGTTGTCATGATGTGGATTTAGGATGAGATCAAAGACAAAGAGCAAACAAATCTTGATCGGATTATTACAGTTCTGGACCTGGACGAGAAAAACTGATAGGTATTATAGTGTGATGAATGGTGATACTGTACTTTCCGCCTAACAAACAACATATGCTTTCATTTTACATGATTTGGCAAAGATTGGAAAAGGTTTTTGGTGGTAATGAATATTCCTGTATGACCAAGGCTCTGACTGACTTCAATTTCAGCTCCGCTCTTTTCCAGCTTTTAGGAATCAGTGAATGTGTAAAAGCCATTTGGAAAGTGCGTGCTAAGTGAAGAAACAGGCGCTGGTGGCGTTCCAAAGTCATATAGAACATGATCCTATAAAGGATGTGAGGGGCTCTTTCTTTCTGTGCTCTTGTGTGCTGGAGTCGGTGCACGTGCATGATGGGGATGATGATGGTGCTTGTGCATGTGCATGCATATGCTTGGCTGGTGTCCTCGCTGCATTTTGATGGCTGCGTCTGTGAGAACCATCGGGATAAGTCCTGCTTTCATTGTGGATCAGTTGCACGGCCCAGGTGTTCTCAGAGTCAAGGTCTTCTGACTGATCCCTGCAGTCACAGAGGACTGGTGGCTGTGGGTAATAAAGGTGTGCAGGTGGACAGCTGGATTTGCTGAATGGCCACCCATGTGCAATTCACAAGATCTGCTGCTATTACAATGAACTAGATGGGAAATTATTCCTATCATAAACTCACATGACATACGTTACAAATCATAGTCTGAACATATTTCTGTTATTCTTTAAAACAAATAAAGATTTTTTAGGTAAATTTAATGATTATTAAAAAAAAATATCAGGACAATTAGGTGTTTAAATATAGAAATGATATTACATAATGTCCTTCTTCTTCTTCTTCTTCAAAAAAAATAATAATAATGTTAACCAGGTTGAAATTTAAAGCTGATCCTGTCATGACCAAAATAAATACATTACAAAAAAGTTACCATGAAATAAAATAGATAATAAATAATAATATGTTATATATAATAACTTATTTCATTTCAGGTAGTTCTAAGATTTTTATTTTTATTTTATCTAACTTAATGCATACTAAAATAACAAACTAAAATGAAAAAAAAACAAAATAATATAAAAATATAAAAAAAGAAATTATAACTAAAAACATTATCTCAAAATAATATTAATATTTATATTTGTAATAATTCATAATTTATTTATTTTTTATCTGTCTTTTATTTATGTTAAGCACTGAAACTTTTTTGTTAAATAAATTAAACAATAACTGAAATAAAGTATTAAAAAACTTATTAATATGAACTTATTTTATTACAAACAAATAAAAATTAAGCAATACTAAATAGAATACTATTTACTATATACGAAAACAGAACAAAAATGAATAAAACTTTAAAATTACGAAAAAAAAATTATGATCAAATTATTAATATTAAAAACTATAGTAATAAATCAAAACTAAAATAAGCAAACAAACAGCAAAGACAAACTAATGTGACAAAAAACAAACAAACTTTTTTTTAGTGAAGTATTATAATTATAGTTTTAGGTTAGTATAATCAGTGTGGGACTATCAATCCTGGAACGTCTCACTTCTGCTCCAAAACCCTGCTTTCTTTTACCGCCCCTCTTTTATCCTGACCATTCTCCATTCTCTGTGATTGCAATTTTCTCTGCAAATAAAATGGATGTAAGAACTGTATATATGATATTTCTATGCACACTGTGTGTGTGTGTGTGTGTGTGTGTGTGTGTGTGTGTGTGTGTGTGCATAATATAAATTTAAGCGAAAGGCATTTTGTTGCAGAAGACTGCATTTACACAGTCATGGTATTTCATAATGTGTATATGATGTGTTTTCACAGGGACAGTAGGATATCCTGGTATATATGCATGAAGCTCAGAAATCCTTGATATGCCTGGTCCTGCTTAACTCTTCCATCTTCATGAGGTCTAGAGTCATTTCCAGCAGCTCTTCTCTCTGGACTTAATGCATTTGTTCAGCATCAGTCCAGGCAGAATAACACTTTTTGTGCTGCTTTTCACAATAAGTGTTTTTTTATTTTTTTATTTGCCTGTACGTGTCAATTACAGGAGTTTACTTTTGTGTATTCGGAATGTGCTCTATATACCACACAGACCACAAAAGTGGGGAATTAACACAGCTTATAGGGACATTTATGTGTTTTAAATGGATAGGAAAATGTTGAAATCATAATCATACTGTATTAACCAGAGTATTATCAGTTCTTTAATACACTTTAGCATGCTTTTAAAAAGAGTATTACGGAAATAATACTTTAAAGGAATAAACTTAAGTGTGAACTGAATGTAATGTTTTTAGACATATAATTGCACATTAACTGCAATTAAATATATTATGCAAGGAAATATAGTTTAAGTGCAGTTAGATGCACTTGAGAGAGTGATTTGAATGTTATGTTTTCAGACACTTAGTTGCATGATATTTACAATTAAATAAAAAAGTATTAGTTTGTTAACTGCAATTAGCTTTACATTGATTTTTGACCCACTTAGGTAGGACTTTAGTATATCTTTATATGTAATTTCATAATAACTTTTATTGTCTTTGAAATATAAAGCAAAAATTTGTTGATAAGCAGTTATGATACTAAAATATATTTTAATGTAACTTCTAACTTTTGTGTCATGTATTGAATATTTGTAATGATGAGTCTGAAGTTTATTACATTTAAAGGTGCAAAAGAATGCAAAAATCACTTTTATAAGGTGTTTGAACACAGTTGTGTGGCCGCAGTGTGTGAAAACAACCAGCCTATAATGGTAAAAATCCACCCACTCATTGTTTTATAATCAGATTTGGAGAGATTTGGAAGTGAGAGGGCACACCACTATGCCTGTCTTTCTCTGAGGAGATTGATGTGGAGGGGGTCAATGAGATCACCAGTTGCACAAGCAGCAGTTGGACATGCATCAGTTACACAAGCATATTATGCCTGATTTTATAATGAGCAGCATTAATGAGGAGTGGAGCACACGCAGTCGGCTCTCGGGGGGCTGATTGTGCTTTTCTCACTGTTAAGCACTCCGCTCTTGCCGGGCACGCTCTGAGGAGTGCGGAGTCTTTGACGGCACTCCAATGGGAGGTTCCCGTCAGGAGAGATGCGCGCCCACACGGAGCTTGGAGGCTGTTGGTGTGTTCTCTGAGGAGACACAACTCATAGCTTCCAATCTCTCTACCGAGGTTGCTGAGAACATTCTACAATCCAGAGCTCCCTCAATAAGAAAACTTTACGCCTTGAAGTGGAAGCTTTTCACTTCTTGTTGCAGAGACTGCCAGCTCGACCCAGTTAACTGCCCGGTTGGTACAGTTCTTGAGTTCTTGAAGGCCCTTCTCAATGCAGGGTTGACCCACTCCACCCTGAAGGTCACTCTCGGTGGCCAGTCAGTGGGCAGACACCCTCTGGTTACATGTTTCCTCCGTGGTGTGCTGAGGCTGAGGCCTCTGTCCAGAAGATCCTAAATCCTCGAGTCCTCTGATCTCCCCTCTCTTGGGGGTCAAGACGCATTGGTCGGGTTGTCCCTGATTACTGTCAGGCTCCTGGCTCCTTCTCTTGCTTTAGCTGTGCTCTTCCACACTAGGCAGAGATTTCAAAGTCTGGCATCGTGGGCATTCTCTATCCCAAAGCGTTCTCCGACGCAGCTCGAGTTCCTGAAGAGGAACATCTCAGGTTCCTCGAGGGAACAAGATGCTGCATCTCGAGGCCATACTTCCGGCATCCCTGCCGGCGCTTGCTTCATTCCTGCAGGTTAAATGCTGGTTTCACCGCATGTGCTTTTAAGCTTCCTGGTCTCTGACGTCACGCGCCTATGATGTCTTGCCCATCCATTGGTCTGATTACACACATGATTCAGAGCCGGTCACGCTGAAAGCATTCCCAAAGTGTTCTCCGACGCAGCTTCTCATTCCCTCGAGGAACCATGGTTACATACGTAACCTGAGACATTTTTCACTACTATGACAACATAGTCGGTGAAAGTCCTGCCTATTTGTGACGCTCTCTGCCCTATTAGGATATACACAGCCCTGAGTGAGAAGCTGCGGTCCGCCATTACTGTTCTCTTGCTGTAGCTGCTGGAAATACAGTGTCAGCGCCAAAGAGCCATTAAAAGTGTTGCGTGTGTTGGGATGCACCAATGAACATATGAGTCTCCATAGACCGCTGAGGACACGGTGGTTAACTTCCATTTTAGAAGGAAACATCCCTGAAAAAAAATTTAAAAGTCCTGTACATGTGTGCTAACAATTTACACCATACCTCACAAACAAGGGTCAGTTCAGCACTGGAGTTGAGCAAAGATTGGTTCTGATAGAGGGATTGATACAAACGCTTTGTGCATGTACATCCAGACTACAGACAAAGTAAGCATCACGCATTATATTTTGTTTTCCAAAAGAGCTTTTTGGCAAAAGCTACCATTGTCTCTGCCTGTTTTCACTAATGCTGCCTTCATGTGCTACCAGAATGATCATATATAGGAATGTGGTAGTTAAAAATGCATTTGGAAGCAATTGTGAGGTCAGTGACATGGTCACCGTAACTCCGGCATGCCTGCGAGCATGAGCTCTTGAAGCTCAGGGTTGCCAGGTTTTCACAACAAAACCTCCCAATTGCTACCCAAAACTAGCCCAATCACGTTTGAGAGGGATCTCCCGGTAAAAGTTGCATTCCGGTGGGGTAAAATCATGGGCGTAGGTTTAGGGGGGGACGCTAGGTACTAGTCCCTATCAATATTTTGAGATTACAAATTTGTCCCCACCAATATTTAGCAAGCTCATTTGACCTGCTATTTGGATCTTTGCACTGCTATTTGGATCGATTCTAACGGCCAGGACGACGACAGTACAAGAAACGCCGTAATTTGATTGGCGGCGGGGTATCTGACAGGCTACACGCGCGGGCCGGGACTACTTTTGTGCTTGCACTAGCAGCGAGCGGGTAGTGTGTGTGTGTGTGTCTGTCTGTGTGTGTGTGTGTGTGTGTGTGCATGTTGACGACGCCGACGGTAAAAGTTACCAGGGCTGTCTCTCTGCCACATACAAAGGCCAGAGTAAAAACATTTTAATATTCTGTTTTTTTTGCCCCTTTTTGTAATTTGGAGATGCCACCCAAGAAGAAAAAAGGGGACATAAGAAGCTTTTTCATAAAGCAGAGTCAGAGTGTAAGTCGGCAAAATAACTAGCTAGCTACATAAATAAACTAGCAGTATTGACTGACTAGGCTTTCAAATGAAGATTCTACTGTGGAAAATAGTATTAACTGGTGATAGTATGTGTTACCCAGGATGATAGAATGCTACGTTAGCAAGTAACTGAATGTCAATAAGCCTGTAACGTTACCTTAACTTAGAATCTTGCAGTCAACATAAACGTGAGTGTACTGGAGGGTAAATAGTTTTTCATAGAAAAAGGTTATTATATTTATTTAGATTTGTTTCCTTGTTGCAACGTTTGGTTGTTCAGCATTACACAGTCTCAGGTGTTTTTTTTTTTTTCTTTTGAGAGTGCATTTTTGAGATTATACAGTTATACTAGCTCTTTAGGGACAGTATACAGGATGGTATATCGGAAATAAAAAAGGAAATCCCCATTAAATCACTGGTATCTTACTGGTATCTTACAACAAAAGAATTCCACCAAAGCTGAGACCAAACCTACGCCCATGGGTAAAATACATATTTTTGGTTGGATTCCCCTGGTAAAATCCGCATTTTAGGGGATAAATATCACATTATTGTGGTCACTTAAACCAGCAGGAAAACCGTGGACATGTCAACACTGTTTTGGCTCATACCTTAAAGTTGGCAATTTCAGCATGCTAAGCACGCTTTTCCCTCCACAGAAGCACGTCGCTAAACTAGTGAATGAACTTGCGCTCCCTGGGCGGTTCAGCGCAAAAAAGGAGGCGTGTTCCGGCGCAAACAATCCCTGGTGCTATTTTGCTGTTCCTGACCAGAAAAAACCTAGTCTAAAGTCAGTGGCGCGTTGCGCGTTGTTCATTATGCTATTTTAAGGGTGCATGCTTGACCATAATGTATAGCGTGCACAACGCGCATACACTTTGCTCATGTAATCTACACAGATGCAACAGTTATTTTTGCAAATCATAAATTGTTACAATAAAAAAAGATTAACACATGAGATGACGGAAATCATTGTGGTGTGCCACGAAGATGTGAAAAAATAGGCATAAATCTAGCTTACAAATTATTCAGGCTAATTGTAGTAATTAAGGATCAGACCTGTTTGCCCAATAGTGGCAAGACATATATGTATATAAAGACATCTGACAAATTGGTTTGTCCGTCAAGAACCAGGAAAAAAAAATCGACTCCATAATGGGACTTGCGCACCTGCTTTTAAAGGGAATGTTGGATGACGCTCTGATTGGTTTATTTCACGTTATGCCCAAACCACACCTATGAATAATGAAGCTACTTCAGACCAACCCATTTTAGATTTGCGCCGGGCGCAAGAGCCATTTATCCCGCCGGGAAAATAGCAACAGCGCCGAGACCCGCCCACAAAGTTACTTGCGCTTCGCGCTTTGACACTTGCGTTTCAGATCGTTAAAATAGGGCCCTAAGGGTCATCAAAGAACAATTTAAAATATTGTATCAATGCATTGTATAGTTCCTTTAAGATTGAAGCACAATAAATTATTAAAACAAAGTTTAAAATGTTCTTTGAAGCAAAACGTTCAATTTGAAATAATTACAAAGTGTTTTAAAAGCGTACTCAGATGTGGGGGACTGTACTTAAGGGACTGTAAGTAGGAATTACTCCCATCTAGTGGTGAAATTGTATTTTGCATTCAAACTAATTTTCCTCTCCAGCGCCTCGCTTTTTCAAATGCGCGTTGCATCTACGGTAGGCGATATGTACCAAAAATCTTTGACAGGATGTCTTCTAATAGCACTTCGTTTTGGCGACGATGTTTTCTTCTCCTGTGGCGCGGCTTATGTATGGTCCATAATAAGAATGCAATCCAGACTTTTAAACTTGCCGGTGCAGTTTCAAGCGCCTCTCACTGCTCTGCACCTGCGTTTCTGGCTCTGACCGAAAACGCGTTGTGGAAACGCGTTGGCTTAGTACTTTTTGTCCCTCTCTGCTATTATAGTTTTGCAAGATGGCGGAATTACATGGAAGCCTCCGTCGACCTACCCGTCCCATGTATATAAAGATAATAAATTCTTCATTTACGAGGATTAGTTTAAACATTGGCATAGGTATTTGTACACCATTGAGGGCATATTTATGCATAAAAATATTGATTTTAGATAATAAAATACCTAAAAAGTTACTTATTGTCCCTTTAAGAAACAGTAATGAAAGTGTCTCTTTTTAAGTACACATAAGTGGTCTTTTATTTCATTAATATTACATTATTAAACAAGTATTTTTTTTTTTAAATATGCTTTTAAGAGATCTGAAGTACACTGTAAGGGCACATTCAGTACAAGCGTAGGTTTTTCCTAAGGATTATAACAGCATTTTTGGGGCGAGTTTTGCAGAAGTTTACTTTTCAAAATCCAGTTAACTGAATGTGTTATTATATTATATTTATAGTACTTTTTAACCATCACAAAGTAAGTTCAAATTCAAATGTAGTATCTTCTAGACAGTGTGTACATTTCTGATGTACCACTTGTCTTATGACAGTCACTCAGATAATGCTGATTGCAGTGGCGTGAAATATTGGAGTAATGTAATTAGTTACTGTACTTAAGTATATGTTTGGCTACTTTGTAGTTTAAAGTAGTGTTAAAATGTTAGCAGCTTTGTCAACAAGGCTATTTTACACAAATGTGAGAGCATTAGCAGGTAGTTGTTGTTTTTTTAATTTGTTGATTTATTCCCTTTTTGAGTTCTTGAGCTTAACTGAGACATCAGTGGTTGTAGACGTTTAATAGGCTGTTGACCCTGATTTATTGTAGTTTTAATGTGTTCAGTTTTGTTTTGATTTTAGAAAATAAAGATGTAAATTGCTCTCCACACAAATCAACTGTTTCTTGTTTTTTACTAGCATTTCTCTTAGGTGTTGAGCTGTAGTGCATCTTTGATCCTACATTCAGTATGAATTAAATATTTAAGTACTGGTAAAATCAGATACTCCAATACTTTTACTCAAATCATTTTGGAATTGGTGACTTGTAATGGAGGGATTCTGGCTGTAAGGTATCTCTACTTTAACTCAGTGGTTTTCAGGTCCTCTGATCGCTTCCAAGCAGCTGAGGTGCTGTGTGTTTCTCCTCAGAACGGTCATGATGAGATCACTTCACAAATGTGACACGACTTCAGATGTACTCAGTGTTTGTACGCTCCTGGTTCGTCCCCAGGGGCCCAGCCAAACCACACATGCTTGGACCGACCTCTCACCTCGGACACAACTGTTGAAATCTTTCCCAATTTTATTAGATCACTGCCTGTGCCACACTCCAAAGCTTCTGCGGAGAGGCGGCCCTTCATTCAAGTTATCGCAGGAATGTTAGATTGTGTAACAAAACAATGAAAACCAACACTCCAGTCCAGATATCAAAGCCAGAGATCATACAATGGTTCACTGAAGGAGTCACTGGTGGAATTCTGAAGAGTTACAGTAATAAACTTATGATAACTTAATGTGTTGTAAAATTACAGTACACATGCGTGTATTCATTTCAGCTACAGCACTGTGAATGAAGAACACAGATTTGGATTTTCATTAGGAATGATAGTAGTTTCAGTGTAGCACGGTAAGATTTCAGGAAAAATTCAGTCCCACTTTATATTAGGTGTCTTTAAATATTATGTACTTGATAATGAAATAATGAATTGTTAGGTACAATGTTCATATTGTGTTGATGTTGAATTACTAAACACTCGCAACACTTTTGCTGCTATTGAGGTGGGATATGGTCAAGGTTAAGGACAGATGTGGTGGTAGGGTAAGGTTTAACTTTGTATTTATAGATGTAACTGCATCTGACCTCATATGTCATTCCTCCCGGAACTGCTTCCATGTACAACAGTGAGCGCAAGCTAGATTAAAGTGATTATTACATTTTAAATAAGTTCTTTTTCTTAACGTTTAAAATGCATTTAAAAATGCATTGATTCCCTACAGGAGGCATTTGTTCACCCCCTGGAGCCGTGTGAGGCACTTTTTAACTAACTAACCCTTTAATATAAAGTGAGTCCAAAACTTATTTTTCATAAAACTTTTAAGTAATAATATCACATTGAACATACAGTCTTGGCTAAAATGTTTGAATGTGCATATTTTTTATATGTTAGAACAGTTGGTGCCAATACAGTTTACTATAAAACACTAAATACATATTAAATCAGGAGATTCTAAACTTTTTAAACTTTTTTTTCAAGTGATGACCCAAAAACCTACCAAAAACAGATGCATTTTATTTTTTAATGATCAGCAGCATTGTCATCAACATCATGTATAGGAAGCATTTTCTCTTTCTTTTTAAATGCTAAAAGCCTATGTCACCTGCCATCATGTGACAGAACAGACTTGAGAGTCTTTTATTGGTCATACATCACCAGAACCAATAGAGATTACAGTGATTATTTTAATATGCTTAGCTCCACAATAATATAAAAAGTTTTGAATAATTAAGATTTTTATTTTTTATTTTATTTTTCTTGATCTTGTGAGCAATGCTACATTTATTTGGTCAAAAATACAGGAAAAATAATATTGGTGAAATATTACAGTTTAAAATAACGTTTTTCTTTGTAAATATATTGTAAAATTTTATTTATTTCTGTGATCAAAGCTAAATTTTCAGCATCGTTACTCCAGTCTTCAGTGTCACATTCTAATTTGCTGATTTTGATGATGTTGCCACCCTAAATATAATTTTCTAGATCCGTCCCTGCACAGATAGTGACATCACCATTACTAAAAAACAGTTATTGTTTTGAAAAAAGGAGTCATGAGCGCACATCCCTAAATCTTTTTCCACTCTTCTGTTAGTGTTATGCTCAGGTGAACATGACTTGCATAATCATTTCATTCTCAAAATACAAAATACACTCCACAGATGTAAGGAAAGGTAAAGCTGTTAATATGACATGATCATGACTTGCTGAAGACAACAGGCCGCAAAGAGATGCTGGTCATTACAACATGAGAAGATCAAATCTGGAGAGTGTTGCACACAGGTTTGGCAAACACTTTCATCCAGCCTCACCCCTATTGCTCGTGTTGCATTTATCTGCAATCAGAATCTCCATCAGGGAGCCTATTGTGAAAGTTCTGGCACAGATCCACAGAGAAACCAGCCACAGAGGCGCTCTTCCACCCACCGGCCGGTTCGGTCCAGCCTTCGCACACAATGGAGAAATAACTACCATCATCCTCTGAGAGTGTGTGTGTGCTCAGCGTGGGGGAAGGAAAACTGTAAAATCCCAGTCCCCAGCAGAGATGTTTCACCAGCACTGAGGGCATTGCACCGATGAGATCCATTTGGAACAGGAAGTACTTTCGAAATCTATGCAACTAAGACTATATTGTGACATCCTTAGGAAATGCAAGAACGAATTGATGATGATGGTTTTTTAATTGTGTTGCTTGTATTTTCAAATGATTGCATTTGAGCCAGTTAATTACGCCTGATAATATTTTTGTGTTTTATCTTGCACAAACGGTTAGTTTTATGAATATTAGACTTAATGGCACTATTGCACTGCCATAATAAAATGAATAAATGGGAGTTGTTTTGGGTTGACTTTACTGTAAAACTATGTACGAAAAAGCTAAAAGCTAAAAAGCAATAAAAACCTTAAATACATCTTTAGTGTCACAGAAGTAATAAAAAAAATGAATTTGAAACAGAATACAAGATTCTAAAATTGCTGCATTTCATCGCACCTTAAATTCATTTATCATGTGCATGTTTTTATGCCTTTCAAAGCTTTACATTGGCTTGAAATGATTTAAATTATAAGCAGAGGTTTATGAATTTATAGTCACATTACAGCTATAAAATTTCCATCAATTTAAATAAATAATAATATTAATAAAAATGCAGGACAGCAAAAAGTCTTAAAAATAATTATCTTCAACAGTCTAGAAATAAAAATACAAAATAATAAACCCCTCGCAGCAGCAGTAGAAAGTAGCCCAGGTGCTAGTTCGTTCAGTGATGTAAAAATAAGAAGCAACACTTTAAAATTAATTTTGTAATGAAATGAAACCCCGTGCAAAGAAATCAAAGCCAGAATTAGGAGCTGGTGGCTGAATTGTGTACCATTTGAAGACGAAAAGGAGATGCTTGCTCCCATATATAGGGAGTTTCAGTAATCAAGCCTTCTCAAAATAAAAGTGCAAATCACCCATTCAAAGTCCATATAGGAGACAAAAGATTTATTCTTAGCTAAAACACAAAAGTGATAAAAAAAAGGTTTGACCATAGATCTAAACTGTTTGTCAAATCTCAGAACACTATCAAATAGCACACTCAAATTCTTCATGAGTAGGTTGACAAATAGAAACAAGCCACTAAAGTTTAAATTGAATGAACTAGAAGCTTCTGAAGGTTCAAAAACAATGAACTTTGTTTTGGTTTCATTAAGGTGTAAAAAAATCTAAGTATTTATCTCAGAAAGACAGGCCAAAAGGAGAGTTTGTCATTCTACACATAATATTTCCAGTTGCCTTTCATTCAACCAATGAAAACCACAGCACGGCTCAACATTGAGAAACACACAGAAGTGTTTTGTTCTGGATTGAATCCCTCAGTCAGTTTAGAAAATTACAGTTTAGAAAATTAGAATTCAACTACATTTCATGCTGTTCATTTAACACACCTGATTCTTTCTGATCCACTGTATGCCTTTGTTCAAAGTAATAATAATAATAATTCATTACATTTATATAGCGCTTTTCTAGGCACTCAAAGTGCTTACATTGTCAGGGGGTATCTCCTCATCCACCACCAGTGTGCAGCATCCACCTGGATGATGCGACGGCAGCCATAGTGCGCCAGAACGCCCACCACACACCAGCTTACTGGTGGAAAGTAGAAATAGCTCTTAAATCACAAAATCTCTACAACCTTGCCAAAATTCCCACATACTGACTAATGTTCAAAAGGACTTAATTAGCAGCTATTAACATGACCCTTTCACACTAATGATTAGATTAATAATTGATGACCAACAGGAGTGGGCTTCAAACACATTCAAACACATACTGATGTATTCCGTGAGGAATGAGGACAACATGGAGCGCTGTGATATCTTTACATCATCCCCTTGTGTTTTCCTTCCCTCCCTGGCTCAGGATTTGGAAGAAAGGAGAACCTTTGTGATGCAATGTTTCTCTGTGTGTATATTAGTGTGTTTTTGCCAGAGAGATTCAGTTATGAAGAAGGGAAAAGGGCACCTCTGCTAAATGATCAACAACAATGTAACCCTTTAGAGAGATTGGAGTGGAGAGATCGGGACGGTATCTGTTGAATAACTTTATATTTACTGTTGTGTGCCAACAGGGTCTGCAAATGTCAGTTCCCACAGCAAATAAAGGTTTTGTCTGTTCTGTCATTTTTCCCCCAGATGTCTCAAACGCAGGGTGAACGAGTACCTTGCTGCTCTACAAAGCGTTCCAGATCTCTGTGTCACTGGACAGTGATCTAATTTCTCTGTTTATGTTTGAGAGATATAGAGCAGTGATGCACAGGGTGAGCAGTGTCTTTTGTGAATGGTGCAGAACATTCTGGAAAGGCCTTTGGGAAGATGCTCAAATCAAAGGAAATGAATGGGGGGGAAATGAAAATGTCATGACAGCTTGTCTAGATGAATCTTTGTCACAAATTAGCTTTTATTTTGATTAAGAAGAGAAAAAGTGAATCTGACTATGTTTTATTTAATTGGTTGTTCTATGTATCGCCGCAGTTTAAATTAATTGTCAGTGAGTGGCAATAAATGGGTTAATGCATTTGAAAATAACATACCACCACACCAAATCCTTTAAAGTCTAAATCCCATGGAATAAAAGAATAAAGTAAGTAATTGCATCTGAGAAATTTTTCTGAGAAAAAAGAAAATAAATATATAGATGCAAGCAGCGGTGGCGGGTCCAAGCCATCAGTGAAAATGCCACACTGGTGGCATCAGGAAAACTGTGCCCAGTGTGCACATGCATTTACACTAACCCTCTGGCAGTCAAATTTTAAGGGATAAAGCAATTAAAGGATTAATCCAAAACATCAAGTCTGTGAAACACACAAACACAGAACAATACATAACATTTCTGTAACACTTTAAAATAAGGTTTCAGTTATTAACATTATATATATGAATTAATACGAACAATAATTATAAAGCATGTATTTATGTCAGTTAATATTCAAAACTTAAACATAAATTTTTTTTGTTAACATTAGATAATGCACTGTGAACTAACATAAGCAAACATGAATACTGTGGCGAGTGGGGCGGGGCCGAGGGACGTGGGAACACGAGTGAGGCCGGCAGTGATTGGGCAAATCAGTGGCAACTGCGGCCCACCGCCGGTCTCGAGTCCCATGTAGGAGATGGAAGGATATAAAACTGGAGCGACGACATTGAAGGACGAGAGAGGCCCAGGCCTGGGCTTTTAGTTGTGGGACTCGAGACCGGCGGTGGGCCGCAGGTGCCACTGATTTGCCCAATCACTGCCGGCCTCACTCGTGTTCCCACGTCCCTCGGCCCCGCCCCACTCGCCACAAATACATTCTGTGAAAATACCGTGTACATAATTATTAGGCACGCTGTGTTACAGATCAATCGGGAGGCTGAGGAGTAACAGACAGAAGGGTTTATTAATAGACACAAGCAGAGGAGCAAGTAGTGTTGGGTAGAGTGATGAATGGATCCGTGAGAGCTGGGTGAAGACATCAGAAAAGGGAGGTGAACCCCAAACACGCACACTGGGATCTTGATCTTCGGAGAATCACTGGAGAGAGGTAAGTAGAGGAAGAGTTAGTCCTTTGAGTTAGCATACAGGTAAGACCTTGTCGCGAACGAGTCCGGACGCTGATGGAGTGTGTGTGTGTGGTATTTAAGGTGCCGAGGTGATTGGGTAATGATGAGGGTCAGGTGGAAGTGCTCAGTACTCAGGTGAGGGCGTGCGTTGTGAATTAGTGGAGGTGGACCCTGGCGTGTTTGTAACATGCTGATATTCTGATGATATTTTTTTCCAAGCACATTACCAATTCCAAACCACATCAATCTTAATAACTACTATTCATTTTGTATTTAATCATTTATGAGTAATATATAATTGTCCATGAAGGCTGGAAGAGAAAAACTCATAAAAAAAAAAAGAAAAACTTATATTCAGGTGTGCAGGATTATTAGGCAATTTTTTTCTACAGATTAAATGAGTCAAAAAAAGAGGTTTAACTCAGACTGAAAAGACAAAAAATGATTACACATCCCCCACAAGAATATTCAAAACTAATGCAATACAGAAATTGCAAAGGTAAGACATGACCATTGAACAAAAAAATGCTCACTGGCACACTGGGGTCAGAAAAAACAGGCAGAGAACAAGTGGCACACGTTTACTGCAAAAAAATTAAGAATTTATGTGAAGATACATTTTTTTGTCAATTCTGCAAGACTTTTCAGGATCGGAGATGGAATAAAAATGAGCTCCTAAAACTTACTGCCAGATTCTGAAGTCAAAATTTCCAAAAAGTGGTACAAGAGGATGTGGTGCTGGTCCTTCAAGAGTCACTCAAAACTTATCTGTCCATAAAGCCTCTAAAGAATTAGTCTTAATATATAGTATTTCACAATAATTCAGCATGTTATTCTAATTAACTGAGGGTCATTTTTTAGGATTCTCTTAGAACCTGACACCCTGTAATTCTGGAGACTCCAGGAAAGTTGCAGTTCTGGAAAATGGTGGCGCTGCAGACTAAATGCTTCCTGATGGTTTCACAATTTATTCTGCACAATAATTTTTTACGCTTTTGCAGTTAACGATTGTCTCTTTTTCTCCACCAGTTTTTGTTTATCCATCCATCCATCCATCCATCCATCCATCATCTTCCGCTTATTCGGGGCCAGGTCGCGGGGGCAACAGTCTAAGCAGAGACACCCAGACTTCCCTCTCTCTAGCCACTTCCTCCAGCTCTTCCGGGGAAACCCCGAGGCGTTCCCAGGCCAGCGGGGAGACATAGTCCCTCCAGCATGTCCTAGGTCTTCCCCGGGGCCTCCTCCCGGTGGGACGTGCCTGGAACACCTCCCTGGGAAGGTGTCCAGGAGGCATCCGAAATAGATGCCCGAGTCACCTCAGCTGGCTCCTCTCGATGTGGAGGAGCAACGGGTTTACTCTGAGTTCCTCTCGAGTGACCGAGCTTCTCACCCTATCTCTAAGGGAGCGTCCAGCCACCCTACGGAGAAAGCTCATTTCAGACGCCGTTATCCGGGATCTTGTCCTTTCGGTCATGACCCACAGCTCATGACCATAGGTGAGAGTAGGAATGTAGATTGACCGGTAAATCGTGAGCTTTGCCTTACAGCTCAGCTCCTTCTTCACCACGACAGACCGGTACAGCGACCGCATTACTGCAGAAGCTGCACCTATCCGTCTGTCAATCTCCCGTCTCCGTTTTTTGTTTTTTATTAAAAAAAATTTTGACCCCACTGACCCAGATTCTGTCATTCAGAAACATGGCTTTTTATACCACTGCTATGCTGATGACACATCAACTCTACTTCTCATTCCATCCTGATGATCCGACGGTAGCTGCTTGCAACTCAGCTAGTCTAACAGGTATTTCTTGGTGGATGAAGCACCATCACCTTCAACTCAACCTTGCCAAGACAGAACTTGTCATAAACCGGTCTCTTCCTTCGGTTTGTTTACCTTCATTCACACACGCGCACACACACACACAGCTGATTACTATTATCTCAGCACTCGCGCTGCGCACACACTCTAATCATACCCATTCATGTTTCTCCCCCTCACCTCTCTCGCAGCTGTTTCCCACTAGAATCAACACTTACACTGATTATCTCTCAACTGATCCTTTTCTCTCTCTAATTCTCTCGGCTACTTCTAGTCACTGTTTGCTCTGTCTTTTGTCAGATTATTGTTGAATGTTGAGCTTACGCTCTGTTTCTTCGTTACGATCTCATCAGAATTTATTCTCTTGAGAATTCCCTAATCTAGTCTTGCCTTGTCCTGTCCCGTCCTTTCCTGTTGTTACGTTAGTAAGAGTTGGAGATTCACCTTTGTTCTCTGCCCAGGTCACCTTCTGTCTGTGGACCATCACTCACCTGCCGTCTGCGAGTTGTTAGCATCGGACATGAGGGCGGAGAACTGTTGTTGCTCATTGATCATCTGGCACTGGATTCCGGTCCCTATCATCTGTCCGGCAAGGATCTTCATTTTGTTTTTTCACAGATCTGCGTCTGTTGACGGCAGTCTCCTTGTTTGAAGTGTTTGAACAATAAACTGTACTGCATAACCTCTGCTTTTGGGTCCTCTATTCAAGACTGTGACAGAATAATCCGACCAGGATGGACCCAGCGGGGGAAGGACCGTTTCGTGCGGCTATTGAGCTGCAGGGAGTCATGCTGGGCAGGCACGATGCAGAGATCTCTGAGACTCGTCGCTCCATGGAGAGCCTGACTGCGCAGGTTGCTGACTTAACTGCACATCTTCATCTCTATCAGCTTGAGGCTTCCGCTCCTCCTGGGAGTTCTGCTGAACCCAGGGTTAACAATCCTCCCAGCTATGCCGGTGAGCCCACACAATGCCGTGCTTTTCTCACTCAATGTGAGGTTGTGTTCTCCTTGCAGCCAGCCACCTTATGGTCCATTTAGTATGAATGGAAGACCGCGTTTAACACGCCCCTCGGTCACTTTGAATAACGGGTTCTTCCGTTCGGATTGGTCAACGCTCCCGCTGTCTTCCCGCTGTCTCATTAATGATGTCCTGAGAGATATGCTTCACGTCTTCGTGTTTGTATGCCTTGATGACATACTAATTTTCTCACCCTCCCTCCAAGTGCACGTCCAGCATGTTCGTCGAGTCCTGCAACGTCTCTTAGAGAACCACCTCTTTGTAAAGGCTGAGAAATGCACATTCCATTCTCAGTCAGTTACGTTTCTGGGATCTGTCGTTTCCGCTGGGGGAATAAGTATGGACCCTTCTAAGGTTCAAGCCGTCGTTGATTGACCTGTACCCGATTCCCAAGTCGCTCTTCAGCGCTTCTTAGGTTTTGCAAATTTTTATAGACGGTTTATTCGGAATTTTTGTCAGGTAGCTGCCCCACTTACTGCTCTCACCTCGGTCAAGTCCAGTTTCAGTTGGACCGAGGCGACCCAGTCTGCGTTCGACCGTCTGAAGACATTATTTACCTCCGCTCCTATTCTTATCAATCCTGATGACGAGAGACAATTCATCGTTGAGGTCGACGCGTCGGATGTGGGGGTGGGGGCGGTACTTTCACAGCGCTCACCTTTGGACGATAAGGTTCACCCGTGTGCATTCTATTCACATCGTCTCTCTTCAGCGGAGCGCAATTATGATGTGGGTAACCGCGGGTTATTGGCCATTCGTATGGCGTTAGGTGAGTGGCGCCATTGGTTAGAGGGCTCTTCGCAGCCATTCATTGTCTGGACAGATCATAGGAATCTTGAGTATATTCGATCCGCTAAGAGGCTCAACGCTCGTCAGGCGTTCGTCTAAAGTCTCAGTTCATCCTGGTGTCAGGGGTACGCTCGCCGTCATTCGTTAAAGATTTTGGTGGCCTACTAGAGAACGAGATATTCGCCGTTACGTATCCGCGTGTCCTGTCTGCGCCCAGACTAAGTCTGACAATTCACCTCCTGCCGGTTTACTTCAGCCACTTCCGACTCCGTCACGTCCGTGGTCACATATCGCCTTAGATTTTGTTACGGGTCTCCCTCCTTCCATGGGGAATACTGTCATCCTCACAGTGGTGGATCGATTTTCTAAAGCCGCTCACTTCGTTCCACTTCCCAAATTACCCTCTGCTAAAGAGACAGCTCAGGCGGTAGTAGATCATGTCTTCAAACTCCATGGTCTCCCCACAGATGTTGTTTCTGATAGGAGTTCTGCCAGCAGATCGGCGCCACTGTCAGTTTGTCGTCAGGTTATCACCCCCAAACTAACGGGCAGGCCGAATGGGCCAATCAGATTTTAGGTCGTATGCTCCTCAGTCTAGCATTCCAGGCTCCTTCATCCTTGTGCGAACAGTTGCCGTGGGCTGAGTATGCGCATAATTCTTTACCGTCATCTGCCACGGCGCTTTCTCCACTTAATTGTAGCCTCGGTTATCAACCCCCGCTCTTCCCCTCTCAGGAGCTCGGGGTTTCCGTTCCGTCAGTTGAGGCATTCATTCAGAGAAGCCATCGTACATGGAGGAGGGTGAGAACTGCCCTTTGTCGGACCAAGGCTCGCTCTCGCTGAGCAGCCAACCGTCGTCGCGTTAAAGCCCCTAGATATATTTGCGGCCAGCGAGTCTGGCTATCCACCATTAATCTTCCTCTAGAGTCCAGCCAGCTCCCGTAAGCTCTCGCCTCGGTACATAGGACCTTTTTCCATTATTAAGGTTCTCAACCCCGTTACTGTCAAACTAAAACTTCCTCCCAGTCTTCTACGCATCCATCCCGTGTTTCATGTGTCTTGCTTAAAGTCCGTTATTTGGATGCCTGCCCGCCCTGTCCCTCCGCCCCCTACCCTTGTTGAGGGTTCTCCTATCTATACTGTCCGCAGGCTTCTTGATGTTCGCCCTCGAGGTCGCGGTTTCCAGTATCTGGTCGATTGGGAGGGATACAGTCCTGAGGAGAGAAGCTGGATTCCACAAGGAAGAAGAAGGTCCCGATGTAAAGTACGTACTTTTCCATTTAGATCATTCTCAGGTTTCACAGAATAAACAGGAAGATCGCCAGCCCGTCTTATCACAACGTAAATGTCTTTTACCCATTTATCCTCCAATTTATGCTTGCCTCTGAGCCTTACGTTACGGACAAGCACGCGATCCCTCTCTTCCAGATGGACTGGCCTCACCCTTTGATCAAATCTAGCCTTGTTTCTTTTCGCAGACTTCACAGAATTCTTAAAAGCCAACTGGTAACTCTCTTCCAGAATGAGGGGATGGCCCCCGGACAGGCAAGTTGAAAGCTAGGTCCACAGGGAGTCTCGGACAACGGCCGAACATCAGCTCATATGGAGTAAAACCCGTGGTTTCATTTCGGGTACAATTATAAGCATGAACGAGTGGCTTAACATACTCCTTCCACCTTATCTTCTGCTCTGGGTCCAATGTACCCAACATGCTAAGCAATGTCCTGTTAAACCTCTCAACTGGGTTCCCACGAGGATGGTAAGGTGTAGTGTGGCTCTTATTAATGCCAGCTATGGCACAGAGTTCCTTAATCAGGTGACTCTCGAAATCAGGCCCTTGGTCTGTATGTAGGCGCTCAGGGAACCCATAATGCACGATAAAATTCTCCCACAAGCACTTCGCAACAGTCTTCGCCTGTTGATTGGCAGTTGGAAAAGCCATGGCGTACTTAGTGAAATGATCAGTAAGGACCAAGATATCTTTGGTATTACTCTTATCAGGTTCAAGCGATAGATAGTCCATACATAACAGCTCAAGTGGTCGACTGGTCTGGATATTTACTAAGGGTCGTTCTGGCAAAGCTTTTCGTCGAATGCAACGATCGCAGGTCTTAATCGTGGCTTCGACATCTGCAGACATACGTGGCCAGAAAAAACGAGATCGGACCAGGTCAAGTGTTCTCTCCACGCCCATGTGACCCATATCATTATGGAGGCTACTTAGAACCACAGGGCGTAATGCTTCTGGCAACACAAGCTGGAAAGACACATGTTCATCATCCTGCCGTCTTCTGTACAGGACATCATCTTGGAGCTCAAGACGATTCCATTCACGCAACAGAAGCGGAAGATCTGGAAGTTCAGCTCTGGCAGTAGAAGGAACCTTTTCACCCGTTTCAAGTTGGTGAATAACTTCTCTCAACACAGGGTCTAATCTCTGCTTCTCCTTGAGATCCAAAAGAGACAACGATGGAACCACAGGTAACCCCTGGGACTCACTGGAATAGGAGTCAGGAATGACGGTAGCAGACATGCTCATAGTTTCTACCAGGGTGATGCTGCTCACAGCTGAATCATCAATGCTTCGAGTTCTTAGGAGAGCACTGTGGCAAATGGCTGCTACCACATCTGATGCAAGTTTAACAGAGACATTGCCTTCTCCATCCACATGATCCCTGGTGAACTGCTGCACCATTTCCCACTCTGTCTTGACGCAAGTATCAGGTGACTGAAGATGTGGCCTTCTGAAGAGAGCATCAGCATCTCTATTTTGGCTACCAGCACGATATTGCAATTTAAAGTCATAAGTGGACAATGCAGCCAGCCATCGGTGACTAGCAGCATCTAACTTGGCAGATGTCAAGATGTATGTCAGCGGGTTGTTATCTGTAATGACAATAAAGCTGGCACCATAGAGATAGTCATGAAATTTCTCAGTTACACTCCATTTCAAAGTCAAAAATTCGAGTTTATGGGCTGGATACCTCGCTTCACTGGAGGACAACCCACGGCTTGCATAAGCTATAGCACGAAGCTTTCCCTCTTGCTCCTGATATAGCGCAGCTCTGAGGCCGATGGTGCTGGCGTCTGTATGCAAGATGTATGGTTGACTGGGATTAGCAAATCTGAGCACCGGGGCAGTTGTCAACTTGTCAATTAAGGTGTCGAAAGCAGATTGACATTGAGCTGTCCATCTCTCATTGAAGAGTTGTTTTGCATCCAGTCTCTTAACAGCAGCGGGATTTTTACTGTGATTATGACGAACAGGGATGTAACCTTTCGTCAAATCATTCAAAGGCTTGACCAGGGCAGCAGAGCCATTTATGAATCTGCGGTAATAACCCGCAAATCCAAGAAACGAGCGCAGTTCTTTTAATGTTCGAGGAACTGGCCAGGATTTTAAAGCACTTATTTTCTCCGGATCCGTTTCTACTCCGTGTTCAGAGACCACATGGCGAAGATAACGCACTGAAGATTGGAAAAACTTACACTTCTCCGGCGACAATTTCAATCCATAGTCTCGGAGTCGATGAAGCACTCTCAGTAGACGACTCTCATGCTCTTCTAGGGAATAAGAGAAGACAATAAGGTCATCCAGAAAGACTAGAACCTCTTTCAAATGTAAATCACCCATGCATTTCTCCATAAGGCGCTGAAAGGTACTTGGTGCATTTGTCACGCCTTGAGGCATCCTATTAAATTCACAAAACCCAAGAGGGGTAACAAATGCAGTTTTAGCCTTATCATCCTCTTCCATGTCCATCTGATAATATCCGGACTTTAGATCAAGTACACTAAACCAACACGAACCAGTGAGTAAAGAGAAGGATTCTTCTAAATTTGGTAATGCGTAAGCATCTTTTATCATTTGCAGGGTCAATTTACGATAATCGATGCAAAGGCGAACATCACCATTCTTCTTCCGGACGACTACAATCGGTGAAGAAAATGGGGACTCTGATTCTCTTATTACTCCCGTCGCTAACAAATCCCGCAAATGATTGCGGACTGCTTCAATATCATTTGGATGGATAGGACGTGCACGGTGTTTGAATGAAGTCTCATCATAAAGACGGATATGATGCTTTACTTGATCCGTACGACCAAAGTCCAAATCATGTTGAGAAAACACTTCCGGCATAGCTCTGAGTTTTTCGATGACCCTCTCCCTCCAATCTGGAGGGATGGGAGAATCGCCAAAATCATTATGTAAATCTAAATTATCTGCGTTCTTTGAACAGTCAAATATGACATGATGGGAGAGTATCTGTGGCACTGTTGCAGCTTCAGCAATAATACTAAGTGATGGAATTGTTCCGATTCATTTGAAATGACCACGGGGACCTTATAGGGTACTTGGGTTGACAAGGACACAAGACAACTTTTCACACATAAAGCCCCAGGCAAGGGAGTAGCTGGCTGCTCTACTAGTGCCCAGTCACCAGCTAATGGTATGCTGGTGTTAACAGAACCTTCGACAACCAAAGTATGGCCTGCTGGAACACTGACAGGTGACTTACTGGCCAATCTTACAACACCTTCACTTGAACCTTGGGCCTGCTGGTGCCATAACTGGAGCAACTGAAGCACGGCTCTGTAGCCATGCTTGATAAGTTTAACATTGACACTGTCACTCTCCAAATGCTTGTTGTACAGTGACTCAGGGGTGTTCATTCCAATGAGGACGTGATACTGGAACCGACTTTGAGCATCTGGAACCACAAGTGCCAAGGTACACACATCCATATCAGTACCAATGAACTCTTTAGGAAAAGTAATAGTCACTTCTATGTAGCCCACATATGGGACATCTTGGCCTCCAGCTCCCTCTGCTTGCAACAAATCATCCAATGACTTCACAGGAAGATGTGAGAAGTGTTGATTGTACATTGAGACGGGGATTGTTGTAAACCTTGTGACCCAGTGTCTAGTAAGCATTGGAAATTTTGACCAGCAATTCCTACTTGAGCTGTGCATCTTGACCCAATCAACCCAGGTGGAAATGGGCTTGTCCTAGCAGGGGCTGCATGTGACAAATTGGTGCATCTTATCGGTGGCTGCGTGGTGGAACTTTGTCTGTTCTCTACAGTTCCCGTTCGTCCCTCAACGAGAACCCGATCTAGTTTAACGACGGGTCACAGTGAGGGTTTGCTTTTTGCCACTTTTTCTGCTTGTCACTGAACTATTTCTTTTTGGATGCAACAAGTGAAGAATTAGACTGATTGTCACAATTTGGTCTTATATGCCCATCTTCACCGCAATTATAACAATAACCTGGCTTAGGGCCTAAGGATGCACACCGATGAGAGAGCTGTGGCACAGGGGTTGAGGGCTGAGTGGACTTACTGATGCGGTTTAATTTCTCAGACCCAGATTGCTTTTGGCCAGACTGGGCAGCTGTGAGGGCATTCAGCTGTTTTTGTATGTCTGCTAACTGTTGTGCAAGCTGTTGGGTGATAGTAGTTAGACGATCAATGCTTTTCTCTTCTGCTACATAGGCATATTGAGCATGTGCACTTGCTCGAGGCTTACTAGCACCAAGATGTTGCTTCATGCGCTGGGCCTTAGCAATATCCCGATCCTCCTCTGTTCTGAGCAATAGCAGAAACTCAGCGAAGGTTGGTGGATCAGACTTACGCTGTTTCAGCCGGAGATCAGAAATGAGCGCATTGTCCCAACAGCCAAGACAGAATTGATTTAACAAGTGTCTATTAACATCTTTTGGTAAAACTCCATCTCTCTTCACAGCCAGGTTCAGTGCCACTTGCAAGCGCTGTAAATAACCTGAGGGCTTTTCGCCGGCGTCCTGAAACATCTCCATAAACTTAGCATAGAGTTCATCTCCATCTTGGACGGTTCCATAAGCAGAGTCAAGGATTTGGAGATAGCTTGAAGGGGCCGTTTCTGGTCGAAGATGTTTCACCATATCTGCCGCTGGAGGTAACAAACTGTCCAATATCTTCCTGGTACGCTGCAGATCTGAAACAGCGGGATCTTTCAACAGAAGTGTAACGCCAGAGCACCAAGTTTCATAATCAATCTCATGTTGTGGTCTTGGAATTCGTCCAGAAAATGTTCTGAGTCTTTGAGAGGAAGCATGCATTGCAGTGTCATCACTTTTCATAATGTGCTCAACCACATAACGTTGTACCTGTGGTGGATTAATGTCCGGCATAGCTGGCCTTGAAGGTTGTGGCGTGTACGTGGCAGCTGAATCGAGGCAGACTCGTTGTTGTTTCCCCTCAGCGACTGGCTCTGGAACATCTGCTCCAGATGTCACAACGGCACCATCAGGAGTCTTCAGTTGTGAGGGTCCCGACTCGAGCTGGCTGACAGACTGCCCCAGCAGAGACATCACATTTTTAAGAACATCGGTGTAATTCTGACCTGTAAGCTTAGCTACATTCTTCAAGTCGCTAAGATAACTTTGCGTTTTAACTTCAGTCTCCAAATTCGAACAAGCGATTGACAGCTCTTCGATCTCATATGTCACTTTTCCAGTTCGACAAATATATACATACGGTAGGATTTTGTACAACCCAACCAATGTATTTCCTGACTCAAACTCAACAATCATACAATTATGGAAAACACTATCAGGATATTGGACAACTTCAAATTTGGATACAGTGCCATACTGTTCCAAAAAATTAACAACTTCTTTGTCAGTGTCCGAATTCGTTACGTATTTAACCAACACCGAGTTAGATATCTTAATCTCATACTCTGCCAAAATATCCATTTCCATAAAGGAAGAGAAAAAAACTAGAAGTCAGAAAAAAAAACTATATGCAAATTAACAAAATCATACAGCTCTGTACAACTCTCTCCTGGCTGGGTCGCCAAATTACTGTACCATATGTGTGCTAATAATACTCGAGAAGATTATAAAACTTCCATATAGCAGATTAATCGATCATAAGATTCTAATAAACGACTCTGGGAGAGAGTTGACAAATTGAGATCAAGAAAACCATATAGGATATAATACATATATTTTTAAACTACAACAAAACAAACGAACACTAAAACATTAAATTTGAATGGCCATTCATAAACAAATGGGGAAAAAAACAATAAATGTACGTCACAATGTCAACATGATCAGGCAATCATCTAATAATTACGACCCATATCAATTCATAGTTCAAGTCATCATCAGTCCATTTGCACAATATCCCCACACACCCATAGTTCATTAAACCCACACTGGATATGGATTTCAGGGTCCAGAGGGTTTACAGTGAAATAGTTTGTGAAAGGGATGAGGTGTGCTGCAGTGGGCAATGAGTAGGAGCGGTATGGGAGAATAAGTTCATGGGCTGCAAGGAGCCCCCTTCCGGCCTAGCAGGAGTAGCTCAGTCTTCAGACTGTGTAAAATCAGTCTCTATATGGGCTCACAGGCTTGAGGCCTGCTCCTTTGGTTAGCTCGCCATCAAAATCACCTGGCCTGGTTAACACAAAGCCATCATTTCAATTAAATAAATAAACAAAAATCAATTAATACAAAAAACAATTCAATGTGCACACATTCAGTTAAATAGCACTATTTGTACTAAAAACAAATTAGATATACAAGTTCCCAAAAAGTATAAAAATATACAATATAAACCATAAATCACATCCAAAGTCCTAATAAACATTAGACAAAAACTAATTTGAATGTTTCAACTAGATACAAACAGTACAAAAGAAAGAAATATAATCATATTCCAGGTCAAATATAAAGTGCTTAGTGCCACAAAGTATAACATATTAATTTTGGCACAGATAGATTTCCTTTGTGACGAGTGGGGCGGGGCCGAGGGACATGGGAGCGAGGCCGGTGGAGTGATTGGAGATGAGCTACACCTGTTCGACCCGCCGGTCTCGAGGCCCATGGAGGAGATGGAAGGATAAAACTGGAGCGACGACAGTGAAGGACGAGAGAGGACCAGGCCTGGGATTTTAGTTGTGTTTTGGTTTTATTTTGCGCGCATCAGTCGTCCGTGAGGGGCTGATGCGCTGCTTTGTGTTTATTTTGATCATTAAAGTTTTCTGTTGATTGTGCGCCGGTTCCCGCCTCCTTCTTCCGGATGAATACAAAGGTTTATTATCGTTACATCCTTATAAGTGTATAACACTAAGATGTCGATGAATGAGTAAAACACAGATCTAATACCACTGAGATAGCAGCTAGACGAACAGTAACAATTCACAACACTCACCAATTCATAAATCACACTCCTCACATACATTCGTTTACTACAGCTTAGGTCACGGTAAACGGCTCCTGAGATCATAACACACACACAATTCATAAATGCCAAGTAGGATCATCACATAACGGAAAACATCAGAATCACTCTAACTGACCTGCAGCTCTACCCACATCGGCGTCCCACTGCGTCTGCCATGCTCCCTACCTCTGCGTACTTTACTTCCTGTAAACCGGGGCAGGTCACGTGACCTCACGCCGTCACGTGATTGGACGCAGAGACTCTCGCGAAAGTATGACAAAGCATCACGAGATTTAACCAGCAGAACCAATATGCAGATAGGAGAAAATTATTAAATTAATAACTAAGAAATCCTATTCAGGATGTATGATCTGGGTTACATATAGTTGCGACAGGCCTTTGATGCAAACTGTAGAAATGGTCTGTGGCGTGGATTGACACATGAAATTGACACATGAAAGTACGCATCCTTCAGGTCGATTTCTGCAAACCAATCTCGGGGATGCATTTCTGCATTAACATCTTGAATGGTAACCGTTGAAGGGCCTGGTTCAAGACACGCAGGTACAAGATTGGCCATAACCCACTGCCTTTCTTGGGACCAATGGAACCACCACCGTACCCGCAGTGGGGCAGCAAGGTGGAACACAGGGACCCGCCTTGTGAGCAGACCAGAAAGGGGTCTGAGTGTGCGGTGCAACACTTAACTGGTTCCACAGGTTGGCAGAGGGTGCATGAATAGGTTCTTTGTTAATGCTCTCGAACCGCCCGCTGCTGCCAGCTGGTGAAGGATGAGGATGAGTGAGGTCTAGTGTTGGGCCATCTGCGACTCTCCATGCCCTCCTGGGACCCAGAGACAGAGAAAACTGCAATCCCTCCATCTCTGGGTTGCCTCTCTCAGAGATGCTAGCTATTCCGCTTGCCGCCAGGTTTGACGGGGGCATGGACAGGCAGGGCGGCCTGCATACGCCCTGCTCCACGATGCTGCTTGGCTGGAGGCTGCTGCGGATGCTGCTGAGGAACAGGGGCAGATGCAGATGCAGGGGGCCACCCTTTGTGTTAAGCAGACTGGGGCGCTGAGGCTGGCAGACAGGTGGAAGCTGCAGATGCCGCTGGGGCAGGATGTGTCGGATCATCTCCGTCTGCTTCTGTGCAGCTGAGAAATGCTGGGCAAAATCCTCGACTGCATCCCCGAAGAGGCAGGTCTGGGACATGTCAGTGTCCCAGTCAGATGCAGTGATCAACATCCGGTCATCGGGAGGAGCCCCACAGGATACCGCTGGTACGCTTTTTGGAGAGGGCCCAACGCGTTCCATTGGCTGCTCAACTGGATCGGAGGTGCTAGAGGTTCCCTGAGGACTTTGACACCACTGTGACCCTCAAACTGCCGGTTGCTACCGCGGGAAGTACCTGTTGTCCAGGTAATGGCCACATCCAGAAACGCATGTGTGAAACGGATTCTTTAAAAAGACTGTCTGTCATCTTTACAAAGATGCTCCCATGGAGCTATTTTAGAGAAATGCTCTTAGTGCTGAGATGCGCAGGGGAAATGGCAGCTTGCAGCACACCAGGGGGAAGTCCAGCCTGAGGTACGCAACCCACTCGACAATGAACAACCACCGCTGAAGCGCTGTACCGCTAACACCAGAAGCTTCCAAGAGCACGTTGAACTCGAAGTTCACTTGAAGACACTGGATGGAGCAGAACGATGTTGTTGCTCAGCTCCGAAGCGAAAAGCTGGTATGCATTGCACCTGCTGCCTTTTATGCTTATGCTGTGATCAGCTGCAGCTGGATGTGCAATTACTCGTTTAGTTTACACTTGAAGTAGATTGGTTTCTCGAAGCGAGATCCCAATTCCCCAAAAAGGGAACGTAAAAGGGGTTATTTTTAATATTTTGCATTGTTCTCTGAAGTACACTCGTAATGTTATCAAGATTTTTACATAAAAAAACATATAATACTCAGAAGTAATAGGCTATAGTCCTGTTTTGACATGTCTCATTGGAATAGGCGTTGCTGATTGTAGACTGCAAAGTAAATGCCCAGTGGTGTGATTGGATGATAGTGCAAGACATGTGGGAATCTAACTTTAGAGATTCTGGATTTCCTATGTCAGAGGATACTATGTGGAGGAAGCGTCAAAGACAAAGCGGGAAACATGGAGGGTTCATTGTCAGACTAAAGGCTCATCTGCGGGCTGGTCACAGACTCACAGATCTCTCAGCCATGGAATGTAGACCCCAGACACTGACATGACTTTCATTCTCATATTAAACTAAGGCATTATCATGGCAGTGTCTCATTTGTGAATCTTCGGTCATTGAACAAAGCTTGATCTCACACAGCATCGTACCATCTTCAAATATGTCATTGATCAACATGCTCTCCAGTCAACAATACTTTTTTACTTAATGATTTCATGTTTATTCATAAGCTGGACTTGATGTTCATTGCTGAAACCTGGGCTAATATAGGTGTGTAATGAATTCAAACTTCGTAATCTTCGGGAAGAAGGAGGCGGGAACCGGCGGGACAATCAAATGAAACTTTAATTACAAAATAAACACAAAACAGCGCACCAGCCCCTAACGGACGACTGATGCGCACAAAATAAAACCAAAACCTAAAATAACGCCCAGGCCTGGTCCTCTCTCGTCCTTCACTGTCGTCGCTCCAGTTTTATATCCTTCCATCTCCTATGTGGGACTCGAAACCTGATTGCTAAACATCATCATATTCAGAAAATATTGTTTTCTGTTATAAACTCAGTGTTACATCGGCCTGTATATTTAATTTCAGACCCTTCTGTTACACTTTGTAAAAAATTATTTTTGCACTTTTTCTGTAATAAAATTTGTAAATTTGAGGTGGTAGATGCTCAGCGTCTTGGTCTACACATATGATGTTATTTCCTTACAATTAGACAAAGAAATAATTTCAAATCTCGTACCCTCCTTGTATCTGAGTGATATAATCCATTCTTGATACTTAAAACAAATAGTGGAGTCTGTGGGTCAGGACTGATGCCATTCATAAATAAAAGTCTGCAAACTAGATCTGTCCCAGATAGACTGAAACTGGACACTGTTACACCTGTGCTGAAAAAAAACCTTTGCTTGATGCAACTGTCCTAGCAAATTTCCACCCTATATCCACCTTATCTTTTATTTCTAAGGTGTTAGAAGAGATAGTGTTCTTACAACTGCAATCCTTTCTAACTTATTTCAATCTGGGTCATGGCATAGTACAGAAACTGAGATTTTATGAGATTTGCTGCAGATTCTGGTAACTGTGTTGTTTTAGTTATATTAGACCTGTCCTCTGCCTTTGACACAATCGACCACACAATTCTTATGTCCAGATTAACTATATTAAAATGATTTAAGTCTTTCATAACTAACAGAATTTTTTCAGTTAAAATGGGACACAGCACCTCTTCTACAGAAAATCAGGCTTGTGGAGTGCCACAGGGATCTGTCTTATCACCAGCTTTGTTTTCACTATCAGTGGTGTATTGTAACAAAGTAATAATACTTCGTTGCAGTATTTAAGTATTTTATCAGAGTATCTGAACTTTACTTGAGTTTTTATATTTCAACCATTTTATATTTTTTACTTTTACTCAACTACATTTCCTAATTGAAATGTATACTTTTACTCCGATACATTTCTCCAAAGCATATTCGTTACTTACTACAAAATAGTCAAAAAACAGAAGAACACAAACTACAGGAAAAGCAGGTTTGATGAATCAGTGGTCTGATGTCTGCAAGTTAGAATCCTAAAAACACCTTTGCTTGTATGCAAACAAAATAAGTGCACACACAACCGTAAATGATTCATTTCCCACTCAAGTTGAGTCTGGGGTGTGCGATACAGCATCATCTGCGATAATATGGTAAGTGTTGTTGTAATGATGTGCGATCAGACATTACCAAGTATATCACCAAATCACACAGAGTTCACGCATGTGATTTATTAGTCTATTAAAGCTCAAAATTCCAGGCATTTTAAATTTTAGGCGGCAAACATGCTTCTGTTAGCTTTTTTTATGTTTATGTAATTTAATATAGTTAATTTAATCTATATCACACAAAGATATCACACATTTCTGACAATCAGCATGAACACATTTAATAATAGTTTTTATATTAAAATTACATTTACATTACATTTATTCATTTAGCAGACGCTTTTATCAAAAGCGATTTACAGATGAGGACAATGGAAGCAATCAAAAACAACAAAAAGAGCAATGATATATAAGTGCTATAACAAGTCTCAGTTAGGTTAACACAGTACATGTAGAATCACAAGCAGTTCTGTCTTGGCAAGGTTGAGTTGAAGGTGATGGTCCATCATCCAGGAAGAAATGTCTGTTAGATAAGCTGAGATGCGAATAGCTACCGTCGGATCATCAGGATGGAATGAGAGGTAGAGCTGAGTGTCATCAGCATAGCAGTGGTATGAAAAGCCATGTTTCTGAATGACAGAACCTAATGATGCCATGTAGACAGAGAAGAGAAGTGGTCCAAGAACTGAGCCCTGAGGCACCCCAGTAGTTAGATGTTGTGACTTGGACACCTCACCTCTCCAAGATACTTTGAAGGACCTATCTGATAGGTAAGACTCAAACCATTGAAGTGTGGTTCCTGAGATGCCTTTTGCCAGTAGGGTTGATAGGAGGATCTGGTGGTTAACCATGTCAAAAGCAGCGGACAGATCAAGCAGGATAAGTACTGAAGATTTGGATTCTGCTTTGCCAGTCTTAAAGCTTCAACAACTGAGAGCAAGGCCGTCTCAGTTGAATGTCCTCTTCTGAAGCCAGATTGGTTGCAGTCAAGGAGGTTGTTGTGTGTGAGAAATGTAGAGACTTGGTTGAAAACAGCTAGTTCAAGTGTTTTTGCAATGAAAGGAAGAAGGGAAACTGGTCTGTAGTTCTCTAAAAGAGATGGGTTGAGGTTGGGTTTCTTAAGTAGTGGAGTTATACGTGCCTATCTAAATGATGAGGGAAGTGTGGAGGGATGTGTTGATGATGTGAGTGAGTGCAGGTACAACTGCAGGAAAAATGGCTTGAAGGAGATGAGATGGAATAGGATCAAGCGGGCAAGTAGTAGGGTGATTAGAAAGGATGAGTTTTGAGACTTCTGCCTCAGAGAGTGAAGAGAAGGATGTAAATGAGTCTAAGTTTGCTGGTGATATGAGCTTGACTGATTGTGGTGTGGAAAATTGTGCACTGATGTTTTTAATTTTATTAATGAAAAACGTTGCAAAGTCTTCAGCTATTAGAGATGAAGCAGGAGGGGGAGGACAAAGAAGTGAAGAAAATGTTTTAAAAAAGCATGCGAGAGTTAGACGAATTGTTAATTTTGTTATGTAGTATGTCATTTTAGCAGTGGAGACATTAGCAGAGAAAGAAGATAGGAGTGTCTGATACACATTAAGGTCAATAGTATTTTTGGATTTGCGCCACACCCTTTCAGCAGCTCTAAGCTTAGAATGGTGTTCGCATAGAACACCAGATAACCAAGGGGCAGAAGGGGTGTTACGGGCTGGCCTGGAAGATAAGGGGCAAACAGTGTCTAAACAAGATGTAAGAGTGGAGCAGTATCAGTAGCACTGTTAGCATCCAAAGATGCAAACAGTTTAGGGGAAGGAAGTGAAGATGAAACCATTGCAGATAGCCGGGAGGGTGAAAGTGTGCGTAGGTTATGTCGAAAGATGACATGTGGAGGGGTAAGTGATGTGTCATGGACCATGTTGAGGTTAAGAGTGAGGAGGAAGTGATCTGACGTGTGCAGTGGAGCAACCAGAACATGATCAGTAGAGCAGTGTTGTGTATAAATAAGGTCCAGTTGGTTGCCTGGTTTGTGAGTAGCAGTAGTTGACACTCGGTTGAGATCAAAAGAGGCAAGCAGAGTGTGGAAATCAGCAAACAGAGATTTATCTAGATGGATGTTAAAATCTCCAAGCATAACTAGGGGAGTACCATCCTCAGAAAAGGTTGAGAGCAGCACATCTAATTCATCCAAAAAGTTACCCAGTGGTCCTGGGGGTCGATAGACAACTAAAAAATTTATTTTAAAAGGGTAGGTAACAGTAACTGAAAGAGATTCAAAGGAGCTGTTGATACCCAAAGATGGTAAAGAATTAAATTTCCAATCATTAGAGATGAGCAGACCAGTACCTCCACCTCTTCCAGTCAAACAGGGGGAGTGGGAAAATGAGAAATTATTGGAGAGTGCTGCAGGTGTAGCAGTGTCCTCTGGTTTGATCCAGGTCTCTGTTAGGGCCATGAGATTAAGCTTTAAATGACTAATAATAGAAGTAATGAAATCGGCTTTGTTTACAGCAGACTGGCAATTCCAGAAACCCATAGAAAAAGAAAGTAGTGTATTAGCAGATATAGGCAAAGTGTGCAGATTGTTAAGATTGCGCTGTCTACATTGTGTGATGTGTGGTTTGCGAGTGGTAGTGATAGTAGGGATCTGGAAACACATAATAAGATTTGGTTATAAACAAAAAACAAATGAAACAGAAATGAAACAATAGAAAGAAAAATAGATTAATCAAAACAATACTTATATTCCCTGCCGGTGTCCCACCCGGTGAAGTCTCTTGGTAGAGTCGATGGTCTTTAAACTCTTCGGTCTTCACTCGAGGAGGGCTTAACTGGAGGGCTGCTGCGACCGGTGCCTGTAGATCTGCTTTTAACTCCCGCTGATTTAACTGCTTCTAACAAAGGGTATTTCTTTACACTCTCATGGCTGGCGCTTGAACGCACTTTACTGTTTATCACAACAAAGGTTTAAGCAAGCGCTCAACACTGACAACGTATGCGATAGATTACGAGACCTATATAAGTGCAGTAAAACAATATAGGCCTGAGTGACTTAAGTTTTAGATATATTGCTTGTTTTTGCTCAGTTTTGCCAACGAAAATAGTTCCGAACAAAGATCACAGCACTGCTTTGCATCTCTAAATAAGTGGGTGGAGATAAACAAGCAGTGCTGTAGAAGCAGGCGTTGATCTTCTCCTGTGGAGGCAGGGTTTTAGCCACACTATTACATTATAAAGTGGCACATTACACAACCTATCGTTTTGGCAGTCTGGCTTCAATATAAACTGATTTTACAGATTCTACGAAGGAGTGTACCTTGGTCGTAGGTCGTAGGCTTGGCGCTGCGTTGTCCATGGTGAAAGCCGATTTTTACGATCCACAGTGCTAATTTGATGTATTCCCTTAGTGACCAGCACGGATCAGGTCCAGGCATGACAAAGTGGATATCGTCTTCTTTTGGAAGGCCAAACAAAGAAGTTTTGCTTTCACAGTACTACATGGTGGCTGCAACAACAATAACTACAACGAGAATAAAAGGTACGCCTTCTTTCTTTGCGTAAACATCTGGGCGCAGTTATGCAAATCTTCCCATATACTGATGTAGATATTTGGGGGCGTGTTAGAACGAGCCGTTTCAGGGGGGCATGGACGAGTTTCAACTTTGATAAAGAATATCTCTTTGGATTTGAGACTTTAGTCTTTGCAACTTCACAGATCTTCTTCATGCACCAAGAGCTTGTAACACTCCAAAGAGAAAGGAAAATTTGAAATCGCATCATATGACCCCTTTAAATGTCAAAAGATCAAAGGAATTTTGATTTTGCAGTTATTGACCCCTTTAATGAGTGAGTCATAGAATATTTAATTCATCCAATTCGTTCAAAGCAGCGCATTCATTCAGTAACAAAATACACCTGTGTGTTACCTTTAAATGTACAACTGTTCTGCAATTGATTTGGTTGGGACTATTTTTGTTGCCAAAATAGCAAAGACTTGTGTTTAATCATATATTGATTTTGGGAGGGGAGGGCTTTTCTATTAATTTTGGTGAAATTTTTGACAGTTCATTATAGTGTTAATTTCGTCAGACGAGACAAGACGAAATATGTTCGTCAACAACCTTTTTTTTCATGACTAAGACGAGACGTTGACAAGACTGCACCACTGTCCAAAAATGCTGACTAAGACTAAATTAACATGGATTATTGTTGACGAAAAAAGACGAGACGAAAATGTTTTGCATAAAATAAAAACTAAGATAAAATCTCTCTTCATTTTCGTCTACAATCGTCTCTGCTTTTTTATCAACTGTTACGCCTTTAAAAATTCAGAACGAGTTTGCGGCTTCGCGCTGTTGCTCAAGTTACAGGTCTCATACTCCTGTTGCTGCCAGCCTGTGGCTGGAACACGAAACTGCTGAACACACAACACCTGAAGCGAACAAGAGTGACGAGCGCCGACGACATGCTATGTCGAAGGAAGAGGCTCGATATTTGTGTGTTATAGTTAGCAGCGGTCTGTTATCAAGAAATAAAATAGTGTGTGCGTAAAAAGAATTTGTCCACACGCCGCTCAAAAAATACAAAATAAAAAAAAATTCCTGAGCGCAAGTCCACCGTCTAGGCAGGCTTTTTGTGTTAAATTATATTTCCTGTTGCTGCGCAGGCTCTTTTATTGTATATGACAGCTTATGTCCCGATGACCGGTCTTTGCATTACGATTAAAAGCAGTATCAATACAGTAAAAAAATGTTTTCAGGTTAATCATTTGTGAATGTGTCTCCTAAATCAGAATTTGAAAACCAGACACATTTAACATTTGCATCCAACAAAAATCATTCAACAAGTGTATTTTGTCAGGTAATTATGACATTTAGCCAATGTTTGAGATATGTGAAACACTTTTTTTACTGAAATGTTTATCAGTAATAATGTGTTATTTTAAAAAAACACTAAAAATTTTTGACTAAAACTAGACTAAAATTAAAAGACTTTTAGTCGACTAAAACTTGACTGACAAAAAAAGATATGTGAATGACTAAATATGACTAAAACTAACAAGGACATTTGGCACAAGACTAAGACTAAGACTAAATTAAAAATAGGTGACGAAATTAACACTAGTTCATTATTAAATTCTGATCCGGTGCAACAGTATCTAAAGAAATCAGATTAGAAATAAGTTATTGATTGCATTTAAAGCAGAAAGATTCCCAAACAATCAAATTAATGATGATGACAAATAATTCAAACAATGCTCCTCATTAGTAATGCAAGACAAGACAAGACAAGACCAAAAGAATACAACACTAATTTTCACAATTCTGTACAATAAGGAAAGGGAATGTGTTTTCTAGCAGGTGGTGTCAAGTTCAGATCCTCCCAACCTCTACTACAACTATATTTGCAGCTATATTTTAACAGATGCTACTAGGTGACTAATTGTAATGTTTTGGTTCCATCAGGTTCTCAGCTGAATTTTTCTGTCAGCTGTGTGAGAAATCTGGATTTTTTATTTTATTTTATTGACAGTTTAAATTATAGGCCAAACTGACTGTAAAATGGAAACATTAGAAGTATCAAGGAAAGGGCCATCACTTTTGTAAAAAAGTGCTCTTTTCAAGAGTGGATAAGATTCAAAAACTGGAGAAATGTTACACAGTTGAGGTTTGTTTTTTTTTGTTTTTTTTGCCACCAGACTTTTCATGTTCAGTTATGTTTCAGCATCTTCGACATGTTATATTCATCATAGCTGAAATGAGAAGTTAGACAGAGAGAAAGAGCAATCAGTTTTTCCATTCTCTTACTAATGCTAAAATCAGCCTGGGCAAACGAGGGGCACAGTATGTTGAGGAAATGAAGGAAAGAGGGAACTTAGAAAGAAAATATGGAGAGAGAACCACAATAGCTTTAAGGCTTTTTCTAGTGTTACAGGTGATCTGAACGGTAGAATGTTTTCAAAGGACTCTTCAATCCAACACATTAAGCCAGTGGTTAACAGTGGTTTAAAACAAGGCTAAATCCAAATTTTAAAATGCAACTAACAGTTTAAACATGCATGGTTAAGATTGCAAATTAAATGGACTCGTCACTTCCCATACCTTTTACTGACATTAAAGACTGTTGACCAATTAAACGCTATGGTGTTTTATTATAATATAATTGGTATAATGATATACTTACATAATTGGTAAAAATTTGTCAAATGAGCACAACTGGGACAGGTTGCGTGGCATGCCCTCATCATCAAAAACCATCAACAAATGACATTAAATATGGGTTCACTTTCAGCAAGAATAAACAATATTTGTGCCAACCACAATGTTTTTTTGTGTGCTAAATTATTGGCTGCTGAGAGCATGAAACCATCAAAATTTAGAAACATTTATAAAACAAAGTTTTCCATGTTCTTATTCAGCCTCTGTCATGTTAATCGTTTTGCATTTTGTTGAACCTATCCAGTTCATAGTTATATCATTAAGGCCTAGTCCACACATATATGGGTATTTTTATAAAGAGTTTTTTGAAAAAAAAAAAAAAAACCTGCCCACATGAAAATTCAAAAACAACCTATGAAGTGAAAAAAAAGCATAAATTCCTTTGTACAGTTGGACAATGACAATAAAGGTATTCATTCATTCAAAAACATGCTTTAAAGCGTGATATAACCTTAAAGCCATGTTGGCCAATCAGAATCCTGAAAAGAAAGTTTATTACTGGTTGTTACCGGCATATACTCTGAAGTCACGTGCAAAAAAATCTCTGGTTTCAACGGTTTCTGAAAATCATCACCCTGGCAGAAGTTTTCAAAAAGGTTTGGATTCATTGACCTGGTGCATTTGCATGTGGATGAACGGCCAAACCACACAGAAAAAGCAGCGGATGTTTAATTAATTGATTAACGCTGGTACTATGTTGGGTCACCATCTTTTTGATGTAAAATATGGATTCATGACCAAATTCAGTTAAGTGCTTAAAACCAAGCTCACATTAACTGAATGAAGCTTATCAGCCTTTCTTGCATTTGACAAATTTCAGTCTTATCTGAAAAAGAGTGCAAGAGGAAAAGGAAGTGGAGTCAAAAGTAATTGTCAAACTTCTTTCCCCAGCCACTGTTTCATCCTTATTTTTTGTCTCTTTTGTTCATTCTGTGTAAATCAGTGCAAAAACTGCAAACCCAGGTTGACATGAATCATCTTTCTTATTGCTTATGTGTATGATTTGGTGTAAAACGGAAGGGGAAAGATCTTAGAATTGACTTTAGTGCTTGCATGACTACTTACTTTTACAAAAGTTGCCAACTAGTTGACGGTTCAATGCCTACCTTATACAAATGACTCAACATGCAGCATCAGCGGCCTTTGCTGTTTCAGACAAATCCAGCACTGTTTATCAGAGAATTTCCCACACCGCTGAGATGATACGACTGAGAAACAAAAGCCTGTGAAGAGCTTAAGTCACGTGAGCCACGGCTTGTTGACATAATGATCTCACCAAGTAAAAAATTGATTATTTGTCATTGACCCAAAGACTAAACACAGATAATCTGATTTGTTCTCTAATGTATGCGCAAGAAAGGGATAGTTTATCCAAAAAAAAGAAAGATTCACCCACAGCTTATTCCAATCCTTTATGAGTTTCTCTCTTCAGTTGAAGACAAAAGAAGATATTTTGAGTAACATTATTAACCAAACAGTTGAAAGTAGCCATTGACTTCCATGATATTGACAAAAATCCTAAGGAACTGTTTGGTTCTTCAAAATATCTTCCTTCATGTTCAACAGAAGAAAGAAATTCATACAGGTTTGAGGATGAGTAAATGATGACAAAATTTCATTTTTGGGTGAACTATTCCTTTAAACAAGAAATGATTGATAAATGTGCACAGAAGTTGTAGCATGCACTTGGCTTCAAACACTGTGTCTCATTTTCAGATTTTGCATTCACTCTCCCTCTCCATATTTCTTCCGTTTAGAGTCCTACTAACTTCTTCCTCATCCCAATCTACAGCTGTTCTCCTCTCACTGACCTCTCTTTTACCTCTCTCTCCATCCTGGTCCCACACTCTCTGGCCGCAGTTCCCTGCTGCATGCCTTTAATACTTGCTCCATGTGCTTTTATATGGCCTTATTAGAATTTATATCTAACAACTGTTTCCCGATGTTATGATTCATCTCCTGCCGCATGCTGCATCCACTGCCTTAAGCTGTGAGAATGGATTCTGTGAATCTCCACCGTAACACGTCTCTCCAATGCAAGTGTGTAGCACATCGCTAGAAATCAAGATCGTAGATAATAAAACTAGATTCCATTATAATCAACAAAACTGTTAAGTGGGGCTCAGTGTGGCGGCGTGTCCCAACCAGGTGTAAAGCAGTGTTTGTTTGGTCTATACTGAACACAAAAATGTTGCGTGACGAAACAAAATAACAGATAATCAGAACAGTGTGTGAACACAAGTTCAGAGAGTAAAACCAAAAACACATAGAGCCTACCTTTTTTTCTTTCTTTTCTTTATGGCTTCTGTGATAATACTTTAGACAGGACAGTTTTATGGAGTTGATTATGGAACTAAAAGGATTTTTCATATAGTGTTCTATGTTTTTTGACTTCCACAATAAATGTCTCCTCATTTATGTATGTTTTTGTTGAAATTTCAAATTCAAAGTTGAAAATAAAATTATATAACATAAATTGGAGAAGAAAATACTATTTCAGTCTTTTTTGTTTTTAAATTTCACATTCAATTCTATGTTCCTTGCCATTTTTTTCTGAGTGACATTTTCCCCCCCAGTGCATTTCTTAAGAAATATGTAACACATGTTGAGTTTCTGTGGGACACACACAAATCTTTATAAAAAAAAGTTTTTGTTAAAAAAAATCACATGCTCACTAGAGAGCATATATTTGATCAAATATCATATATCAAAAATCTAATATTTCTACAGTTAAACTAACAGCCTTTTATTTGAATATATGATAAAATGTAATTTATTGCTGTGATCAAAACAATACACATTTTCAGCAATATTCCTCCAGTCTTCAGTGTCACATCACATGATCTTCAGAAATCATTCTAATATGCTGATTTGCTGCTCAAGAAACATTTATGATTATTATCAATGTTGAAAACAGCTGTGCTGCCCGATATTATTTGTGTGGACCTTGTGTTGCTTGCTGTCGGTGTGAAATGGTTTAAGGGGATCCTCTGGTAATGGCACAGATAACATTGTTCCATCCAGAGGGAAGATTAATCAAAATGAGCAAAAAATAGAACTGAATGGAGAAGAACTGTAATGTTACATGGCTATTGTTTGACAGTCGAGTATCCCTGGAGCAAAACGGTCAGATTTTCCACAGTGTAGGAGAGAGTGTTGGAGGTGGGGGTGAGGGGCTGTGAGGAGGGGAAACTCCACTGGCGCTGAGGCCATTGAGGCCGTTTTGTGTCCACACATACACAGAGAACGAAAGAAATATAGACCTTGCTCCAAAACCTAGTGACTGCTTTTTAAGGCATCATAGGCAAATAATATTACAATAGACAGGCAATGAAATGCTTTTTCTGACCACATTCTTTTTAGAATTTATCTTTTTGTTGTTTTGTCTTTACAGCAAAGATAAGACAGTAGTGATGCAAAACAGAATGACACATAGGTCAGACTGAAACCGGCATCATTCCATATTACTGCCGGTCGTTTAAGATTTCTAATATGAAATAGTTTATGACAGAATGATATTTAATGCTTACCTTTGTGCTCTGCTTCTGTTAATAGTAAAGAATGCCTTCTTCAAATAATTCTAAAAACAAATGATTTGGCAAAAGAAAAAAAAGAAAAAGAAAATAATTGTAAACATAAAAAATAAACATAACAGATTTTTTCTTTAAAGGGATAGTTCACCCAAAATGAAAATTGCCGTTAATTAAATTTTTACCCATGGCTCTGACGGTATATTGTGGTCTTATGAAGCGAAACAATCAGTTTGTGCAAGAAAAATACATTTTTCAATGTTAAATATAACATAGACACTCATGAGTCTTTCCCTTTAATAAAAGCAACATTTATTCTGGTCATCCAGTACTAAAGCATGCTTGGTAGCTAGAAATCCACTGCCCAGCTATCAAGTTGTATGATCAAGTTGATGTAATAATCAACAAAATTATGTAAACTAATGTAGTAGTTAGATTGGCAGGGAGAGGAAATGTTTCCATGCTCTCTTAAGCTCTGAAGCATTTATGTTACAGCTGTCAAACACACACACACACACACACACACACACACACACACACACACACACAAACACACAAACACACACACACACACACACAATATGAAAACATTCACACAAAACAAATACAAACCTATAATACAGTTGTTAAATAATACTGATCCATGCTAAATAACATAAACCCAACAATGTGCATCATTTTGTGCAGTCATATCATTATAAGCACAAAAACCATTATGAGGCCACCAGGAGATCATGCTAGTCCTGAGCATGTCCAAGCACATTTCCGCACCAATTATATCATTTGTACTGTACATATTTCATGCAAAATCACTGTTTGACAGAAAGTGGTGTGGCTTCTTATGTAATGGTTTTTGTTTAATGTATGTGTGTAGGAAAAAGAAACCTTTTGTCCAGGATTATGTGCAACTAAAGGATCAGGTGGCGGCCAAGGTGTAAAGCAGACGGTGCCTGCACGTCGGACAGCTCTTTCAGAAGAGGCGACGGCCTCACATGCCTCAGATTTGGCACACGGATCCACCAGCTTCACACGCTACAGACGGATCCACTTTCAGCACAGACACCTCTGTTATGTGGGATTCCCTTCTGCTCTCTGTTTTCTTGGCTCTGTACAGCTCCTCTCTGTCTGAGAAGATAATAGCTTCAAATTAGTAACACAGCCCTTTGTCACAGCACTGCAAAAGATAATTAACTTAATCAGTATTTTTCCTAAAAATAAGGTATACTTGAGAAGCAATGGAGCTGCAACCTATGGAAGTCTGTTTTCGGCACAAGATAAAAGAATAACAAAAAAAGGTAATTGAGACTTTTTAACTCAAAATTCAGACTTTTTTATTTTTTATTTTGAGTTTGTATATGACAATTCTGATTTTATTCATTTATTTATTTCAGAATTGCAAGATATAAAATTAGAATTCCATAATTATAATGTAGAATTGTGAGATACAAAATTGCAATTTAAGATAGAAACTTGCCATTGTGGGAAAAGACACAAGTTTTTTTTTTTTTTTTTTTTTTGTTACAGAAACAAAACCAGAAAAAAAAAGTCAAAAAAAAAAAAAAAGTCAGAAATATGAGTTATAAATTCGGAATTATGTTTACAAAGTAGGGTTGACAAACAGGTGGAAAATGTCCAGATACAATAATGCATTTGTATAGTTTAAAGCAAGAATTAAATAAATAAATAAATAAAAATAGCATAGATGTTTAGATAGCTTTACGGATGAAATAAAAACAACAAAATATGAATTCAACTAAATTTAAGGATTTTTGCAGTTAATAGCAGTTATTACATCCCTAACACCCTAGCATTGTACTGTAAAATATGGTTAGATTTGAATTGAGAAACATCTGTAGATGAGGCCTTCTTCTCACTTCTGCTTCTTCTAAAGACAAGGCCATGAGAGACTTCCCAGCGACTAGCTATGTAAGCAAAGGTTCTAAGGTTTAAGCAGATGAGAATCTCAGACTTCCGACAGGAAATGACCGTTAATAAAACAAGGCTTTATTGTTCTAGGGCAGTGCAGGGTTGATTTGTGCGTTATGTTATGATGTGACCCCGGATGAATATTTGAGCTGCAAAGTAAATATGTTAGAGACCCTAGATTAGATTGAGCCCTGAGATTCACAGAGACAGAAACAACAAAACAGGACATTCTACCACAGTAAAATGACTAGAATCAACGCACAACTGAACAACACACAGACACCCACAGTCACATTTACATTTACATTTACATTTAATCATTTAGCAGACGCTTTTATCCAAAGCGACTTACAAATGAGAACAATAGAAGCAGTCAGGTCAACCAGAGAACAACTACAGTATACAAGTGCCATGACAAGTCTCAATTAGTCTAGTATAGAACACATAGCCAGGTTTTTTTTATATAAATGAAAAGACAAGAAAAGGAAAAGTGCTAGTGTTAGTTGGTCAAGTGCAGGCAAAAAAAGATGAGACTTTAGATGTTTCTTGAAAATGAGTAAAGACTCAGCTGTATGAATTGAGAGTGGGAGGTCATTCCACCAGCTGGGCACAGTCCAGGAAAAGGTCCGTGAGAGTGATTTTGAACTTCTTTGGGATGGCACCACAAGGCGTCGTTCACTTGCAGAGCGCAAACTTCTGGAGGGCACTTAAGATTTAACCAGTGAGTTTAGGTAAGTTGGTGCCGTGTCAGCGGTCGTCTTGTAGGCAAGCATCAGTACCTTGAATTTGATGCGAGCGGCTACTGGTAGCCAGTGTAACCTGATGAGGAGAGGAGTAACGTGAGCTTTTTTCGGCTCATTGAAGACAACCCTCACTGCTGCATTCTGGATCAACTGCAGAGGCTTGACAGTACATGCAGGAAGGCCCGCCAGTAGAGCATTACAATAGTCCAGTCTGGAGAGAACAAGAGCTTGGACAAGAAGTTGGGTTGCTTGCTCTGACAGGAAGGGTCTAATCTTCCTAATGTTGTATAAGGCAAACCTGCAGGACCGGGTCGTTGTAGCAATGTGGTCTGTGAAGCTTAACTGATGATCCATCACAACTCCTAGGTTTCTGGCTGTCCTAGAAGGAGTAATGGTTGATGAGCCCAGCTGTATAGAGAAGTTGTGATGAAGCAATGGGTTAGCTGGAATCACCAGGAGTTCTGTCTTCGTAAGGTTAAGCTGAAGGTGATGGTCATTCATCCAGCTAGAAATGTCACTCAGACAGGCTGAAATGCGAGCAGCTACCGTCGGGTTGTCTGGCTGGAATGAGAAGTAGAGTTGGGTGTCATCAGCGTAGCAGTGATAAGAAAAGCCATGCTTCTGAATGACAGATCCTAATGATGTCATGTAGATGGAGAAGAGAAGTGGTCCAAGTTCTGAGCCTTGAGGAACCCCAGTAGCAAGGTGGTGTGACTATGAAACATCACCCCTCCAAGACACACTGAAGGATATGTCAGAGAGGTAGGACTTAACCCACAGGAGTGCAGTTCCAGAGATGCCCATCTTTCTGAGGGTGGACAGGAGAATCTGGTGATTAACAGTGTCAAAAGCAGCAGACAGGTCCAGTAAGATGAGTACCGAGGATTTTGAAGCTGCTCTAGCTAGTCGCAGGGCTTCAGTAACCGAGAGCAGAGCAGTCTCAGTTGAGTGGCCACTTTTGAAGCCAGATTGGTTGCTGTCCAGGAGGTTGTTCTGTACAAGGAACATAGAAAGCTGGTTGAACACAGCTCGCTCAAGTGTCTTTGCAATGAATGGAAGAAGGGATACCGGTCTGTAGTTTTCAAGAAGCACTGGATTTAGAGATGGTTTCTTGAGCAGTGGGCTTACCTGAGCCTGCTTGAATGCTGAGGGAAATGTTCCAGAGTGAAGAGAGGAGTTGATAATGTGAGTAAGTGAAGGTATGACTGAAGAAGAGATCGCTTGAAGGAGATGAGTGGGGATTGGATCAAGTGGACAAGTAGTAGGATGATTGGACAGGAGAAGTTTGGAGACGTCCATCTCTGAGAGTGGGGAGAAGGAGGAGAAAGAGTGTGCGTCGGTCATTGTAAAGTTGTCCTCAGTCTGCGGTGTGGAGAATTGGTCACTGATGGATCTTGTCTTATTTGTGAAGAAAGCTGCAAAGTCGTCCACTGTAAGATTCGATGGAGGAGGTGGTGGCGGCAGATTAAGAAGAGAAGAGAAAGTCTTGAAGAGTGTCCGAGCGTCACAACAGTTGTTAATTTTGTTGTGGAAGTAGGATGTTTTAGCCATGAATACATTTGCAGAGAAGGAAGAGAGGAGAGACTGATACACACTGAGGTCGGTAGAGTTTCTTGATTTCTGCCATTTCCTCTCTGCAGCCCTGAGTTTAGAGCGATTTTCACGGAGAACCTCGGTCAGCCAGGGGTCAGATGGGGCGGTGCGTGCTGGTCTAGACAACAGTGGGCAAAAGTTGTCCGAGCAAGATGTTAAAGTGGAGCAAAGAGTGTCCGTAGCACTGTTCGTGTCCAGAGCAGAAAACTGAGAGAGTGCAGGAAGTGAGGACGACACCACAGAAGATAGGTGAGATGGAGAGAGTGAGCGTAGGTTCCGTCGAAAGGTAACCTGCGTTGGAGTGTGAGGAACTTCAGGAGTAAGTGCTAGGTTAGCAGTAATGAGGAAGTGGTCTGACGTGTGCAGTGGAGCAACTGAAGAGTTGTCCACAGAACAACAGCGCGTGTAGATGAGGTCCAGTTGGTTGCCTGATTTGTGAGTCGCTGTAGTAGACACTAGCTTGAGATCAAATGAGGTGAGCAGAGTTTTGAAGTCAGCAGCCTGGGGCTTATCTAGGTGGATGTTGAAGTCACCAAGCAGTACCAGAGGAGTACCATCTTCAGGAAAGTTTGATAGCAGCACATCCAACTCCTCCAAGAAGTTTCCCAATTGACCCGGGGGATGATAAATGACCACAAAGTGGATTTTAACAGGGTGGGTTATAGTAATGGCATGTGATTCAAATGAACCAGTACCTGTAGGTGATGGCTGAAGATCAAATTTCCATTCTTTTGATATAAGGAGACCCGTACCTCCACTCCTCCCAGTGGTACGAGGAGTGTGGGAACAAGTGAAATTAGTGGAGAGGGCTGCAGTGGTGGCAGTATCTTCAGGTTTGATCCAAGTCTCTGTCAGTGCCATGAGGTTGAGACCAGAATGAGTAGCAAGAGATGAAATGAAGTCCGCTTTGTTAACTGCAGACTGGCAGTTCCAGAGACCAACTGGAATAGAGAGCGTAGTAGTAGAGGTCAGAGGGACAGGCCGTAGGTTTGTCAGACAGGCCTTCCTGCGATGTACATAGCGTGCTCTCCGAGTGTTAGTAGTGATAGTAGAGATCTGAAAGCACATAGTGACTACAAGTGTAAGAGATATTTGAGAACAAGGTATACAAAAAGTAAAGAGGAGAAAAGCAATACTCAAGTGCCCTGTCGGTGTCCTTGCTCGGTGGAGTCGCGCAGGTAGAGTCGATGGTCTTTACACTCGTCGGTCTTCACACGAGGAGGGATCACACGAGGGCTGCCGCGACCGCTGCCACGGTGAAACCTAACGCTTTTGTGTTTTCCTCATTACCTGTGATTGAAATCAGCTGGCCACGCCTTACTATTTAGCAGATCGAAACTGGGCAGTCGCGCAATAGGCAAACGCGACAATCAACCCTTTTACACCTACAGGTTGGCATTTTTTGTGATTCACATACACTGCACATGATTATTATACTTTTGTGTTGTTTTCTAGTACAAATATCTAAACATACAGTAAACATATTACTGTAGCTCTTGTTTTCTGAAAAAAAAAATTGTTTAGTTTCTGAAAAAATTGTTTTTGCTTAAAACAAGATATTGAATAAGATAATATATTTTTTTCTCATTTTAAGCAGAAAACACAACTTAATATCTAATGTCACTATACTTCTCATGTCAATGTATCTTAATTATAGAATGTACAAAAATCTTACACAAGTTTGTTGTATACAATATTATACAATATAATCATTTTCAGTTCAGAATATAATCATATCAATCGGTTTAAATTTCCAAAATCACTTTGCATGTTTACCGTATTTTCCGGACTATAAGTTGCACTTTTTTTCATAGTTTGGCTGGTCCTGCGACTTATAGTCAGGTGTGACTTATCAAAATTAATTTGACATGAACCAAGAGAAATGAACCAAGAGAAAACATTACCGTCTACAGCCGCGAGAGGGCGCTCTATGCTGCTCAGTGCTCCTGTAGTCTACACTGAGCATCATAGAGCGCCCTTTCGTGGCTGTAGATGGTAATGTTTTCTCTTGGTTCTTGGTTCTAAATAAATGCGACTTATAGTCCAGTGTGACTTCTATATGTTTTTTTCCTCATCATGACCTATTTTTGGACTGATGTGAATTAGACTCAGGTGCGACTTATAGTCCGAAAAATACGGTAAATATATTTTCTCAAAACTAAGAATCAACTATGTAAACAAATTTCTCAATGCATCATGTATGTTTTTGAGTGGGTTATGTAGTAATGTAGCCAGTTATGCCACCCATCATTAGAAACTCTCAGATCCCCTGTCTGGCTCCAGCACAGCACCATTATAAAAAAAAAGGTAAATATTAAGTGACATTCCTGTCAGCTGGTCAATTAGCCAAATATACTCAATGTTTTCAATGAACAGTTCATCCATCAATATACATTCAGTGAAGTAACAGTATGCTGTTGAGAATGAAATTGGGTTTGAACTGATAATGCTTTGTCATGCTTTAAAGAAACATCTGGAGGAGAGCTCTGGCTAACTCATCTCCAGGACACGCTATAGTTTCACCCCCTGATTCTGATCAAAACATCTACCCACCGTCTCCAGATTCGGAGACAATGCACTCCGTGAATTACGGCACCTCTCACACCCACTCAAGAATGTGCATACTGTGGATTCCTCTGCTGCGGTTCACTTCGGCCGTCCTCCACCCCCGTCATACCTGCAAGATTATTCACTTCAGCCCAAATGCTGTGAATTTTTCACATTCTTTTCCCATTTTTATAATGCTCCGGAAAAGTGAGATGAAAGCTCACTGGGAAGGCCAGAAGCTGCCTCTGAAGTTACAGGGTTCATTGCTGGTTCACTGTGTTTGGTTGCAGATGTGTATTTTAAATTGTGTGGGAATGTAAGAATGAGCAATTTAGAGCGGCTTTTTTTATTTGTGGGAGGGTCTGGAGGACACGCTTGTCAGTTGAGCGGGTTAATTGCCATTCGCTGTACATCCAAAATCACATCAGCCATTTTCCAATCTGGTGGTGCGCGACTGCTACATGAGACATTTTCATAAAGGCTTTGGCATGTCACAGCTGAAGAGTGGGATCCCATTCAGTGGAGTCCAGGTTAACGCTATCACTTAACAGCTGGCTGGGAGATGACATTAGAAAAACTAAAAAATGTGTTTTGGAGGGAATCTTGGGTCACACAGACTGGGAAAAAACAAAAGGAGAAAAAGGGGTAATGAGAAACAACTGTGTGTCAAAGAAGCAGGCTTTCTAGCATCTACATTGCAGAGAGATAACCTCCAACCCCGGCTTCCAGCTTCCAGAATAATACGACCCAATTCACTGAAAGTTCAGCATGAATACCCCTTCTGGTCAGTGCTGGTTTGATGCTTCATTTGGTTAGAGACATGCCATTTAGTGTCAGTGATGTCAAACCTGGTCTTGCATTTCAAGATGCCATTTATAACCCGATCTTATGGAAAAAAAACAAAAGTAGCTATTTTACAAGATGATTTCATATAAATTTGTATGATTTGAAAAAAGAAAAGAAAAAAAAATGCATCAACCTAACAGTCTCTGGGATGTAAGCAAATATCTACCAGGCAAGTAGCTACTAATTTGCCAAACCATAAAAAAATACTTGCAAATTGCAATGAGATGGCGTTGACCATTTTTTTTAGCTGAATACAGATGCAAATAATCTGAGTCTTCAGTGGAGGGGGATATTATAAAAAGTTGTTTTAAGATTAAAACCAAAAACTAAAGTTTTCAATTAGGCAAACATTTTGGGTAATTAAAATTAGGCAAGCAATAAACCAGTCAATACATGGCACTGTCAGGGATACATAGGATTCATTTGCAGGTAACAAAGTTTATTTCGCGCTCACTGGGCAAACAGGGAAAACAAAAGAATGATCACTCCACAGGGCCAAAAAATAACCTCTCAGCGGGGACCGGTCCTAGCGTCTTCTGTGACGCAACGTCAAAGTCACCTCAACCAGAGCGTCATTGGGGACGCAACGTCAAAGTCACACTGATCTGAGAGTCCTTGGGACACAGCGTCGAAGGCCCACCAAACTCCCTGAATGAGACGATAGAGTGCAGAGAGGAGCTGGAGTCAAGTCTTGGGGGATCCCAACAGAAAAGAGATGCAAGGACCGGAGGCAGAACCAGTCAAGTCTGACAGGAAGAGAGAGAACAGTTCCAGACAAAAACAAAAATCAAAAAACACTTGGAGCCTAAGACAACATAACAAGGCAGGACTAGGCAAACAAGACAAGACGGTCACCAGCGAAGCATTAAACAACTTACAACGGTCTGACAAAAGACAGAGCACGAGAGGAACTAAAATAGAGGAGAGCTAATGAGGAAAGAGTGGCTACAGGTGTGACAGAACACAGAGTATTAAGGATAACGAGTGGGAGGGGGAAGAAACAACACTGACAGCAGAACACATGAGCTGCCAAAACAAAACCCATGTGTTCAGAGACTAGGCACACAGACAACAAGACAAAAACACAGCAACTCAGACCTAAGTCATGACAGGTACTTGATACTCTAGCAGATGTGCGTCCACACTGCTGACATGTTTACCTGTTGTAGTTTACTCAAGTTGTTTGCATGAAATAGATGCTGATACAGTCAAAATGTGTCTGTTGTGGCCAATCATTTTGGCATTTCAAAATGATTTTGGACGATTTTTTTTTAGGTGCAGAAATGTTGCTGCATTACTACATACATAAAATTTTGGAAGTAAATGGCTACAGAAGACTAGAAATAAAGCTCACAAGTCCCTATTTTTATAGTTCTTTTATGGCAGTTGTTAATTAAGGAATAATATACATCCAGACGGTTGTTACTGCTGAATAACCCCAGACAGGGTGATCAGATCCCCCTCGGGTTATATTCTGCGATAACAAGCAGCTGGATGTACATTATCCTGCTTATTACATATGTAAATAATCAGACACAAAATATTGATTTGAGTTTAAATATTTGAACTCAAAGCTTCTGTGACCACCACTTGGTACATGGCATTTCAGCACAGAAATAATTATGGCTATAAGAGAAAGTGGTTTAAGATTAAACAGTTTTAATATCTTACCTGTTTGTTATCTTATCCATTACAGTACACAAAATCTTTTTCATCAAATGGCAGCAGCTCCATTTGAATGAAACAGCACAATTTAATAGTATAATTTTAAATAACTTTTATTAAACAGTTTGGAACATGACAAACATGATATGTATGATCAAATTAGAATAGGGGTGTCCAGTCTTGCTCCTTGAGGGCCCACATCTTGTAAAATTTATTTCCAAATTCTACTTAAATGCACCTAAAGCTCTTCCAGGTACTAGAAACTTCTAGGGTCTAGTTGGAGCTTAATTCTGCTGGATGGCACTGTATTCCAGTGCACTGGAATAGAGGGCCTTCAGAATGCTTCTGTGAGTTTGAATTTGGGATACAATGAGTATGAGAAAGCAATGTTCCCAAGCCACTCTGACTCCCTCGCAAATGACAGGAAGTGCTTAAACCTTCACAAAGGAAAGCACCAGCACTTGCTGACAATGTAGCAGACACACACCAGCCCTGATTAAGCCCCTACATACAGTCTGTCACACACTCGGCTTCTCTCTGTTCTGTCTGCCTCCCACACACAGTCTGTCTATACAACTGACCACAGACACAGAGAATCAAATAGAGCTCACTGTTTTTGGATGAGATATGGAGGAGAGGGGCTTTCCCTGCTGGAGTAAAGAACATCAGATGCCCTCTGTCAGACCAGCGGCCTTCTGTAACTCTTCAGAAAAAAACACAGAGCTCTTGGATTCCCACAGGAAAGAAAATCTCTTTAATAGCTCAACTATTTTATTACATAGCTATATAGACAGCACATTCTTTTCTACTTAGAGCATCAAGAGTTCTCAACAAGATACTGGGTCACACTTTATATTAGTTAACCACTTAGTCTGAAACACTTATCAAATAAAGTTACTCAATCAAAACTCACTTTCGGGCATCCATCAGTCACTGTTGTAAACAATTCAGACCCAGACAGAACTTATGTAATTTTCCCAGGTTTACAATGGCATGAGGGTAAGTTAAGATAGAATTCATATTTTGAGTTTACTGTCCCTATAAGATTGTTGTTTTTTTCTCATTCTCCTCCTCATCCTTTAAAAGGTTCTGTTACACAAAATAGCTGAAAGGGGGGAGTGGATGAGGGCTGTCTGTAGTGTCATTCACTGCTAACTAAATGAAGCTGTTTAGGACAGCACATGTCTGAGTATCTGCTCTCTTTCTTTACTTCTGCCCTGTTTAAACATATTCCTGCCAGCCTCATGTTCAATAGCACTTCCCCTATCACTCACACCTGTGCCCGGGAGGAATTCTCTCCCTGTCAGTCACCACAGGGGGAGTTCAGGAGTTCAACGTCTCAAACCACCCAGCGAGACATACAGGTACCATTCATCATTACGAGGAGAGATAGTGTTAGCTCCAGCAGTCGGTGAAGGCAGCGAGCAGGTACTACACCCTTAGCAAACCACCCAGGATGCACCACTAATGTCTGTCAGTGCCGGAGTCAGCAAGGCTCACTGCGTGTGAGTTATGAGAATGGGGCTAAAGCATAGAATATGTGCTAATGTGGAAGTATTTAACAACATTTACTACCAAACAAAACACTGAAAAAATCAGTGTAAGAGGGACAAGGCAACAGGAATTAAACAGAGGAGTGAATACTGAAACAAATTACAAAATAAGAGTCCATGACTGACACAAATACTGGGGAACACAGACAGTGTATCATGACGGAGCCCTCCTCTAAGGAGCAGATTCTAGGTGCTCCAAATAAGTCCAGGAAGGAGGTGGAGTGAAGACAGATTAGGGGGAGGGATGGAGGGTCAGGCTAAAGGACAGGCAGACAGTTCAGAGAGTTTAGAAATGGTCGCCTTGGCTTTGACAGGACAGGCAGAGAGTTCAGAGACAATCTCTTTGGCCGAGACAGGGAAAGCTGAGAGTTCAGGGGTGGCCTCATTGGCTGTGACAGGGGAGACAAGGGATTCAGGGACAGCCTCCTTTGCCATGACAGGGCAGGCAGAGTTCAGGCATAACTTTCATGGTCGAGTCAAGGCAGACTGAAAGTTCACAGGTGACTACTGTGGTCTAGACAGAACAAGCAGAACTCATGGGCTGGCGCCAACACAGGACTGAGCTCTGGGGTGTGGGTGAGCTCTGGAGTGGATTCATAATGGGACCAGGCTCTGGAACGGTGGCCATGATGGGACGAGGCTCTGGAATGGCAGCCATGACAGGATGAAGCTCAGGAATGGTGGCCATAACAGGACAAGAATCTGGAATGGTTCATCCTCCACAACACCCACAGTAAAAGCAGACCTGCTGCAATGCCAGGTTGTCCCAACTAGTGTCCCATAGTGGCATGATCGAGCTGAGCGGCTCAGATAGCCAGAGGGAAAATTGCAGAGGGACAAGGCAACATGAACTAAACAGGGTAATGAATACAGAAACAAAGGGGAACAGAAAAACTACAAAATAAAGAGTCCATGAATTAAGTCCTTCTTAAGTGGATCAAAGCAGCTTTCTTAAGGGATTACTTCACTTCCAGAATTAAAATTTACAAGGTTTTTGAGGAAGACATTTCAGGATTTATCTCCAGATAATGCACTTCAATAGGGACCAGTGGGCTGAAGATGCAAATTGCAGTTTCAGTGCGGCTTCAAAGGGCTCTCTCGATCCCAGCCGAGGAATAAGGGTCTTATCTAGCTAAATGATCTGTCATTTTCTTAAAAAAATGAAAATAGTATATACTTTTCAACCACAAATGCACGCCTTGCACTAACTCTGAAATCCTCACCAGTGGTTAGCTCTTCGCCTGTGTACTCCAGTTCAAAAAGGTAGGGTAGGGCAAAAAACTCCATCTCATTTTCTCCTCCAACTTCAAAATCGTCTGACATTGTTTTTTCACATTTTTTTGTAAAAGATGTTTGACTTGCTTTGCATGTTAGCATTGTAAACACTGGATCGGCACTTCACACGTGACTACATAATGCGTGAGGTTGAGCAAGTGCAAGATGAGCATTTGTGGTTAAAAAGTATATACATACACATTTTTGTTTAAAGAAAATTACTGATCGTTGCACTTGATGTGACCCTCATTTCTTAACTGGAATCATTTAGAGCCCTTTGAAGCTGCATTGAAACTGTAATTTGGACCTTCAGCCCCTTGATCCCCATTGAAGTTCATTACATGGAGAAAAATCCTGGATTGTTTTCCTCAAAAACCTTAATTTCTTTTCGACTGAAGAAAGAAGGCATGAACGTCTTGGATGACATAACTAAATTATCAGGAATTTTTTATTCTGGAAGCGAACTTATCGTTTTTTTGAAAGACATTTGAAATAAATTTAAACTAATACATTTTCATTTAATTTTAAATATCATGCAATTAAGTGTCTAAAAGCATTACATTCAGATCGCTCTTAGGTATATTATTAATTACTCTTAAGTAAGTACACTTTTTAAAATGTGCTGAAGTGTACTTCTTTTTTACAAGGGTCTTAGCAAACACCACCAATAAGCAAACTCTATGGACAGAAGTTTGATATTGCATAAAAAGACTTGACTGAAAAGATCTGACCTCAAATGTAAGTTTACTGGCTGACTTGATAAACACATTGAAGAAGTGTATGTTCCTTCTGTGTCCTTGTCCGTGTGTGTGCTGAGTTACGAGACCACCAGAACTCTGAGCTTGTGCAGTGGTGTGTTTGATCTTGCTCTTGTAGGGCATTAGTGTGGCATCAGAGCACACTGCCTGTGGCATTGAGACGCCCGCTATAGTGTATCCACACTGGCAGAGAGAAAAGCAGCACATTGTTTAGTATATAAGGGAGGGCTGCTTCAGGGAGTGCTCGCCACACACACACACACACACACACACACACACATGCATGTTGGCAGGTTTAACCTCGATTAAACCCGTCGGTCTGATGGACAGGGACAGTTGGACTTCCTGGCTGCAAATCAAGAAACACTTTATTCAATTAAAAGCACATTTCACATGGAAGCTTTAGCATTCAGTTCTGTTTAATGAGCTTGACCTTACCAAAGAAATTGTGTGTGTCAAGAATGTGCATGCATGTAGTTTCAGTTTTTTTAAATGCTGCAACTTCATGCACCTCCATGAATACATTGGTGTATTTGGTTTACACGATTATGTATTTGTCTTTGTCTGAGTGTGCGTGCCGGAGCTCGTAATGTGAGACGACAGGGACAGGTTGTCATCAGTCTCTCCTAAAAGTCACTCAGCTGATTCCCATATATGCAACAGCCCAAGTCGATGAGCGCAAGCCAAGCTGTAGTGTATGGGATGCAGATAAACTTCGGTAAACAGCAGATACGTGGCAGCTACAGTTGGATCTGTGTATTTGGGCGGAGTGGATGCAAGGAGATCAAGGAAGCCTTTTTTATTCCTTTGTGTCTTGCACAAAATGGCAAAAATGCAAGAAATCCTTTGTCTGGTTTTGTAGCCGGTAGTTCATGCACACAAAAGATGTTATCATCTTCTCTGAGGACATATTTAATTGCATGGAAGCAGGCTTAAATGCACTTGGTCACAGGAGTTGATGACTTGCAGAGACAATATGTGAGAGTGGGTTTCCTGAAACTGCAGTCACAAATATGTGCAAGAACAAAAGCACACACATCGAGAAAAGCTGGATGTCTTGGAGGAGGTGCTGAAGCCCTTGAGACACAGCAGAGGTGCAGCAGATCCCTGGAGGTCTACTGAACTTGGGAATTATTAGAGTTGCCCACGACTTCTTAGGGACATGTGAAAAATGATGTTGGCTATGCAATTGCTCAAAGCCAACACTGACAGTTGGATTACACCCAGCAATGCGAACCATTATGTGCCATTAATCTTGGAGGCTGGTGTGAGTCATTACACACTATTAATCTCAGCGAGCGGGGTGCGACCCATTATACGCCATTAATCTTTGGAAGCAGGGAAGCTGAGCTGGTTCTTTAGGTCAAACCCAGCTCCCTACTGGTACCTTAGTGCAGAGCATTCATCGCCATCCAAAGATGGAGTGCCGTTTAATTGCTTCCTTACACAGACGTGGTGGAACAGGGTTAAAGGGGCGATGGTTATTGTTACCTCTCTGGCTCGCTCTGACCTCGCTGCCCTCCACCAATACATCTAACCAACATGAACTGACAGATGTGCTCAAATGCTTTCTCTTGTTTGGAGACGTGTCTAACTAACGTCTTTAACTTCTCTCTATTTATCAAAGATTACTGAAAAATATGCTTCAGATTTCAGCTGCACAGCTGTTTTTCGAGATTGATAATAATAAGAAATCAGCGTATTAGAATGATTTCTGAAGGATCATGTGACACTGAAAACTTGAGTAATATTGCTGAAAATTCATCACAACACTTTGCATCACAACAATAAATTACATTTCTAAATATATTCAAATAGAAAACTGTAAATTTAAATTGCAATAATATTTCACACTTTTTTTAATAGATATTTGCAATTTTATATCATGATATATGCGATTAAATGAAAATGTATTGTAGTTTAAATTCATATTAAGAGTGCTTTTTGTCCCATTTAAGTAGAACTTAAGTACATCTTTGTATATAATTTAATAATGTGTCTTTGAAATGTGGTTAAAGTGTTACTGATGAGTATTTATGGTAAACTAAAATATTCTTTAATGCCATTTCTTTCGAAACTTGTATGTTGCAATTTAGTAAATTTAATGTATTAACTCTTGATATTAAAACACTACATTCAAATGATAATTAAATAATTTACGTGCTTTCGTACGACATGACTAAAGATGATTAAAACAATGATTTAAAATGTACTTTAAGCTAAATCTTTTAATTTGACATTAATGTGCACTTTTTTAAAAGCATACTGAAATGTGTTCAGAAAGACATTTATGAAAGTACAAATAAACCTGCTCGTCACATATATAGGTGACACCTAAACTAGCAGCACACAGGAATCTCAGGAGTTAGACTTCTTTTCATAAATGTTCATAAATTGATGAGATGATAATTTATTGCATGTGAGGAGCAGTGTTGGGGAGTAACTAGTTACATGTAACGGCGTTACGTAATTTAATTACAAAATTATTGTAACTGTAATTAGTTACAGTTACTACGAAAAAATGAGTAATTAAATTACAGTTACTTATGAAATTTTTAACGATTACAAAGGGGATTACATTTGAATATTTACACACATCCACATACAGATTTAACTGATTTCTTTCACAAATTGCACTGACTATTCTGAGACATACCGTCCTAATAATTTCCGGGATGCGGAAACACAGTCTGGTTCGTAGAATCCAGTCATAAAAACGGAATGCCTAACGCGGACGGAATATGCCAAATTTTGGATGACTAAATCAAAAGTAGGTCAGTACACTTGAATCAAAACATGACATCGACTAGTGTCTGTGAATATAAAGCCCCAAAAATGCAATATATGTCTCCTGCACGTTCTGCGTGTCTGTGGAAATCAGGCAAGGACTGGACACCGGGAGAACCGGGACAATTCCCGGTGGCCTGGCAGCCGATTTTGCCCCACTATTTAATATCATTATTGTATAATTGTCTGCCGAATGTACTAAAGCGATCATTTGCGAATCCGCCATTTGATAATTAAATCTCTAATAAATCATGAATTGTTAGTCATGACTCGCGCGCTCTCCGCGCCTCCGCCAAACGGGTTGGATCAGACTCAATCAGAGTAATCAATGCGAGAGAACAAGAGAGAAAAGAGTGGAGTGTGGAAGCGCACAGCTGGAGCAGAGAAGCAGAACTACTGTTCAGGGTTTTAGGTCAGTTTAATCTGTAAAGATGCTTTTTTGTCTTTGTTTTTGATTTATTTAATCAAGCAGCAGCACGTTGCTCATCAGTCATCACTCAAAATACTATATAAAGGACATCATTAATAACAGTTGTAATGTTACAGTAGTAATTTAGCTGAATAAAATTCAGATTTTTTTTTATAGGTTTAGGGGGAGCTACGACAGACAACAACACAACCCTTACGAAAATTAACATTTTAATATTTAACTATAAATCCAGAGAAAATGGTTACTATTGTTTAACTGTGGTAACCAAAAATGTAAAATTATTTTACAAATGTATTTATTTAAAAATAAATACAAATCCATTTGCAAAAAAAACAAAAACAAAACAAGGTTATTTTACTTTTATATAGGCTAATAAAAGCATGGTAATTTTTTGTAAGGGAAAAACATGACTCGTGTACAGTATTAGGATTTTTCTATAAAGATATTGTAGAGTATTGTATTGTAAAGTATAGTTTTGTTCAATCTTGAGTATTAAAGTCATGAGAGAGATGGATAACAGGGCAAAAAAAAGAGACTGAAGAGAAAAATGGAAGTGAAGGTGCAGTTCAGGAGAGAACTTTTAATTATTTTGCATGTCCCCAAATTAAAGATTTAAACCTTTTTTATGTCAGGTCCATACAAAAAATAGTTTTGTCCATGAATTTGTTTCTATGAGTTTGAATTTTCCAGTCTGAATTTTTTTTCCCAGTCCACCCCTCCTGTAAATTAATGGCAAAGACATGGTTTCATCTACAGTACTACACATAGGCCTACTGAAGCTCGCAGTGTTTTCAACCTCTGCCATCTCAATATAGGAGTACACGAGCACATAAACATAATTTCTAGAACTGCTCTGTGTCACTTCATGTGCATTTTACTTATTTTGAGAAAACTATCATCATATACAAAGAGACAGCAGTTTAAAAAAACAAACACCAATGTTTCAGGAGTTTATTACACAGAATACATCATCACATGCTTATTAGATAAATGTATTTAAGTTGATGTATATGCTTTCATTTATTATTCTTTAATTTTCACAAATTTAGAAAAGTAATCAAAAAGTACTCAAAAGTAATTGGTTACATTACTTTAATAAAGTAATTGAAAAAGTTACACTACTATTACATTTTAAACAGGGTAACTTGTAATCTGTAACCTGTTACATTTCCAAAGTAACCTTCCCAACACTGGTGAGGAGTCTGAATATACCTTTAGAGAGCGGTATCTGTTAGCATTCCCTTTCATCTCAGTGGCAGTTCTGCTACATCTGGAAGTCGATTTAAGATCTGGCTGCAATCTTCATGGGCAATCCCGTTCAGAAGCCTTTTGTTTTTGAACCAATCACCTGAGCTGTAAATTCCATGTGGCTGATTACTCTATATGCACAACTATGGCACAGTATAAAACCACATAATGTCTTTATATAGAAAACCTAATAACATTTACATGTTGTTGCTCATGTTTGAGTTCACAAATGTGACAACATATCGTGGGTTATCTTGTGCAGTTGTATAGTTAACCAGGAAATGGGAGTATTGCTAACTCAAAATGACCGGTTGAGCAAGTTCAGCAAACTTAAAGGGATAGTTCACACAAAAATGAAATTCTGTCAGCATTTACTTACTTGGGTGAGTAAATGATGACAGAAATACAAATGTATTTATTTTTAATTTTTTTGTGAACTATACTTTTAAATGCCACAAAATTAGATAAAAAAAAAAAAAAATTTGCAGGCACAGTTACTGCTATATATATATATATATATATATATATATATATATCACAAATCAATCAGGCTCGTCACCCAGCCAATCACAGCGCACCCCCTCACCTGAGTATTGATCACCAGCACCTGTACACAATTCATTCACCAATTCACCATCACATTTTCACCAGGAATGGGGCGACACCTGCTCCCGGTTGTGGTTTAATCCCAGTGGTCAGTTGATGTTGAAAAGACATCAAATTAACCTGTTGTCTGAGGCTCTGGATTACGTGTAATAATGTTATGAATAATGTTCAGTTTATTGCACTGACTGGTCGTTTCACTTCATAAGACACCAGTAGATCGTCAGGAGCCACGGGTATTAATTGTGTTAATGTATACCCGTTTGGAACAATATGTTTCTAATGAGCATTCAGAACCATCTAAAGCATCTTCTAAAAAAAACTGTTCCAGATGAAGCATTGGCTTTTTCCAGAGGGCATGAGTGATACCAGCTCAGACAACCAGCATCTCCTCACTTAGCCTTGAGTATGTGCTATAAATGCATCCCTCGCTGGGAGACTTCCTTCAACTGTGTTTGTCCTCTTTCCTGCTACGTTTCAGGCTGTATAGATATTTGTGTGTGTGTGTGGGTTACAGGGGTCTGTCGTTCAATGGGGTCCCCGTCACCAGGCTGACCGGTGCTGCACAGGGATTGAATGTCCGGGCTCCACAGATCTCGCTGTTTTTGCATGAAAGGACACACAAACCGCCTTTGACAAGTAGTCTCAAAATTCCTCTGTGTGCTAATGGGGTCCCTGCATGGTTTCTTGCTGACATCACCGCTGAAAATGCTTCTTGCTATTATATTGTTGTGAGCAGCCAGCTGCGGCTGAATCACTGACTGCCCAAATCATTCTGATCCCAAGGGACAGGAGACCTTTTCACCTCAAACCTCTCCTGCTGGATTACAAGTGCTTTGTGTGTGTGTGTGTGTGTGTGTGTGTGTGTGTGTGTGTGTGTGTTTGTGTGTGCGCGCACATGAACACTTGACGGAATGAAAGCAGAGAGCAAGTAGTCGGTGAGAGAGAAACTGAGACAAATGGATATGAAAAGAGACGTGTTTTTTTTTTTTTTTTTTTTTTTTAAATGTGAGGACAAAGTGAAATAAAGAAACGGCTTCTTTTCAATTCCACTTTGACCTTGATTTTCCAATATAATGAAAGCCTGGAACATTCTCGGTGAATGCAAACGTTCCTAGCTATGCAAGCTCAGTTTTGTACATTGTTCAATTCATAATGGGATGCAAGCATCCCATTCTTGGGAATTTGCATATTAGCAACTTGTGAAAAAGAAGTACACTTTAGCATTCTTTTAAAAGGAGTACAGTACTCAATTGTGGAAATAATATACTTAAAAATAATATAATATATGGTTTAGGGTTAGGGTTAGGTCATGTATATGATCCTGTGATGAATAAACTAATTCAGTGCTCCAGTTTCGCTAACAGTCATTGAACTGAGGATCCAAGGACTCGGAACGAAGACCAGTGAGCTACTTATATGCCTGTGTGAACCGAGCACTTGAATGTGTCACAGTGTCTGGGTTGTGTTTTCTGGGGTTCCACTAGATGTCCTCCTTTCTCACGGTGTCTGTCACCTTATCACTTCCTATTCCCTTATTTGGTCACCTTCCTCCTTGTTGAGTAATTGATTGTTCCCCACCTGTCCCCTGTTGCCTCATTATCCTTCTGTGTATTTATACCCGGTCTGTCTGAGTCTGTGTTACGGAGTCCTTGTTTAATGGTTGAAAGTTAATTCATGTCCGTCGCTTCTTGCCTTGCTTTGCCTTGCTTTGGCTTGTCTTGTTTATGTTGGATTTGGATATTCTGGTTTTGACCCTGCCTGGACTGTTTACCCCTTTGGATTACCCTTTAATAAATGACTTACTTGCAATTGGTTCCCTCGCCGTTTTTTTCTATAACACCAATCGTGACAGAATGAAGGTCCCTAATTAAAATTTTTATGGTTTATGATGGTTTATGTAAAAAGGTGAGTTGATTAAGACTAGTAAAACATTCTCATTTCTCACCATTATTGGGTGCTTTAATAATATACTTGTGTATATATGATGTGATTGTATATTACAAAATTACATTAAATTTGAACCAGCTAATTGAAACTGTCCAAAAGAACCAGTTCATGGACAGGGCTGGACTGGGACAAAAAATCGGCCCGGGCATTTTTGCCCAGACCGGCCCACTATATGATCATAAACACCACCCATCTTTGCACGCCCTTAATTATATGCATACCAACTCCTATTCATTAAAACCACTAATGCCATGTAATGAGTGAGTATAGGAACGAGTGAGAGTTAACAGATGAAATAAGTCAAAATTTTCTATTTATTAATACAGTTGAACTATACTCCACAGTCTAAATCCTAAAACAAGCTATAAGCGGCTCTGGCATAGCAATACCAGTGTTTCTTACAGGATTTTTGTTAAATCTATGGTGGTGTGTCCTCGTTCCTCCTAGGGGGGTTCGGGGGCATTGCCCCCCGTGAGAAAATTTTGTGCATTTTAATGTTAAATTCATTAATCTGGTGCACTTTGAGAGTTCAAAATTAAAAGCTCCAACCCATATTCAGTGTGCAAATTAAACAAAGAAAAATTCAAACCTCTTTTAGTTACAGTGTCTATTTACATTACACCTATACATAATAATAGTTATAATATTAATCCAATGACAGTAATAGCCATATTTTGTAAAACAAATGCACAAAAAAATAAAGGAAACTTTCTTAATTAGTTGTACCAATTTCTATACTTGAAAGAGATAAGCACATGATCTTTTATTTTGAGGCAAACTGCATCAAGCTTTTATTTTGGCGGAAAACATGGTTTACAAACGCCTCTTATTAAATTTCTAGTGAATTGCGGTAATCGTCAACTATGCAGATGTGGAAATAATCTACACTCATGACATGGCCTAAGTGTTTTGAAAGTAGTAATGCTTACCGCAGGCTCTACACTTTCTTATCTCTTTCCTGATCCTCCGTCCTCACTATCATCATCTGCCACAGGAGCTGATGAAGGTCAGAAAACATATATTTTGACACAGTTTACAGTGTCTGCTTTAAGGGCCTGGTTCTATTTTTTCACGCTATTTATCTGCACATTCCTTGCGTTTCTTCTCCATCTTTTTTTACAGATACACACTGACACTGCTGCCGCTCGCTCACTCGTTTAAAGTTGTGATTGGGCCAGCCCAGTGTCAATCAAGAAAAGAGCCAATGGGCCGCTGATCTACGTGTTTCATGGGCTGGTCTGTCAGAAAAAAAAACTAACACTGACTTTGACCAATGCATTACACCGGCACAAACCCAGCGCAGCCAGTTAAGCAAAACAAAACAAAACGAATGGGCCGCCGATGTACAAATTTTATGGGCCGTTTAAAAAAAAAAAAAAAAGTATGAGTATGAGCTATCGGCCCAAAAAGCACGTCGGCCCACCCGGCAAATGCCCGGTATGCCCAATGGCCAGTCCAGCCATGTTCATGGAAAATAATCAAATTACCCTGTTGTCTGAGGTTCTGGATTACGGGTAATAATGTTGTGAATAATTTTCAGTTTCTTGCACAGACTGATCGTTTTACTTCATAAGACATCAATAGATCATCAGGAGTCACAGGTATTAATTTTGTTCCTTGATATGCTTTTTTCATTCTCAAAAACAGAGAATATGCATTTCATGAATCACAGAGGAGCACGGTTTCAACTAAAAACTTATTTACTGTTCTACTAAAGAAAATAGGGATCTTAACAGCAAATTTCCATTTCTGGGTAAACTATCCCTTTAAGTGCTGGCATGGAAGAAAAACAGTTTGTATAGAATCCTGTTTTGGCCTTAAGCAAACTTAGCTTAGTGAAATTAAGTTTGCTTCAAACGAATGGAAAATCTTGGTTTATGCTTCTTTATGCCAGTTTATCTTGAAACATCCAACTAACTAAGCACATTTGAAGAAAGGGACCTTGGACTGAAGATGCATGAGAGAGTCCAAAACAAACACGGAGTCACAGCTAGTTTTGCGCCAGTTTTGTGTTCGCACTCTCTGCTGGGACGAGTAAAAATCAGCTTATTAGCAAAGAAGATTCACACCATCAGGAATCCAAGTGTCCTAGATTTTTATGAAATAAGTTCATTGTAGTGTTTTCAGAACCAAAAACATCCTCTCTAATCTAAAAATGGAATAAAAAAAACAGCTATTTCCAACTGATTTTTAAATGAAATTATTACATTGTGATGTCGCTTTACAAAGAGGCTGTTATTAAAGCATCAAAGATGAATGCATGAATTAAAACTATACTGACCAGACCACAAACCCAACGCAAAGAAGCACTGTTGCTCATTTACATGCAGTAGAAATCTTGAAGGCACAGCACCTGATACACTGTTAAGTCTATAGATTTTTCAGAGGCAAAAAGTCTACTAGGTTTATTAAAGTTAATTTACTGTGCAATTTAAACAAATTGGGGTCAAGAGGTGTCTCTTTACAAAAATACAATTTTTTTTTCCAGGAACAATTGACTCTTGTACAGTGAAATACAGTTTTCATACTATTTTTTACACTTGTGTCCTTTTTCAGAGCCATTTTAATTACAAAAGACTCTGGTGAAGTACCAAGATGGCATACAACTAAAAAGACTTGACGCCAGTCTCAAGAGCTTGGTAAAAAACTGCAATTCTCACGTAGCCTATATGCGTGACATCATGCATTTGCAGAGCATTTATCTCTAGAATGTTGAGTTGAGTCTTAATCAATCGCAACCTAATTCCAGATTGACAGTCTCCAGAGCTTTCTGCTGCTCGAGTCTCACTCCTACATAAGGAACCACAGACTGGGCTAATGAGCCTGGCGCGAATCCAGAGCTCCAGGGCTAATGGGAGGATATACAGTATCAGAGCATCGTCAGAATAAACTCAAGGGTTTGTACTGTAGTTCATGTCGGCTTGCTCATGCTCATTGCATATGTAAGTTAAATAAACAAATAGAGTAAATGGAGATTAAATGTTTAGGTTTTCATCATAAGGCAGTGTAATATAGTCTGTTTATGTTATAGAGCAGTCTTTTCCTTTTTGAGATTGGGAATACTCTGGATTTGTGACAATTCACTAAAATACTTCCTTTATTCAACCACGCATGTTTAAAACTAGCTTTACTTTATATTAAAAAAAAGTCAAGTCCTATTTATTTCAGTGAATAATTTTAGACGGGGTGGATTGTTTGGGAAGATATCATATCCATAGACTATTATGAAGTTGATTTTACTTCAGAAAGCATTCTCCCATGCTGCATTGATGATCAAGAAACATTTATTATTATTTTTAATGTTGAAAACAGTTGTGCAGCTTCATATTTTTGTGAAAAAAAAAAACACTGCCATTCAAAAGTTTGGGGTGAGTACTATTTAATTATTATTATTATTATTATTAATACTTTTATTCAACAATGATGCATTAAATTTGCAGTAAAGACATTTATAATGTTTATAATGATATAATTAATAATTATATATATATAATTATATATATATATATATATATATATATATATATATATATATATATATATATATATGCATAATATCAAAGTAAAGCACAAGCACACAATCTCTTGTCACTTAAATAATTTATTTACCACTAGAGCACCACAACAGTAATGTGTTACAATACATCATAGTGGGTCAACAATATCAACATCATCATCATCATAGACAATAATAACAATAAACAGCTCTAGTGTGACAATGCTGGTGTCTCCTTCCACTTCCTGTATCTGCAGGAAGTCCACTGGCATTCAAATAAAATAAGTGTCACCTAAAAATCTTCGGCATGAATGGATGTTGCTCTTTTCATCTGATCTGCTACCAGTTTCTCTCTAACACTGGTTAAGATAAGGACTAGTCAAAAAGGGGAACCTCCACCTGGAAGCCACTCACATCATCAGCTCACGTTATGTGGGTAAAGCTATAACTACAAATTAAAACCAACAAACAAAAGTTACAAATAAAAAAATGTAGAAATAAAATAGTCAGTGCAATTCTTCGTAACAAAGGATCACTTTCTCTGAGAGAAAACAAAATCACAAATTCAGGAAGACACTTTGAGATGTGTAGAACCATTTCTCCATGATAAGCGTTATGGATGTCAGCGTCTGCGGCTGCTTCAGTGCATTCGTCAAGCAGGTCTCTGCACACCTCTGTTCATAAAGGATGAACTGGGGTTACGTCTCTCACTTACACGTCCATCATACGTCTGTTCACATTCTTCAAATCCTTTCATCAAAATCTCTGACTTTACTAAAGCAACATACTCTTCTCACATCAGCAGCTAAGTTTACATGCACCCAAATAATCCGCTTATAATTGGATTGGTGCCTCAATCGGACTGAAAAGCCTTCATGCAAATGATTTGACTGAGCTCAATCTGAATGAAATTTCAATCATATTTAAACGTGGTGCTTTTTACATGCTTAATTTTTTCTTGTAGATTGGATTATTTCAGGTCTACACACCTTATACAGTCCAATAAACAGGAAAAAATAAGCATGTAAATGCTTGAATCTGACTATTTTCTCAATCAGATTCCAAAATACGCAAAAATAGTAGCTAATCATATGCATCAGGGATAGGCCTTATGTCATACAAATGTGTATTATGTTAATATATATGTTCTGTCTTATGATCTGGACAGTGGTGGAGACAATATTTATCTATATTTATTTATATGTCATGAATGTGGCGACTGGGAGCTGCATGTGTGCTAAAGTTTTGTTCGGATTATTGTAATGCACATATGCAAACCAGAATCAACATTTAAAGCTCATGTAAACAGAACTTGATTCAGACTGGATTCATTTCGATTAGTGCATGTAAACATACCTATTGCAAATGACCTGCCATCGCCTCAGTCTCTGTTCTAGTCTGATGACATCACTTCCTTTCAACACTGGTGACATCACAGCTTCGCCTGCTCTAATAAGGAACATTGAGTTGAATTCACGAAGTTGACACTTTTACATGCTGTATTTCAGCACAAGGACTATCATGTTATTTACTAATCACCCATATTCCAGTTCAGCCAGGCACGACATGCTCTAGTATAGCTCTGCGCGGTGAGTACTTAAAAGTCACAGTCATTCTTTTCAGAAACGCCTGCTTTTTATGCAAATTTGTGGCTGCTGTCAGCTGATTTATTTTGTGGACTGTTCTCAAACCATGCAAACTGTGTGAACACTATTTTAAGGTGATGTAGTTGCATGTACATAACCCTACAATAAGTACATGTAGTTAAATAATATTACTTAGAACATACTTGTATAATTACATTGTAACAACGTCACCTTAAAATACTGTCTACTGCCCAACCTAAAGAAACTAGTAGGCACCATTTCACCATTTTGTTTTGCTAGTATTTGTGTTTACAAATGATTTGTGTCAAGAATGAAGTAAGAGCTAGCTAGACATACATTTCTAAACTTCAGAATAAGGGATTTATCGCACTTCCACATATACGTACATAATCATAAACGCTTCTTGCTTTGCCAGCTCAGTTTTACATGCTGTTAAGTTCTGAAACACAACTAACATCACAAGTACGTTGCTTTCTCAGAGTGCACACTAGCACAAACGTCTTCTATGGTCACTTTTCTCTTTCAGATCAATTCCTGTCATAGCAGAGCGACTGATTGAAGAGAATCTTGCTGAACAATGTCTACATGTTTATATCCAGCATAATTAAACATTTGGCTTAATGGCACAGACATTTGATGGACTATATTTTTTTTAATCTACAAAGATACAAGAATGCAATGGTTTTGCCTTTTTCAGCATTCGTCTCTGTAGTGTGTAGAGAATGTTTCTGTTTGCAATGTAACAAAACATCTTTGGCTGCTTGGAACATCATGACTTGTTGGTCTTGGCCTTTTTTGTTTACACCATGTAAGGTGGCTAAACTATGTATTTCTGAGCTGTGCATTAACCTTTTCGGAATATTTCATCTTTCTGTCGCCAGCCCTAATGCAAAAATATTTTTTTTATATACTGTATAGTTTGTGGCAACGGTTTGCCAGAAGTTTCCAGCTCTTCACCAGTACTGGTGAACAATATAATGGGTTTTATATATTACCAAACAAACAATATCCGTATTATTGAGGAAAACAAAATCAACAACAACAAAGACAAAAAAAAAAGTGTTTGTTTGAAATAAATTGAACAAGGGATTTTTTCTTCCGCTTGCTTCACATATAAACACCTATCACGTACTTCCAGTGTTTGCCAAACTCACATCCATAGAGTGAGGAGCGGGTGATGTGACACATGGCCGTTTCCAGCACACATTCACACATTCAGATGTGTGTTTTTACCTGTCATCTTGGTTTTTGAGAGTTTGTAGGAATTGCTCTGTGCAGCATGTGTGTGATTGGGATTTAAATTACTGTATGTTTGTTTGTTTGAATGCGTGTTCTCGGAAACGGAGTTGATCGTTCCTAGCTGCACTTGCACGACTTGACAATCATGTTGGAGAGCTGCTCGATTTTAGGGGTTTTTCCAATGTAGTAAAGGATTGTGAGGGGTTCCAGATCCTGAGACACACAGCAAGGAGATGCGGACGCTTCTGGATTAATAGTGTTATAGAGGCCGAGGATCTGAAACAGGAAATGAAATGCACTTATTGATACTATTTAGAATTCATTGTTTGACAAATAGAAACTTTTAAGAAGCTTGAACCAACTCCTTCCTACTAGGCACAAAATAAAAATACTGAAATGTCTTACGTTGCTGTGCTGGGTGTCTGCGCTCCACAGATACGGACAGGCTCCCGCACAGAAGTTGGCGTTATAACCTTTGGGTTCGTGGATCCACCTCCAGCCCAGATCCTTCTTGAAGTCGATGTAGAGAGAGCGTAAACAGCAGTTGTCCTGCACATTCCTGTGGAATGATGGGAGACAAACGCAGCTGATGTTTAACCTGATGGCTTGAGGGCCTGAGAAGTTTGAGTTTCTCAACACATTTTTGGTGCTCTTTCAAACTACAGTATATGCACATAAACCTTCCAACTCTTACTATTGGCAATTAAAAAAATAAATAATAATATATATATATTATAAAGAGTAGAGTAAATTGAAAAAGAAATAACTGCAGGAGCCTTCTCTAACTCTATGCATACTGTAAAATCCCATGAACACACTGATAAAATGGTAACATTTAAATTAATTGTTCAAATACGATTTAACATCACTGAACCAGTTTACAGTATAAACATTTGTTTTTTACAAACAAACCCAATTTTTGTGGAATAAATCAAGTAGAGATAGCTCTTCAAAGTAACAATTGCAAGTTACCAATTTTTGCAGAGGTAACTTTCAATTCTAATTCATTCATCTAAGCATTTATAGACATTTAACATATTGCACTACACAGATTTTTGACCAGTCAAATGTTCCCTAGAATCAAAATGTCCTTGCCTCTTATATAATACATCTTTCATCTGATTAGAATGTAGCAAATCATTGTTCACAGCTGCGATGTGGTTAATGTCTAATGGCTATTGACCAAAAAAACAGGAAAGGATGAGTCCTTTGAGACATCCCGCCCAAACCTTCTATTGCAATAGGAAATTTGTCAACACAGGAAAGAAAACAGTTCCATCAAGTGATTTCTTAAAATCCTGAATTCTCGCCAATGCTGTTAATCAGATCAGTCCATTCTACACTGAATCTATTTTCAATGTCGATTTTTGTTTTGGAGAGAAATGTCTGCTAGTTTCTCAGCTTGTTAACACTGGATGTTTACATGGAATCTGATATATCAGGAAATATAAATTTAACAGCACACTGGTATAATGTTAGAGAAAACATGATCGTGACACTAACAGGCTGCACGAGTGAGAATACAGATGACTTTTATTAAAAGATAACCAATCCATATTTAGCTTTAATCCGACAGTGAAAGGTTTTCCAGTTAACTGATTAAGTCAAGTCTGGATTGATAGGTGGCCCGCCGATTACATAATCCTGGACTGAAGTCTGGCTGTGTTTAACTGATGACAGATGAGTATCTATAGAGACAGCAGAAGCACCGTGCTGTGGTGAACATTCAGCTGCGGTTCAGATGCAGACAGTGGGAAAAGCTCTGTTTGTGAGGAGGTAGTACCTGGAGCAGAAGGCCGCGTCCAGAGCGCGTTTCTGTCTGTGGCTCTTGTGCTGCGACTCCAGTCGGTATGAAGGAAGCAGCATCAGCAGCAGGTGTGGAGACTGACCGCTCCGATGCCGCTTTTTAAACATCTTCAGATCCCCTATGTGTACAAAGCTGTCATCTATACCTGCGAACAGCACAAAAACCAGACAATGTGTTAGATTGTTTTTATCAACAAAACATTCCTGTAGCTCAAACAGTACAGCAAGGTCATACAATATTTGTTTTTATTGTAAATAAAGATTATTTGGGTATGTTTTATTTAATTTTGTGCTAAATTCAGTGTTTTACTTGCCATTTCTTTGTAATCATTTGTGAAATTTACTAGCAATTTCTGACCAATTTTACTAGCAAATGTACAATTTTTACCAAATTTACTAGCAATTTCAGTTTCTATACAAATTTTGTTTTTCATCGTAGGTTCGATTTACCGGGAATGTACAAACTAAATTGTTTACCCGAAAAAATAAAAACACTATCACAGAAAAATTTATAAGAAACAATTTTGGTTAAATAATATTTTAGCTTGATAAATAAATAAAAATAATTTTTTTTTTGTTTGTTTTGTACATAACAGAAAATAGAATGCAGATTTGAAAAATACATCAAGATAAAACATTAAGGTCTTTCTACGTTGTCTTTAATTATACTGTAATGCGTGCTGGTGTGTAAAACAAGGTGCACGACGATGGATATATATATATATATATAAAGCGTTCTTTTAATTATCACAAATTTTCAACCTTAGAACATATCATCAATAGCGGACAAGGAACTGAACAGACAGGGTTTTTAAACACAAGGAAAGTAATCAGGGGAATGGAAACAGATGGGGATTAATCAATTAACAAAACAACAAATGGAACATGACCAAAATAGGGAAACACAAAGGAACAGAAATTAATGACTATGACAGTTTGCGCAATGGTGCGTCCTCGCACCAAAAGAGACAGTCCAGCGGAGGGAGGGTGGGGGTTAAGGAGGCGGGCGTGGGGCAGGCAAGGGGCAGGAAACGGAGAAGGAGCATGGAGTATGGTACCAGCGTGGAGTGGATGGAGGGAGGAGCCTGGGAGGAGCCCAGAGCAGCAGGAGCCAGATGGTCACCCACAGACCAGCCAGGATGATGACCCACGTTGGAGTTGATGGCGGGATTCGACGGCGGGAGCCATGGTGGAGGAGGAACCGGAGGATCCGGTGCAGAGGATCTGGAGGGCCAAGGTGGAGTAGAAGGCTCAGGTGACCAAGGTGGAGGCAGGGCACCGGAAGACCTCTGCGGAGCCAGAGTGACTGAGGATGGAGGTGGAGCCGGAGCGAAGGAGGTGCCTGACAGAGCCGGAGAGATGGAGTGACGAGGATAAGCCATAGGAATGGAGTCCCGAGGCGGCGAATGGTCGACGACTGACCAAGGTGGAGCCAGAGGGATGAGGGAACCCGGTGGAGCTGGTGGGATGCCGAGCCACGGTAGAGACGAGGGAACTAAGAGCCAAGGCGGAGCCGATGGGTCGGAGGTCCAAGGTGGAGTCCAGGGCTTGCAGGCTGGAAGGGGAGATAGGGGATCCTCACGCCAAGGGAGAGCTGGAGACTGGAAGTCCCAAGGTGGACCGGAGCAACCAGATGGCGCTGACTGAGGGTGAGCTGAAGGGCTGACAGGCACCAGCGGAGATGGAGCAGAGGAACTGACTGGTCTAGGAGGAGTCGGGAGAGGGAGGCTGGGAGGGTGGAGGATCAGGGCTGGACGGAACCAGTGGAGATACAGGAGATTCAGAGCTGGACGGAACCAGCAGAGATGGAGCAGAGGAACTGACTGGTCTAGGAGGAGGTGGGAGAGGGAGGCTGGGAGGGAACACAGGAGGATCAGGGCTGGACGGAACCAGTGGAGACACAGGAGATTCAGGGCTGAGCGGAACCAACGGAGACACAGGAGAATTATGAATTACCTCCCCAAACCAGTCTATCAGGTCTATTTGAAAAATGTCCATCAATTCCTCCATATATTTTCAGAAACCAGTTGCAGCTCACCCTCAGTCACAGGAGTGTGGACAGGGCTTTCCTCCATGCCCTTGATCTCCACCAGTAATCCCACCACGCACGGTGTTGCCTGCTCAAACACCTTGTCAGTAGCTCTTGAGTCCTAGCTCCCGGACAATGATTGGCTCCTTTATTATGGACGGCTCGGGCTCTGCGGCTCTGGTGTGCTCCGGCTTTAGCTCCGTGCAGTGGGATGACAGCTGGCTGGTCTCTGGTTCAGGAGTGGGGCTGGAGATATCCTCCTCAGCAGGGCCGACGGTGAATAGTGATCCATTTTTCTCTAGCACCCACTCCACGAAAACGGCGAAATCCTCCCTAGGACCGCTCGCTGGTAGGACGTGCCTTACACCACTCGCTCAGGCCGGCATAATAGATAGCACACAGCGAGCAGGCTGGGAAGTCTGTCAGAAGTAACGCCAGATCGAGAAAGTCCCTGGTATGGTCCTCCAGCAACGGTCCCATTGCACCAGGCATAGGAGTCGGACTGCCGGGACAGCCATTCCAGGAGAGGGAGAAAACGCACGCCGGTGGAGATATATTATATATATATAAATATATATATAAAGAGTTATTTTAATTATCAAGGGAGAAAAAGGGTCCATCCAACATAAATCTTCAAACTTAGAACATAACATCAATAGCGGACAAAAAGGAACTGAACAGACAGGGTTTTTAAACACAAGGAAAGTAATCAGGGGAATGGAAACAGGTGGGGATTAATCAATTAACAAAACGAGGAACGGAACATGACCAAAATAGGGAAACACAAAGGAACAGAAGTTCATGACTATGACATATACGAAGTAAACTAAATTAACCTTACAAACTGTTTTTGTGGAAATACTACTTTCACATAATAACTCATTTAGCTTTTGTTTAAGGTGAATAGTAATAGTATAAAAATAATATAATAGTATACTGACATACATTAAGTCAAATTTTTCTGTCCAAAGAAGTATTTTATGATTGCTTGTGTCTTTGGGAAAATATAAAATATATAATAATATATAACTTATATAATAAGAATAATATTTCAATTAATATTAAATTAAGAAATTTTGTTACCTAAGATGTTCCTCTCTAAGTTTTTTTTTTTTTTTTTCTATGAGCCTTAAATTCAGTGTATGTCACTTTGGATAAAAATGTCTACCAAATGCATAAATGTAAATGTGTACTAATGCAATAAACCATGAGAGGATGTGCATTACAGTGATTTTACTGCTTATTGCACTTTTGGTTAGAAGCTAACTGCATTTCGTTGCCTTGTACCTTACATGTGCAATGACTAAAAAGTTAAATCTAGTTTAATCTAATCTAAAATACCAGTAGCCAAAAAAAAAGAAAAAAGGTTTTAATGCAGAATGAAATATGTATGAATTATCTATAAACATGATTTCATGAACACAACATATGGAATATTTCAGGAACATTTTAATAAACATGAAGAGGTTTTTTAGTTATCAAACATAAAAAAAAAAAAAACTTCTTCAGTTCTTTTTTATTAAAAGCAGTATGTGACTAGAAGCTGGAACCTAGACAAAGGGAGGAGACTCTCGAAGAAGTTCAAATATAAGCTAGTTTTCATTTGTTTAACATTTTTAAGTTACTACATAATTCCCATGCCTCCATTTGTGTTGTTTCATTGTTTTGATGACTTTATTATTATTGTAAAACGTGACAAATAGGCCTCATCTAGAAGGAGTAGGTGTGTCCAGATTTTGGACTGCTAATGTACTTTTAAGTAAACGTTTGTTTTGAATTGATTTGCTCCAATTCAGCCCTTAATCATACCCAATCCTTTCAGACAAATCTATACATAAAACAAGTCTGATGGAATCTATGAAGAATCAAAAACATGGATTTCCACTTTTATCTTTTCCTCCAACACACACTCACATCCACATCCACACATCCACACAGACACACACACACACACACACACACACAAACACACACACACACACACACACACACACACACACACACACACACACACACACACACACACACACACACACACACACACAAACACACACACACGTGCGCGCACACACACACACACACACACACGTGCGCGCACACACACACACACACACACACACACACACACACACAGAAACAGCCCTCGCTCACAAACGAACAGACTCGCACCCCCACCCAAAGCCACCTGCAAAGCGCGCCTCCAGCTCCTCGCTCTTGTTGGGGATGATGTAATTATTTGACGGCACAAATGTGCAGCAGGGACAGTGCAGGCTGATCTTGAATCCATTGTTTCTGTCTGGTGGGAGAGGAAAACAGTGAGAAACACACACATGCACAGCAAGGTCAGATAATCTACTGCAGATTAATGAGCTCATATCTGGATCTGGCGCCTGATGCAGACCTAGCCCACTCCCATCATCCCTCAGGAGTCACACACAGCATCACTGCCATCTCTCAGCTCCAGCATTCATCACAGCCACATCACAGTGACGCTGAAGATCTGCTGCTGCAGGCTGAGCTCTATCGCTCTCCTGCGTAACGTGATGGAGAGCCGCTTGGCCCGTGCTGTTATGACCTCATGTATGACGATGCTGATCCTTCATCAATGCTTTTGCTCTGGCCTAATTACTGCTATTCTCGTGCACTTTGAAAACTCATGGTGAAAACGTTCCATGCATGAAGGATTTGAATCCATTACATCTTCAATGTTGTGCAGATGCTTCACAACTACGTTTGCTTTTAGATTATATCTTTTGATTTAGTGTGTCAGTACGAAATATACTTTAAATATAAGTTTCTTAATTGAATATAAGTGTGAACTAAATGTAATATTACATGTTATTTACAATTAAATAAAAATGTATAGCAGTTTACTGTTTAACGTCATTTACTTTACTTCTATTGTCTTAGAAATACGGTGAAAATGCACTGCTGAATGTACTGAATGAATGTGTAACTACACATTTGTAACACATTTGCAATTTAGTACATCTAAAATATATTAACTGACATCAAATAACACTGGCTAAATTATAACCCACTACATTACATGTTAATAAGTATGTTAATCAGCACATAAAAAAGGGTACTTCAAAGCATGACAATGTATTATTAAAACATGAATTAAATAAAATGTTTGATTTGGCATTATTATAAAGTGTTTTTTTAAGTGTGTTATGAAACATAGTTTTAGTCAGTACACTTTAGTAGCCTTTTATTTAATTAATATTATTTAAAAAATATACTATTAAGATTCGAAGTAGTCTACTAGTGCATATTTAATACAGTTAAGCACACTTCTTTTTTACACATATCCATGAGTAGAAGATAACTACCATAAGAGAAAGCTTTCATATTTTAAAAGTGTATAGTAAATGTGACCCTGGACTACAAAACCAGTCTGAAGTCTCTGGGGTATATTTGTATCAATGGCCAAAAAAACATTGTGTGAGTCAAAATTATTAATTTTTCTTTTATGCCAAAAATCATTAGGATATTAAGTAAAGATCACGTTCCATGAAGATATTTTGTAAATTTCCAACTGTACATATATCAAAACTTAATTTTTTTATTAGTAATATGCATTGCTAAGAATTAATTTGGACAACTTTAAAGATGATTTTCTCAATATTTTGATTTTTTTTTCACCCTCAGATTCCGGATTTACAAATAGATGTATCTCAGTCAAATATTGCCCTATCCTAATAAACCATACATCAATGGAAATTTTATTTATTCAGCTTTCAGATGGTGTGTAAATTTCAATTTCGAAAAATTGACACTTAAGACTTAAGGTTTTGTGGTCCAGGGTCAAATGTCTGCTAAAAGTAATGTTTTTGGAGAAGACCAACATACAGACATGCACTAAAAGCCTTCGATCTTCAATTTTAGTTGGATTTTCCAGTAGGACTGATACATAAATGATCTATAAATATTGGCTTCCACAATCTCCCGCTCCTTTACCTCTGTGCAGCAGCCACTCGCTGACGGCCTCCGTCACGTCAAACGACAGCCACTCGCCCTCCGTACGGGTGCGCACCACCTTGCTGTCAATGTAGCGCTGCGTGGGTGACGTGAGGTCTTTATGACCTAAAATCTACAGAAACAGGAAAGGCATCAGCAAGGGTCCACCACAGAGTGCATACACCATCATGGACGTGCCAGTTCGGCCCGTATAAAGCGGCACCCTGCCCAGCGCCTCAACAGCGGTTCCCTTCCTCCCACTGGAAGCTCCCTGATTGATTAGCCGGGTCTGGGAAATGCTTGGAGAGGCTGCGGTGGCGGAAACAGATGCTGGACAGGGTGCACTGTTATTCCTCTGTCCTTCGTGGCTGCGTGTTTACGTTGGACAGCTCAGCTCTTAATGTGTAAAACACTGCTTCAGCTGCGATGCTGCAACAGCTCAGCCTCCTTCCATCAGGCCGCGGAGGTGAATGTGGGATGGAGAGGCTCAGACGGAGGCCAAAATGGAGATTGTTAATTGTAGGGTTGTTATACTGGAGCTCATGGGGTTTGCTGACGCTTTTGGGCCTTGGGAGTCTAGTTACAACACTGCTGATATGAAGATAAATCTTCATGCTGAACAGTAAAAACACTTAATTGATTTAACAGCTGCTGAATTACTTAAGATATAAGGGATCTATTTATTTTTAAAGAAATTAATACTTTAAAGGGATAGTTCACCCAAGAATGAAAATTTGACATTTATCTGCTAACCCCCAGGGCATCCGAGATGTAGGTGTTTCTTCAGTTGAACACAAACTAAGATTTTTTTTAACGCAAACCGTTGCGGTCTGTCAGTCTTATAATGGAAGTGAATGGGAATCACGGCTTTGAGAGTCTAAAAAACATACACAAACAAAACCAAGTTGAACCCTGCAGCTCATGATGAGACACTGATGCGTAAAGACATGAAACGATCGCTTTGTCTGACTGATCGTTTCGTGTCTTTACACATCAATGTATCATCACGAGCCGCAGGGTTTAATTTGCGTTAAAAATCTCCATTTGTGTTCTACTGAAGAAACAATGTCAACTACATCTTGGACGCCCTAGGGGTAAGCAGATGGGTGCACCATCCCTTTAATTTATCAAGGACACATTCAAGTGATCAGAAGTTACAGCAAAGACATTTATAATGTGACAAAAAATTTCTATTTCAAATAAATGCTGTTCTTTTGAACATTCAAGCGTATTATATTGCACTATATTATCAGTACTGAAGTTGATTTTAAATATAACGACTGTATGAACTTGAACAGTTACAACAGGATCTTCAACATGAGTAATACAAATGGAAGTGGATCAACCTCTCCCTTCCCTGCAAAGTCCTTTTAAACCCTCCCTAAGACATTCACCATCTCTGTGTTAGTGGGCCAGTGTTTACTGCACCTGTCATGACGGACCTGACACATGAACAGAGAGGAGGGGAGCGAGGTTAAACGGAGAGGCAGGTGGGAGGCGGGGAGCGCGGACCTCGCCAGCACTGGGATTTTATTTAGCCCTCGAGACCCTCCGACTCTAAATCACCAAACAGCATTCCACACTCACATCTCTCCACACACACATAAAACCCTGTTGATCGATGGGCCCGAGCCCTACAGCACCCTTAAGATAAATAAACGAACATACGAGGACAGAGGAGGAGGAGAAGAAGAGAAGTTAAAAAGTGCATGTGTGGGCACTTTCACACTGCATACACAAGTCTGTTTGACGTCACTGTTTGGTTTGTTCGCTTGGTGCGAAGACGGTTTCTGAATCTGAGTGCGTATTAGTGAGTCCAAGTGGCAGTTCAATCTGGTATTGTTTGCAGACACATTCATAGTTCAGAAGACTAAACCCTTGTGTTGTGTTCCAGTCATTTTGACCTGGAGAGGATTTTATTCTTTCCTGAAAATGCTAGGCAATGTTATCACATTGGACTAAAACTATATTACTTACAAACTAATAAGATGAGGAAAACTGTAACGTTAATAACATGATGTACTCTGACTACTTTTTATTTAACCTGTTTTAAACTTACAATTTTGATATAAAAAAGCATATATTATATATTAGTATAATTTAATTAAAATATATAAAAAATTTATATCGACATCATAAAATGCATTAAACATTATATTAAACCTAGTTTTACCAAACCGGGCTTAACGTAAGAACTGCAATGTTATGGCAAAAAAAACGCTGCCATAATTACTAAATAAATAAATACTACAAATATTATGAGATGGTTTTTGGTACTCATAGCGCAAATATATACTGTATTCTTAAGGACATCAAAACCTAAAATAAAACTCCAGAAAGGTGTGACCTTTAAGGCTTTGTGTATTCTCAGTGGAAAGAATGGCTCCTTTCAACTTTCAAGGAAATGCAATAAAGCTGAAGGGCTGATGGAGGACAGGACTCACCTGGTAAAGCTCAATGCGCTGCTCAGACACACGGGCTTTTGGGTTCTGCAGCCTGAAGATCCTGAGCTCTGCCTTCACCAGGTTCGAGGCGTTCTTCTCCATGGAGCTCATGTCAAACCTGAGCCTCCTGAAGTACGGGTTGTAATGTGTATTAGAGATGACATCTGGAACAAACAGTGGGCAGCGTTACTGACCCGCTAGGACACTTTGCATGTGTGGAGGTACAGTATGTACAGAGAATCCCATCCCTCTGCCAGTCCTGTACACCAATATTTAGTTTGTATATGTAGTAATAGCCCATCGGATGAAGTTTAATGTCAACATGAAGTCAAAACTGGCTCTGCAGGGGAGAAGTTGCAGGAAACTCCTCTTGTGAAAAAGAACTGTGCAGCTTTTTGTACTAAAATACTTTAAAGTAACATGCAATTAAGTGTCCGAAACAATTCAGTTCAACTTCTTTTTAAGTATCATTTAAATATTATTTTTAAACGTATGCTAAAGTGCATTTCTCCAGGGTCTGCATATTTCTCACACAGCTGATGGCACTCAAGGCGTTTAAACTATTTCAAACTGTGTAAATCAATATGCACTGGTGCAGTGACGCCACATTTTATGTGCTCGTGGGGCGCGTCGAGGCGTAGTGTGTACACTGAGAGTGATGAAACAATAGTGGGACACACCTCTGGGGCCGGGCCGTCATGCGAGGGTCAGCCGAGGTATATAGACCTGCTCCATATGGTTCCTGAGTGAACCCAGTAGCCTTACACTCACACAGTACTCCAAACCACGTGTGAACGTCATGTGCTTTGACAGGCTCCATACACACACACACACACACACACAGCAACCGCGAGTGTGCCGAGAACCATGTGTGCAACAGTGAGATGAGAGCGACACTCCGCACAGTAGCTCAACAAATTAACAAAGACAACCAAAGCCACATGCACAAGTGTGTAAGTGAACGTCTGACGGGCCGCCGTGACACCGCATGAATTACGCTGGCGTGATGTCATGTGACATACAGCAATATACTCATCCCGGGACTGTGTGTGACTAATGTGTTTCAGCATGAATTTTGCATGTTTCCCATAAGAATTTATATTTATTTATAGATTTTTTTGGGCCAAAATATATGTGCGCTACGTGCTAAATATATGTTGTAAACAGTGAAGCTCAGTGAAAAGCTTAAATCTATTTAGTTTGAACCTTCTTTCACCAAAATATGGATGGAATAACCTAGAGTTTGTGTTATATACATGTTAACGTGTTATAGACAACAAATAAAGTTTCTCTTTAAATCTAATCTAATCTAATAATGCATTTTCTTGGATTGAAATATATGGGGGACAAAATATGTTTTTAAATGTATAATTTTTTAAGATTTCAAAAATATAAAAAAAGGCCAACAAAATGTTTTGGAGGAAAATATATTTCTTTGATATTACTCACTGATCTATCTTCTATATATATATAGACGGAGCCTGAGCTTTGCACAGAAGCCAGGGATTACAGAGGCTCAACAGTTTGTTTAATAAGCCTACGCAAGCAGGACGTCCGTCCACATGAGACGGACAGAAGAAAACATTTGGCAGCTGCAGTGACTGTAAGAACAATCAGGGTTTTCAAGGAAAACTGTGTTTTTTTTTTTAATTTAAGAGAAATAACTTTATTACAAAGCTTTTGGAGTACTTTACTCCGATTGGTCTTTCGTAGTATTTTGTTTTTCAATATTTTTGTAAATTGAATAACTGACTATTGTGCCAGGCAAAGTCTCTCATATAACTCAGCAGTGTTTTCCTATATTCAATTTTGAATGCATAAGTAGTACAGACCAAAAGTACACACCTTCTCATTTAAAGAGTTTTCTTTATTTTCATGACTATGAAAATTGTAGATTCACACTGAAGGCATCAAAACTATGAATTAACACATGTGGAATTATATACATAACAAAAAAGTGTGAAACAACTGAAAATATGTCATATTCTAGGTTCTTCAAAGTAGCCACCTTTTGCTTTGATTACTGCTTTGCACACTCTTGGCATTCTCTTGATGAGCTTCAAGAGGTAGTCACCTGAAAGGGTCTTCCAACAGTCTTGAAGGAGTTCCCCGAGAGATGCTTAGCACTTGTTGGCACTTTTGCCTTCTGTCTGCGGTCCAGCTCACCCCTAAACCATCTCGATTGGGTTCAGGTCCGGTGACTGTGGAGGCCAGGTCATCTGGCGCAGCACCCCATCACTCTCCTTCTTGGTCAAATAGCCCTTGATGCCTTCAGTGTCACCCTACAATTTTCATAGTCATGAAAATAAAGAAAACTCTTTGAATGAGAAGGTCTGTCCAAACTTTTGGTCTGTACTGTATGTGAAATGTGTGTGGCCTTGCCACAATGCTACTGTTTGAGCAGTTTTCAGGCCACTGCTTAATAATTGCTAAGGAGTTCTTGGTGGTTGCTAGTGTGTTTTGAATGGGTGATAGTGATGCTTGCCTTAGCTTAAAGTTATTTAATGGCTCTTAGGTTTAGAAGAAAACTCTTCTTATCAAGAGCAAATTATGAGAGGATCTGTGGGTTCAGTTTCAGGCAGTACAAAATAAACAAACAAAACCTCTCATTATGAGTGACTTTATTATAAATGTAAATATCACAGGTACAGTACTGTTCAAAAGTTGTATTTTTGAATATATATATATATATAATGTTTGTTTTAAATTTCTTAAAATGTTTGAATTTAATCTCTTCTGCTCACCAAGGCTGCATTTAGTAATTGTATTTATACATTAGTAATATTGTGAAATATTATTACAATTAAAAAAGAAACTGTTTTCTATGTGAACATATTGTAAAATGTACTTCAAAAGCTTTTCAGCATCATTCCTCAAGTCTTCAGTGTCACATGATCTTCAGAAATCAGAATAATATGAAGATTTACTGCTCAAGAAACATTTCCGATTGTTATCAGTGTTGAAAACACAGCAGTGTTGTGCTGCTTCATATTTTTGAATCTAGAACTGCTTTGAAAGAATTGTTGGGAGAATAAGCTGATAATAAATGCCTGTTTTGAAAAAAAAAAAAAAGTATTGTTTGAACTTGCATGCATGTAAACCTATTCTAGGAGACTCCCAACACAATATTAGGCATAATAGGGCACTTTAAAACACCAGTGAACTGAAATAGAAAATGTAATTCTGTAGCCTTTTTGGTTCTATAGAGAGTGAAAAACATGCAGTGGATTTAAAAGTGATGCTGGTTTCTGTGTTTTGCACAAGTGAGGAGTGACAGTTCTCCGATGATCAAGATCTCAAGCAGCTGAAGTAAATAAATCTGTGTAAGGGTGTCTGAACAGAAGGGCCAAGACTAGAGCACCTCTCTGAACCTCCCTCCCTCCCTCCACCAACAGAAAAATTCCTACTTAGGATGAAGCAGCTAGCGTAAGGCGCAGTGTTTACATCTCAACCTCATGAAAGGCTCTGCTGTGCTGCTACTACACTGGACGCTTTGAGCAGGGTTCACTGAAACCACACACAAGTGAGCGCTCACACACACGTATAATGACACTTCTAATCTCTGTGCAACACAAGCTCGCTGTCACCCTCCGGTCTACTGGGGAATTTGGCTCGAGTCAGGAAGCAAACCGCTGATTAACACAGATTCAGGAGCAGAGAGTCTGTAATCGCTGATTTATACGAATGTGACATAAAAATGATTAGTCGCATGTGGTGCCGCTGTGATCTGAACAAACTCATCAGAAACACTTTAACATACACAGAGAGACTGTGTTAGAAGTACACAGAAAATAACAGAATGTGTTAAGACTTCCAAAAGTGATACGCACTGATTATTTCACAAAATCAGAGCGAAATATATAGTTCTGCTCATGGATACATTGTTTAATTGTTCCCAGGTGGCTTTTTGTTCACAAACTATGAAAATATCTCACAAGGGTTAATTATTCCCATCTAAGGAATTTTACTGGCTTACAAAAGATTTTTGATGGCATCTTATTACCAAGAACACACACAAAAAATGATGTAATATAAAATAATGTAACCGTTTTTCAATAAAAAGAGATAACGTTGGAAAAGATTAGTCAGATGCGCAGCTGAAACTGAACTGGATGAACCCAAAAAGAGCACTAGCCCTGATGAATGATTCACATATCGCCCTCGCACACACACACACACACACACACACAAGCACACTAATATTAACAAAGAGTATTTTTTACATTCTCATAAATCACTCGTCAGGTTTGCCATCGCAAAAACTTGGATCTTCATGAGTGAGGATCACCTGTGATGTGCGCCAAAAAATATGCACAGTGGCTTGATCTCACAAGAGCTTCCTTCCTGAGAGGAAAGACACCACTGTGGTGGCCACCAGTTGTTTAGCAAGTGAAAACCACTTATCTGTTACTTAACTTCAACTGGACCTCTGTATGCACATCTGTGAAGACATCTCGTCTATTTTAAGCAGTAAAATCGTAAGCCCTGCCAGTGTATAAGTTGTTTACCCTAAGAGGAATATACATCATGAAGGCATTAAGTAGTTAAATAGAAATGGATCCAGGTGACTGGTCTGCGCCCCTGAACTCTCACTGATCAAACACCTGCGCCAGGAAATGCCTCCCAGCGTCCTCTGCTCCACCACTGACCCCAGTCCTACTTCCTGTGTGCTGGATTTCCTCCAGGCTTTAATGAACAGATAGATTAGCGAGCTTGTCTGCTCAATGACACGGCTGTCTCAAAATAACTCCTGTTGCTGACCCAACCGTCTCTCTCTCTCCGGATGAGTGTTTGACAGGGAAGGAGTTAGCGTTTGAAACAAATTACACAAACACATGAGTGTACACTTTCACCTTTTCACTATCTACATTACAGTAAAACACCCAAATCATCATCAACTACAGATGCTCCAGGTCGTGCATCAGAACGAGAGTCCAAACAGCTGATAAAAACATCACAGTAATCCACAGCACTCCAGTCCATCAGTTAATGTCTTGAGAAGTGAAAAGCTGTGTGTCTGTAAGAAACAAATCAATCATTAAGATGTTTTTTTTATCTTCAAACCATTGCTTCCGGCTTAAAAACAAGTCCATAATCTGTGATAATGCTTCCTCCAGTGTAAAACTCAATTTTTCCTACCCAAAAGCAAAATTTGCATGAGAGCAAGAAAATATTAACAGAATTTTATTTTTAATTTGAGTGAACTATTCCTTTAAACATCTGAGCATGTGAAAGAAGAGCTTTCCAACACAAAAAACCCTTTAGCTCTAAATGTTACAATACAAATATGTTTAACTCACAGACACGGAAGACAGCTGTTTATATTATTTTAAAAGGTTTTAGTTTCTGTGGAGACCTATGGAGCGACATGTGGCTTCAATAAAACTATGACATTAAGATGCTTATTTATGGGGATATATTTGTTTTCTCAGCTTTACAAGCAGTGAATTATGAGGAAAATAGTAAAACATTTGTTCACATTTAAAAGACTTGATTCTGATTTATGAATTTTACGAAAAATTGCCGGATGCAACCGTTCGCAACCGTTCGCAACCTCGAGTCACTTTTACCATTTGAAACTGGAAACTGAGACCAAATACTGGAAGCACTGTGCTAAAACTCCAGGAAGGAGAGCCGAGGGAAAGTATTTGACCTACTTTAGAGCATTTCTCACTTCTGTAAGACATGCTCTCGGATTCCCCCGTTCCCTCAGTGGGACTATCCCGTGCTCGTCCTGTCCTGGGAGGGTCGGAGAGAGGAAACAGGACAGCGCAGGCTGATCGGACAACGCCTCACTGTAGGCTACTGCTCAGAAGGGTTTTTACATAACATTTAATATACACAGTAATAGTTACATTAATTGCAACTTAACTACAAATTCAGTAACATGACAGTAGTTAAGCTGTTTTCAAGACATTATTGCCTTTCCAATAATGAGCTACTTTTTCCATTCACTGGAGCACAGCGTGTCAAAATGCTATCATTGTCTGCTTTATTTATTTGCACACAGTTTTACAGCACTTAGCAAGCACTTTCTAAATATGCCTCCTCTCTGTCTTAAATGAAAAATGATTTATTATAGTGAAGTGGTTCATTCAGATGATTCATTAAAACGAACAAGTTAGAAAAAATGCACTAGAATTCAAAAGCTGCGGTCAGAATTATTCAAGTATCTACCATTCATTTTAGGATTTGAGGATTTTGAGAGTGGGTTTATATGTGCTGTGTGAGAACTACTTCTGTGACATGTCTTTCAGAGACATAAGGCAATAAGCAAATCACAGTTTTTTTTTCTTTTTTTTCTTTCTTTTCTGTCAATCACCAATGTTAGAGCTGTCAACTTTTCTCAGTTTATGAAAGTTGGCACAATGTAGTGTTATTGTGCAGTCATAAAATGAGACAAGACTCCTGTTAAGTGTTTGGGCAGAAGAGAAAGAAGAAAAAAACAAGCTGGATGAACTAGAGAGTCTCTGGCTGCAGAGGATGAAAGCAGCGGGAGCTGCTTTTTAGAAATAAAAATGAAATGCAATAAAAAGCCTAAGAACGGTTACCTGCACTCCTCAAATCAACAAGAAGATAAATGACTGTGGTTACCTATTCACGCATTACTCAAGACATTATTATTACAGGACATTGGGAAAGTCGCACCTGTTAGTAAACACTGTTTTCCCAATCTCAAACACTGATTGTGTGGAAGCAGCCAAAGTAGCTTCCAAAAATTTGCCGCTGAGAGTCGAGACCTTGAGAGGCCGAACGGAAGCCAGATTAAGCAGCGAGGGCAGAGGAGTGGGAGTGAGAAGAGAAGGGAATGCTGGGAAAGAAATGAAAGAGTGGGAGGGAGAAAAGTGAGAGGACGGGGACAGAGAGAAGACTGAGAGGGAAAACAGGGAGAAGAGAGGGAATGTGAGATGGAAGACTTTTTCCCTACGCTCTGACGCTCACCTGCCAAAAGCAAATTGAAAACAACTCTGTTCGTAATCCCTGGGAACTAAAAATACCCCACACTTTTGAAGGCCCTTCCATGAAGGTCGCTTAGGACTCATTCTGAGCAACCGTCCAGCACACACACACACACACACACACACACACACACAGCATAATGATAGACAGAGAGCTGGAAGAATATACACTTAAATATGAATTTGAAAAGCAAAACTTTAAAGCATTCTTGCCATGCATACTTTACTGCAACAATGCTAGGGTGCTGATGCTTTTTTCCTTTATATATATAAAACATCGACTTTAATCTCAGTGGGAATGACTTGCATGTCCTTTGTAATGGATGTTTTTTCAGCTGCCAAAGTATAAGAAAATGTTCATCATTCCTCACCCCGTCAAGCCACATCATATCTGTAGCACAAATGGTAATGGATGACATTTACTACTAGGGTTAAGAGTTGAAATCCTTAAACCTGTTAAAGCCTGACATGAAATTATAGTCATAAAAAAATCAAATTTTTTAAATGCATAAATAAAAAATGTGTAAAAAATTAAGATCATGTTTTTTGTTGAGTTTCATATCTGAGGCATCAGAGGCACATAATTGAGCAAAAGATGCCATTTGGTCCAGATGCTGATATTTAAAAGTAAGATGAAATTCTGATGCTTGTAACCCAAATGAATGAGATCTTTATAACAGTATAGCAGATACTTAAATAAAATGAAATAAATATAATTTGTCACTCTACATCTACCAATAATATGTCTTAATAGTATAATACTGATAATATTAGCTTAAATTATCAAAACAGATAATGCAATGCAATACAATGATAAACAAACAAAAATTCCTCAAAACCCTGATGATCATATTTGAGACGTTTATAAAGGGCCTTTTACTTGCTAAAAATGATAAACTATCAATCAAACGACGGAAGGCATTAAGTAGATTGTGTGCAACAGGTTTATCAGCTAAGTTTTAAAGTTGCCTTATAATTGTGAAGTCAAATAGGATATGCTAGGCTTTAAAGGGTTAACTCAAATATGAGTAATAGTAAGCGTGATGCTGGCCTTAGCAAACACCAGTAATAAGCTGAGGTTGCACCCACAAACACACATTTTGCCTTCATCCGAGAGCGATCTCTTCCATGTCAATGGGACTTTTTGTAACCAGCCAGGACCATCATGAAATTTCATTGGTCAAAAATCCTGCTCCACATTTCTGCGTGTTAAAATGTCAAATATGATTATGTGGCATCAGACAGTATTTTCACATTCAGTGTGTACAGTCTTTGGAGACTCAGTATGCATGGAAATTCTCTAGATTTTAACCTCTGAAAGCATCTCGATCTTCCCTTCTTGCCTCTTTCTAAGCCCTGGACACGTAGATGGGCCCCAGATTTCATTCCCACACTGCGCTGTGCTCGTGTTAGAGTATTGTATTACATGAGACCTGCGCTGTGCCTGTAAACAGTATAAAAGTGCTGGAAGAGCAGTTGTTATTCTTTCACAATCCCACTCTCTCTCATCCTTTCTTCAAACTCTTTGTGTCTCACTCCCTTTCGCTCTTTCCCTGTTACGCAATGCAGTTTGGCTGTTGCTAACTCCCAAGTAGAAGCAGAAGATGGTCCAGGTCTTGCGTAAGTACCAAGTCCCACTTTTTCGACAATATCCCCACTTGAGAATCTCACTGAGAGATGTTTGGTGGACCAACGAGGAAACCGAGGGTTTTGTGATTTCTGTATAAACACACAGGTGGTAAATCTGCATTGAGTCTACTTCTAATGTTCGGATCCAACTCGGTACGTTTCTCCCCAAGCTTTCTTAATATCATGAATGTGTGGTACACATCGCAGGTCATTCTAGTTAAGAACCGCCCACTTAGACAAGAAAAGTCTGACTGACATGTAAAACAATAAGACACAGTTTGTTCACATCTTCCATTTAGGTGCATTCACATTATGTAGGCTATAGAAATATATTATACCACAAAAATGGTCACCGTGTAATATTAATATTAATAATTTGCAAAAGTTGCGTTCAATAAGAGATATTTTAACACGTTTTTAAAGTAATTAACTCTTTTATTCATAAACTATGCATTAAAGGTACAGGTTGTAGGACCTGCCACTAGAGGGCGCACTACCAAAACAATAACAATCGCGTGGTTTGATGATGCTAAGAAGGAGCGTGGAATGATGGGATTTGTTGTCTTCTAGCCAACCGCTGACGGCCATCAATCAGACTGAAAGATTAATCATGGATTTAATTGATTACTGTTTAGTCAGATTATATGAAAACGATTACCACTTGTTCAACAAATATATACACTCGTGTACATTCAAACACAATAATTGGGCATACATAGCAAACGTGTGCGTTTTTTTGCGCGAGTAGATTACATACAAAGTCAATGCAAAGACGCGATCAGACTATGGATCAGACGCGTCCTCGCGTGGGTCTAGAGACGCAATGCCCTGCGTTTGGCATGTATGCCCCATAATACTAATCTTGTTGATCGTTGTAATAGCATACGTTTTCTGATACGAATCAAAACAACTCACCTGTCGAGTAAAACACAAGCAAGATCGGCATCTCTTTCTAGTTGAAGTTTGTCGCGAAGCTCTCTCCATCTAGAAAATGCAACACCGATATTGATCCTCGCTCTTTCTCTCCTCTTGTCCCAAACTCTTCTTGGGTCGTTTGGTTGGCCCTTACGCTTATGTTTATGTGTCGTTGTCGACAGAACCAGCGGTAGACGGTAAACAGAAGCAAACCAGTGGTTTGCTGGACGCTAGACATTACTTCCGCATTTGTCCACAACACTGTTGTCATGTGGTTTTTACATCAGTAAAGGCGGGAACAAAGGGTAACTAACGTCATTGACAGGCGACTGCACTGCCCTGTGTCACTGTTGAGAATGGGAATTTTCTCATGATTTACAAGTAGTTGAAAACATTAGAGATATTGTTAGTAATCAGCTGGACAAAATATATAACACTAGCCTAGTGCTTTTTGGATATTTTACTGCAAATATCTTACAAATTGTACCTTTAAATTGATCAAAAGAGACAGTATAGACATTTATAATGATACAAAAGATTTCGGTTTCAAATAAATGCTGTTCTTTTCATTTCTTTTCATGCTGTTCAACTTCTTATTCACTTAAATGTATCAAAAAAAAAAAAAAAAAAAGAAAACCTTGTTGCATTAACCTGTTACCTTGTTTCCAGAGTAATAAAAAGCTTTTACTCTCAGAAGCTGTGTAAACTCAGCCAATCAAATTAGAGCTTGCCAGAACAAGGAAGTGCTTTCCAGTATTGTGCGCAACATGCATCTGTGGGTATCAAAGCTGGAGGACGACACACTCTGATTGGCTGACGGTTCAGTCTTAGAAAAAATGGTAAAGCTAGGGCGCTACTCTAAGGTACAAATGCTAAAAAGGTACATCTTAAAACCTTATTGGTCCCAGAGGAGCTGACGTGAGTGGCTGTGACGGGCCTTGCGGTAGAGGTTTGAGCGCCCGCCCTTGGCCCACACGCTCTGGTGTGTTGAGTTGTTTTTGGGATGGCCTGCACAGTGCACGCCTGTGTTTATTTACAGAGGGAGAGGCGCTGGGAGATCTCTCAAAGTCACTAAACATAATCCGTCATGCACACGCACCGGCCTCTTCTGGAACATACACACACGCTGACACACTTCTTACACCCATGCACTCCAAACACACTCGAGAACAACTTCAGCTTTCTAAACAAGCATTGCTGTATACACACAGCATTTGGACTACAGAAAAACAACACTGCAGTAGTTCAAAAAGCAGGTAGTACAAGTACACTTTATACAATACTGCAAGTTATTAACCTTCTCATCTAGTTATGATTTATGTGGTATTGACTTGTGAGCATGTTGATACAGCAAAACAGATATGCTCTGGAATATTTTGTTATTTGGGTAAAATTAGCTCAGCTCCATTTGCCATATGTAACAAATTAGTTCATGCACCCTGTAATTTTGTCAAAGATAAAAGAGCAACTTCTGTCTACAACTGTGTTAAAAGGACCCAATAATTTTGCTCTTAAACTAACAAAACGGCTGACCTCAGACGAGCAGAAATAGCAACAAAAGCAATACTGTTGAAGCGCCTTTAAATTTTGGGTGTTTGCAAACCTTTTCATGACTTGAGTGTTTGCTTAGAGACCAAACATCAGTGTCACAGAGCTTCGGGTAACACTTCATAATAACGTCATCTACGTACATTACAACATTATATGGCGCCTAACAAATCACTACTTAATGTACATTCTGATGAAGTAATGATAACCTGATTCATGCATTTTCACAAACATTCCTTCGCTTGGCTGTACAAGAACGACTGATATGTTAAGCATAAAGCTTGTTAATGATATATTAGTGAAAATGAGTCTGAATCCTTTGCTATTTTCTTTTTTTTTTTGAGATTTTACCCACAGGGTTGAATGTGAGCCGTCTGGCACTGACTGCAGTCATTCTTCATTTTGAGTAACATTTAAGTTAATGTTAGTATGTGTAATGTACATGAGACAACGTACATTTACTCAGCAAACTAGGTGTCCTGCTTTACATTCACTGAATTTTATCTGGAAAGTGATTAAGTAAACACATAACAAACATTGTACAGACTTCTCTAATGATAAATGTTCTATAATAAATCATATGAAGCGGCCTATATGAAAACTAAACACATTTTTTCAACAACTACTGCACTGAACAATCATGAAAAGGGTGTAAGAACTCAAAATATTTTATTTCTACGAAGCTAAATGCTGATCAAGCCAATCTGACACTGCAAAGCTTTATTTTGATCATTCTTTTTATGAACATTTAAATTATGAATAATAGGGATATTGTTGCATCTAAAAGTGGCAGTGCAATCATGAGTTGCATGGAGGAGACTATGCTATCTATGAAGCTTAACAGCCACATCAAGCTGTTTTTGCTCAGTAACTCACTGTAATTATTATATTTTTTTATTTTTACAGGTTTGGTGTGTTAGCAGCGAACAATATGGCACTGGATATCAAAGAGCATACTTCAGCAAGCACTCAAATCGCATATATACTAAGTCATATGCTCTTGAACAGCATAAACCACACAAAGTCATAAAATGACTGCAACATAAACCATTTTCTAGAGCCTGGTCCCGGTGCACAGAGACAGCCTTGTGTTCCTGTGCGTTCAGTCACAAGGGAGCTCTGTGCTGGGCTCCAAGAGACCTGCATTCACAAACAGACCGGTGGGGCCACGGTATGTTAGCATTTATGCATGCATGGACATTTAATTCCACAGCGAAAACATACATTAGATTTAATGGACATTCCTGCAGGATGGATGATATTTAAATGGGTTGGTTTCTTGCTTAAATAACAAGGCAGAATGTAGAAAGGCTGTAAATAACGGCTGTTATTGTGTGTGTTTACTGTTGGAAATTTCACTTGGTGAATGATGTATGAGCAACATTACAGCTAATAATAAAGCAGGAAAGTTGAATATGGATGCAGTTTGGTTCTCCTAAAAAGATTCAAGTTAGAACCTGAAGAGGTTTTGGAGCTTGATTTCATAACTTTACTCTGGTAGATCTTAAAAAAAAAAAATATATATATATATATATATAGATCTTACCTACAGAGACTTCTTACTTAAGCCAAATTTTAAGTGGTAGTGCAACTTAATGTACTTTTCAAACAGCCAACTGAACCGAAAGATTTGCACTGTCTTTTAAAATTTCATGTGGCATAGAAAATAAAACACTGAATAGTTCTAGAATTATACTCCTGGAATTCTAAACAGAACAAGCTCTGACTTTTGGTTTTGGCTATAATGGCTTTGACAGCTTCATATTTTTCCATTAAAAATTTAAGTCTGATGACTTTTAAACTAATTTACACTTTTCTGATTATTTTTCTTTTCATTGCTAAACTGTTTCTAATTCTAATTCAATAACCTCCCAAGTGTCTTCTTTCAAAAATCATTACGCCTGCAGTCCAAAAAGTTTGAGAATGAGCAGATGTGTCAATGTGCAGATTAGCAAGTTAAATCAGTTCAAATTAAAGGCTCCAAACAGCGATGCCATAGAAGAACGATTTTGGATTTCCCAAAGAACCTCTCAGTGAACAGTTCTTAAAAGAACCGTTTTTGTCTTAGCATGAACAACATTTGAATAATCTTAAGAATCCTTTTTTTCCTCCACGCTCTTAAAAATAAATGGGGCTTTTGGAGCTATGTCATAGAAGAACCAATTTGAAGAACATTTTTATGTTCTGAAGAACCGTTTTCTATTATAAAATAAACTTTTGTGCAATTCAATGGGATATTAAAGGCTTTTCATGGAGCCATTTATGCCAATAAAGAACATTCATTTTTAATAGTGTATGGGGAACAATCAACTGCACTCAATTGTTCAATGGATGGTAAAAGCTCTTCATGGAACCAATAAAGATTCCAATAAAGAACCATTGTTTTTAAGAGTGTAGCATTTTATTCTGGTGCTTTAAAGACACCCAACCCAGAAGAATGCTCCAACAAGAACTTTTTAGAGAGTTCTCTGCTGAACCCATGGAGCCACTGAAGAATCTATATTTTCAAGAGCACGTGAGAACGGCTGGAGGTGGGGGGTGTGGGGAGAACCTCTCCAGTGTCTCCAGCTCCACACCCCAGCAACAGTGGGTCTCAGCTTGGAATTTTCCATGGAGCATGTGGCACGGAGTAGGCCTATACGCACACTGCTCTCTAGTTTAAATAGTGCTGTGTAGGCTCTGCCAGCGCTCTGTCTCTGCATGAGCCACACTCTATATCTCTCTCTTTCTCTCTCTCACATATTTGTGTGGCTTCCAGTGCCGCTGTGCCCTGCAGTGCTGCCTGTGAGCGCTTCCTGGCGCCCAACCAAATAAGGCTGATAGCATGTGAGCGCATTAGCCAACACATTATTCTGAAACAGGACACCTCATTCAAAGTTAACTTCCAGGAAAAAGTTAACTACATCCTATATGGTTATTATCTAGTCTTCTTTCTTTTCTATTTGCTCATTGTTTCCTTGCCACACATTGGCTCCATTCCAAATCTGCACTGTTTACATAGGCAGCTGCCTTCTAAGGATTCTATCTGAAATGGAATCTCATAACTGACCAATTTGGATTGCTCTAGATAAGCAGCGACTTCAAATAACACTTCTCAGAGGAAGTGTGGGGGATACTTGACTCACAATTGATTTCAATAGTTTGGTGTTAACAAACGGTGCTAAGCGAACACTGCTAAACTTGAAATAAAATACACAGCACACAAACATTTTTTTTTAAACTGTACATTTTTTTAATCAGACTGAACTGTTTGTTTTCATTCATACTTTTTACTATTAATTTAATTTTATTCTCCTCTTAACCACTAGATGGCACAAAAACTGAGGCACTTTTCTAAACGTCCAAACTATGGAAACTTGGCTGATCTTTAATGCGATAAATCAAAGCTGATTCTGCACTAATTTGATCTAATATTTTGTCTATGTAGCATATATATAAATCTGCAAAATATATCGAGACAAACACATAATGTTTAATTTTGTTCGAGGGAATTCAATTAACAGTTTTTCAATGATTCAAGAGTATGTAAAGTATGGTGTTTGGGGGTGAAAAGCAGCTCTGCTGATGGGCTTAAAGGGATAGTTCACCCAAAAATGAAAATTGTATGTTTATCTGGTTATCCCCGGGGCATCCAAGATATAGGTGTTTCTTCAGTAGAACATAAATGAAGACATGTCTTCTTCTTCTTCTTGCTTTACGACGGATCACAGCCTTATAAGTGCATTACAACCACCTATCTCTCAAGTGGACCATTGACACTCCTAATTGAGATTGTAGATAGAGTGTCAATGGTCCATTGGTCAATGGACAGAATGAAATGGTTTGCGTTAAAAAATATTTGTTTTTGTTCTACTGAAGAAACAAAGTCACCTACATCTTGGATGCACTGGGGGTAAGCAGATCAACATCACATTTAAATTTAAGGCACAATAATTAACATGATGATTAATAGATGGTCTACTTTCCCATTTCTTGAAATGATGTAGTTAGTTTTTTATTGCTTTTTTTTAATTTATCCTTATTACTGTGAAGTCATATTAAATTATTATGGGATTTAACGTTTGTTAAAATATAGTTTTTTTTTGTTTGTATTTTTTAAAAAAACATTTTAATGGCAGTTTTAATCTAATGACAGATTTATTGAACAAAATATGTATTTTCTTTGCATTAAAATAAACAAAAAACTTTGCTGAAGTGATTGTTTTGAACAAGTAAGCTATTAACATTACCGATGAGCCTTTTAACCTAAATGTTACGTGATTTCTAAACAAAACAAACCACTTTTATAATTTATCTCACTTAATGTTCTGCTCTTTCAATATTCAATAAAAGTATTTTTTTTTTTTGCAGTTATACATACAGTACAGGAGTATTGAAAATAACATTCTCCTTAATGTGTGCCTTAAGCCCCGTTGAACCCTAATCAACATTTCTGTTTCACTTCGCTTGAGATAGTCGCAATGCATTCTGGGATTTCAACATCCATTAGGGAAACACGTGATACTGCCTTAAACTTGTCACGCACCACACTGAGGACAACTCGCAGGTATCACAAACTGGATGGGTCATTTTGTACTCACGCTCAAATTAAAGGCGGTCATCCAAGACAGTGAATCTAATCACCATAGAGGCAAAAGTTCACTTTAAGTTTACACTTGCATTGGTGCAAAGAAAAACTGCACAAACAGATGAATTAGATTACAAAGGGTTATGCATATATATCATTGCCTACAGCATACACTTTATCCAAGGGAGTGTGCCTACAATGCTAACTACGTAGGCAGCTCATTAGGATTTGGAACAGGGCCATTGTGACCTAACCCACAATCTGAAGGTTCAGTTTTAAAATAATCAGTGGCATTTCTCCGGACGTTGACACAGGATTATTTATATCCCATAAATGCTTGCTGACTGGGGCTGGCGCTGTGCCAACTCTATTCATATAGAGCCAAGAATAACATTTAATGCAAAATATACCTAGGGGCATAAAAGATCTCCTAATAATTTTTTCTTTCAACCTGAATACTCACATTTGATCTGGAAACTGAAAAAGTTACATAATTAATGGCACAGTAAGGGCATTTAAAAGCAATTATTTGAAGACACAGCGGGGTAGTATTTAGGCACACTGAGAAGCATTATTCAAAAGTGTGTGCATGTGTGTGTGAGAGAGAGTAATGGAGGGAAGGAATGAGAATAACATTCTAGAAGCAACAGTACTGGAACGCTGACCTGCTTGGTTGCTAAAAGTGAACATGAAAAATTCTTTCAAACGATTTACCCAGCAAATTTGCATAAATGATGTAAAGACTCTGCAGACAGCTGCACAAATATTGATCAGGGCAGCCCACATTATAGCCTATGATGTGGTGATTGTGGCTTAGTGGTTAAATCTGTTCTGTAACTGAAAGATTGTGGATCCAAGGAATGACACATCGTGTGCTCTTGAAAAAAGAGCCTAACCTCAGGTTACTCCAGGGGGGTGAACCTCTAATAAGTGTACTAAATGACAAACTAGTAATCTAGAATGCAGTCAAGAATAATCTGGCTATAACATCTTAGTTTGTGGATAGCAAAGTAAACCCATGCTATCTCACATCTGACACAAGGTTCATATTAGACAACAACTGGAAAATGAGTACTCAAGGCTACAGCAATTGATCCTTACTTTTTAGTATAAAAAAACAAAAAACAAAAACAGAGCCATCTATGGACTATGTGACTGACCTGCAGAGAATAACCAGCACTTTTCATTCTTACCCACAAAGGGGCATGTAGATCTGGGGTGCACCGTGACAACCGGAACCATGCCACAGTATATTTGAACATGCATTTAACAACCATGTTAAATGTGGTGCCAATTTTCAGTTTTGAAAGCTCTATAGATACACATATTAGATTTATGCATTTAACAGATGCTTCCATCCAAAGAAACTTACAGTAGACTCAGTAAAATCAGTCAAATAACAGAAAGATGCTAAAACATCAGCATGTTTGGATCAGCATATTTGTGACATTGCAAACAATGCTTGTTATAATTATAGCTATTTTAATTTAGGCTGTGGGAGGGTGTGGGTGGAATGGAGCCTGTCCAGTGTTTCTACACTGAGGCCCATCAGACCCTCTTTAAACCACTGAGGTAAACTCAGCACAATGATGTTGGGGTTCGAACCTACAAGCTTTCAGTTACCAGCCCGAATATAAAAACCATTACCCAATCCCTCCACAAAGAACAGGGCTGAAACACTCACTCTCGGCAGGGTAGAAGGGCTGCATGTCTATCTTGTGCACTTCTTTGGCGTAGTACTCCTCCTCGCTGCGCTGTCGCTCGCAGGTGGCCGCGCGCTCGTTGGCTTTCTCCTGCAGCAGGTCTCGCGTGCTGTTATAGATGGCGATGATGTCCCGGGACACCTCCTCGGGCTCGGGGTAGATCTCGGGAGGACAGCTCAGCTTGAGTTTACTGAGGATCTGACCGCGGATGGCCTCGATCCGCTTCTTTTTGAACTGCTCCATGTCCAGAGTGCTGCATGTGGATAGACTGACGGCCACTGTGGCTAAATCCAAGGTCAGAAGGAGACTCAAGACGTACAAGTTCATTTTGTGTTTTAGTTTTTGTAGCTGAAGCGAGTTTAAAAATGCTAATTAGTAAATTAGGTGATGCAGAAGCCCAATCATTTCAACTTGATGGCAAAGCCAACTTAAACTTTTGCGCGTTTGCGCACTATTAGCAACGGCAAACGTCTGTTTATTGTTCCCGCAAATCCATCCGAGGAGCCAACACGAAATGGTCTGTCAGATCCGTTATATTCGGGAGAGAAACTAAGACCTTCATTCCAAATGACTTCAGTGCACAAAATCACGGGGCACTAAAACAGCCCTTGATTTGGCCATCAAAGGTTTCTGCGTCTCGAAGTTCTGTTGATGCGGTTGTTGTTTACAGACGCGTCGCCTGCGGGCTTTTTGCGCGCACCTCCACCGCATCAGAGCGCCGCGAACTCTCTCCAAAGCGCCGCACAGTCACTCTCCCTCGCCGTGTGAGAAGATGTGGAGGTCCAGGAAGCGCCTCTCCTCCTCCTCGCGTTTGGCACCAACAGATGCTGCAGAAAATAAAGCTGTACCTGTCTCACGCGTCCTAAAATTGCAAAGACGAGTATGGAGTGATGGGATAAACTACTGTATTGCTAACTACTACTGAGCAGACAAAAGCGATTTCCTCTTCAGTTTACGCACTCCCCCATTCCTTCTGGTGGAAAACAACGGTCCCGTGCCAGCACACACATGCACATCTGAAGGCAGCCGGTTGGAGAGAGAGATTTATATAGGACCGACTTCACCACGTGGTTGTGATCCTCACGGTGAGTCCGAGGGATTCGTCAGCGCGCGGGTTCAGTGTAAATATCTCAGCGTGTCCATCTCTCCAGCACTACGGCCAGGTCCTAACGCCCACTGGCTGCTTCCACACTGGCACGAGCAGACTGGGGGCCTGGTCTCCCTCATCTGAACCACCCCTAAAGAACGTCAGTGTAAACCACAGAACTTTCAGGGGAAAAGATTTCGAGAGACCAAAGTCCTTACAGGATATTTCACCTGCGCAAAAACGACGAAACATGTCACCAGTATTTATCACATTATTATGATGATGTTACATATAACAAATCATGGAAACCCTTAGTGGTTTGTTTAAAGTGTCTTTCAGATAGCTGATGTTGGGGATAAAGTGTACATACTATACACAAACAACATTAAAAATGTGTGTGGGTGAGTTGAATGTTTGTGATTTAATTTTGAAGCATTATACACTGAGGCTAAATTATTGAATTATTAAATGTCTTCAGAAAGCTAATGTGAAAGTTGACTCTGATGTCACTGTTTCAAAGTTTTCATTTGATATCGCAAGCCGTGTGTTCAAAACCGGGTGAATATATTTTACAAACAAACATAGTCGTAACAGGATTTTAGCATCGTCTAAAAATACTGACAGACAAAAAAAAAAAAAAAAAAATTGGTAGTTTCCAATAGCTTAAGGCACAGGCAACTGATAAGGAATGAGAAAGTAGGCCCAGCTGTTGCATCAGCACTTCTAAATCTATCTGATAACCCTTTTTTTGAGAGGTTGCAACAAGTTGGGTGATCACATGGCCCAGGCTGATTCTCTGTGTGCAACATGTAACAGCAGGCATTATTCCACTCTTCCTCAATCTGCCTTGCTGGACCTGCTTGATTTACTTTTCCACCCCTTGAGCTTCTGCATAAAAATAATAATAATAATAATTTGCCGAAGCCTCCTGTGCCCGGCCCATTCTCCAGTAATCTGTCAGGAGTGACAGGCCCTCAGAAGCCCACCACCGTAAACCAGATGTTATCACTAAATCAGTACCAACAAAGACAGATGTGATACTGCACGTGAGCAAGGGAGAAAAGGTTACGGATGTAAGGGAATAAACAGTTATATTAAGTGTAGCAAAATAGCACAACAACTTTATTTCACGTTCCACCTGACTGTTCTCACAATCACTTGCCGTGACTCGAGCAAGCTGGAAGCGAAGGAAGAGGTTTTGTGATGCAGACAATGGGGCGGCTATGACAAGAAGAGCAGTCAGGGAGCGACAGAGGAGCTTGAGCCATTCTAGGGAGCCGTGTCAACATGCACTAGCTAGGGCGGGCATTCCTGAGCGGCAGCTCACAGTGTCGTCGTGACAAATGGGCATTTCACATTAGCCAAAATAAAGTGCTGTACCCTCAGAGGGTGATAGCGTCCCCTCTCAGACACTGAGTAAATATATCCCAACAGGGTGTGTCCACATAGCTCGACTGAGAGTGATAAAGAGAAAGACCAGAATCAGCAGCACGACGAAGTTCAAAAATCAACTCCTGGCAGCCGTCCAATCAGAGAGACCCACAGTGCACCTCTGACGCAAGGACCTGCTATATGCACTCCTAATGAGCTCAAGCGAATATAATACACCATACGGCTCATAGAGCATGCACATTTCTTTTTTAAAAAGTTCAGTTTTTATTCACGGAATGGTCTTGTCCTATAGGTCAGAATGTCAACCCAGCAGTAGACCACCCGGTGGTCAACTTAAACATCACAAAAGCCAATGGTGTCCAACCCTTCTCCTGCTCCAAACTAATCAACACACTTTAACCAGCAAGGTCTTCAGGATTAATAGAAACTTCTAGGCAAGTGTGTTGAGACAGGTAGGAGCTAAACTCTGCAGGACGTTGGTCATCTAGGAGCAGGATTGGACACCCCGGGCTTATTATTATAAGGGATTATTATATTTATTCACGTCTTGTAAAACATTTTAAATCCTTTAACGGTTCATATGGTATTTTCATACAAGGTTATATATTAATTAGGTTTTTTTTTTTTTTTTTTACCTGCAATATGCCCCAGACAGCAATATAGTGTTGGCCCAGATCCGGCCCATATCTGGCCTGCGTGAAATCGATGCGGGCCAAATATGGGCCGGATCTGGGCCGAAACTGCTTGCTATCTGAGGCACTTTAAGCCTTGTTGTAAACAATAATTTTAACATCCAAGGTCAAATCTGGGTCTTCAAGCAATACAAGTGGAGAACCACTAATGAGGAACACTGTATTTTACACATATGACCGAAAGAAAGCAGAAAGAACATGACGCAAAACACTTAATAAAGAGTGACATTAAACAGACCGTAAATATACAATAATTAAGTGTTGGAAATGAATAGCCATGATTCTACATAATGCTCATTGAAGCATTTTCCTGTTTAACACTGTACAGCTGCTGACACAATCTGTAATGTATAAGGCACTATAGAAATCAAGGTGACTTCACTTACTTTACCTGCAACAGGATATACTGCACCAATATAAAAACCAAAAGAAATAATGAAGGATATTATTTATTTAGCAAAAGACACTGTGATATAAATGACTATATACAGAAAAAGAGCACAGAGGTTTGGCTAAATGTACTCAAAAACAGCCCCTGCTTTACAAGGACACACGAGCAACTCAAGATCAGGGTAACATTACAGATTACAGTCTCTCCCTATTCCTGTAGCACATGATCCACCTTCGGAGAACTCCAGGTGATGCTGAGTCTTGTGTCTCGGCGCAGGGCAGATCTCAGGGTCTGTAAGTGCACTTGAATGTGTGCACTACACGATGCACAGGTGCAATAGTGATGGTTCAGTCTGATTCACTGCTTGAGTCTTCAGCAGGCTCAAGGTTGTCTTCTCCTTCCTCACGCTCTTCATCGCTCTCCTTATCCCAGTCCTTCATGGATGTGCCCATCATAAAATCATCCCTCAACACACTCCAGGACGGATTCTCCCCTTTCACTTCTACAGGCTGCTAATATCAAGAAAAGTTACAAGAGTCAGTCTCATAATTCATACACTGCTAGGTTTTTACATTAAAGAAATCAATAAAAGCAGGAGTGTAAACAGCGTGACCAAGCGGACACAATGAATGAAATTAAGAAAAGCAAAAGCGCAATGGATTTCTTGAACACAGTCTACATGATGCTCAGAACTCATTTGACATAATCTGAATTATGTGTGAATAGTGTCAATTGTCAGCTATTTTTAATGTAATTATTAGTTTTTATCATATTTAGTCAACTTTTCCTGTTTTAGTTTTAGTCGACTAAATGTCTGAGAATTTTAGTCTAGTTTTAGTTAGTGGAAACTTACACATCTTCATCTTGTTGTATAATGGTTAAAATGATGAAAAGAAAAAAAAAGTATATATTATTTTGCTCAATTTTAATTGCAGTGATTGTTGTCATTTGGGAAATTTATTTTTACATTTCATCAGAAGTTGCTCTTTCACCAATAAAGCACAAATCAACAGAAAATCTTATTTTAATGAATATTCATTAACAAAATTAACACTAGTTTACATAACCAGTAATATTTAATAGTAGGTACAATATCTTTAATAATTAATGATTAAAGATATGATCTGTTTAGACCTTTGAGACCCTTTTTAATGGCAACGAGAGCTAGAAATGTTAATAAAATAATTTGATTACCGTAAATCTACACTGAATGTTAACACAGTCACTTTGACATTAACAAGAAATGGCATTCACAACAATCTTTACTCATGTCATGTGTTGTGCTTGGTCGAAAAAACAACTTTATAATTATCCATACTGATTAACTGCATACAATAAAAAGTTAAATAGCATTATTTATATACTATTATAATTACAGAATGAATATGATAACAGATATTTTGAATTAGTTTTGCATTTTAATTTAATTTTTACTAATTATGTTATGCACCTTTGTCAGTTTTATCAGTTTCAGTTCTTTTTATAATTCGATTTAACGTTAGGTTATTTTTATTGTAGTTTTACTCATTTTAGTAATGCAATTTAAAACTTATTTCAGTTAGTTGCCAGGGCAATATTTCTAAATTACTCAGTTTTTTTTATATTTTATATTTTATACATAAAACATCTTTTATATAATACAATTTATATTTTATTTTAATTCAGTTATCATAATAGCAGTAGTAGTAATAATACTGATAATAATAATAGTTGTTGTAGTTATTAACAGTAGATGTATTAGTCCCAAATCATCACGGTATGGACGGCACGGTTCGCTTCATGCAGTCAGATGAATAAGCATCAGTCCAGAAGGGGACGCGTGGTAATGCAACGCTAACTGTCACAACAGGAAAGAGAGGAAGCATCCAATGGCATTCAAGGACACAGAGAACCAACTACTTGCTTTAAATCAGCAGTTTGGGAAAGTTTTAGGATCTAGAGATGCACCGGTCAACCGGCTATTAATTGAAATCAGTTGTTAGTTTTATTTTGGCTGATCTCTATTTCACATAAACTGCATTGCAATCATTTCCCAAAATGGAATGTGTGTGGAATTGTTTATGAAGTCTGTAAAGAGGAGAAAACACTGTCCCAGGCGGATCAAGCTCACTGTTCATGATGCTCAAAATACAGGAGGGTTTACATGAATGCATCTCTGAGAGGAACTGACCAACTTCAGAAATGTTGCGATGGCATTTTCTTTTCCTCTTACCTCCATGTAATACATATTAGTGTTGCATTGTTTACAGCGATAACCAAGGAAATGCTGTTCCATAAGCCCCACCTGCTGTCAGAGAATAAATCTGCATTTTCATTCAGTCAGTCTGTTGTTTTGCGCAGGGGTCTTACTGTGCGTTCACACCGCCGGCGTAGAGAGCGTCAAAAATTGCTCTGCCCTGCTCAAAACACTGCAGAAAGATTCGTGAGCGCTCAGACGCTCTGATGTAGATCGAATGCTTCTCTTGTATTTAAAGTGGCCGCAAAGCAAACAAGCTTGTTAAACTTGTGCAGACTAATCTGTGGGTAACGCTATAAGTTAACCTCATTAAATATTGTTGTGGACGAAGTATTAAGGTCCTTTACCTAATAATGTATAAAACACTGTTAAAATACTCTGATGCAAGTAAAAGTCCTGCACTGAAAATGTTACTTAAGTATAAACATGACTTAATGTACGTATAATCAAGGACATTTGTTTCAAAGTAAACTGGGACTACTGTAGCCTAGTATTATTTATTATATCATTAGATTATTATTCTTATATCGTTACTTGGTCCACGTATCATTTTTTTGTTATTTCCCTGTACGCAAACAGGGATCCATCATATATTACTGCAAACCCGCCACAGCAATAATCAACCTTTTGCTTGGGAACTAATGTGGTCAGAGCTGTGTTCTCTGGAATCAGCTCAAGCGGTGGACTTCTACGTTCTGATTGGTTGCTGCCCAACCGCGTCATAGCTCATTACCATAAAGTTGCCATGATTTCAACTCTCCTCGACGCTCTCAACGGCCAAGTCACGCCGCGCTGCTCCTCGACGCCGGCTCACATTGAAAATGAATGTCTTCCAGCCACTTTGACGCTCTCGACGCTGGCGGTGTGAACGCACAGTTACGAAGCATCATTTCACAAGTCTGACCATTCTGTTTTTGTGTTAAATCTTGAAATTTAACGTGCTACATGTAGCACTACTATCTGTTCAAAATAAATGAAAAAATACATTTCCTGTTACTCGTATTGAACGGAGACATACCGAACCATGACTTCTGTGTACCGTTACACCCCTTTTGGTACATACAGTACATTTTTACTTTAAGCGAGGAAGTCGTGCCATGTGACGAAGAAACACCGCTAAGTGTATACGAGAAATAAAAGTAATCTCACCACTTTCTCTTTTTTAATGGCTGGTTTGTGAGCCACGTCTGCTCCTCTCAAGACATCAATGAAGTCCTTCTTAGTCACTGAGGACAGAATTCTGGATTTCTTTCTCTCCGAAGACCCAACTTCCTTAATCCGGTCATCCACGTTCTTCTGATGCTTCTTCACTGCGTTGAACAACTGCACCACACCTCTACAGATATCATACAACACAAGAATATACTTCAAAAGACTGAGAAAAACAAAGCCAAGGAGCTCATAAATTGCTTGACTAAATGATGTCTCACCTGGTTGCAATTTTCTGTAGGTTCCTCTCATGCTCTCGGTCTCGAACCACATCAGGCTTCTCTCTGCACATATTCTCCCACGCTCGTTTCTTATCGATCTGTCAATTATACAGTAAAACCTGCATGTAGACTTTGAATTGAATTCTATGAGCTCTAGTGAAGCCGGCTGATGTTGCGCTTCATTAGCTTACCTTTTTCTTTTTCTCCAGACGCTCTTTCTTCTCCTTCTCTTTGATCTTGTCCAGCTCTTTGTTCTTCAGGAGGATGCTGGGTTTGCTGTCCGGCGTTTTCTTCCCCAGGATTTTGGCCATAGCTTCAGCCCATCCGACATTGGGATTTTCCACACCATCTCCACTCTGTCCTTCCTCACTCTTCCCATCCTCATCACCGCTGTCTTCTACTTCACTTCCCACACTGGATCCCTCCTGACCACTTTCTGGTCCACACTCTCCATCATTACTGATGCTTTCATCAGAAACGCCCCACTCTTCCTCTGAACATCCACATCGCACATAAAAAAAACATCATACATAAACACAGTCATGGCGTCAGTTTTAAAGGCAACCGTATGTTAAACACACTTTCCTGAATCCGTTTGAAGAATTTATTGATCTAAAGACGTGTGCTTTAAATGTGCGCAAATATATCCCAGACAGCAAGCAGTTTTGGCTCAGATCCGGCCCACATCTGGCCCGCATGGATTTCATGTGGGCCAGATGTGGGCCGAATCTGGGCCAACACTATGTTGCTGTCTGTGATGTAATGCATGTATAAGTATCTCAGGATTCACCCCATAAAGCTGGTTAAAAGGATTTCCGTTTACATGTTATTTGTACCATAAAGTTAGAAGGACCCTAAACTCTATTCTATCCAATCAAAATTGAATTCATAGATATAAGAGATAAAGAATACTGATCAATAAACCAAACGTAATATTTTTGACAGACACGTCATATAAATGCCCAATAAATCACTAACTATTGCACGGAGAACTACTGTGTACTCTGTTTTATATTTCTACTGTAAAAACGAAACTAATTGTGTCTACTGTAAAAGCCCTCTGTTGAACACAGTAGAGTCACGTTAGAGGAGATACGTTTGATCAACGACAGATAATACGTATCCTGGCGAAATGGCATGTTATACGTGCAACATCATAATTTGACGGTGAAACCGTTTAATTTCCTCACCATTTCCCTCTTCGACAACGACATGTGGCTTCTTCATGAGCGTCGCCATCTTTACTGGTATTTACGAGTATTCGCTAAACAGTCCGTGTGGAACAAGAGACGCTCAGGAAAGGTTCCGCACCTATTTAGATACGTGTTATGGAAAGCGGTTTTAACATTTAATCTATAAACCGTTCTAGTATCTATTTTCATGCTAGTACTTATTCATTAGGCACTAGTGTTTATTCTTTAGCTATTAGTGTGTATTCTTTAGGTTTTAGTGTCTTTTGTAAAGTTATAAGTGCTTATTCATTAGAAATTAGTACGTAATCATTAGATACTAGTACTCGTACCAATAGTATATTCTTCTCGTTAAGAAAAACTAGAACCAGTGCGTATTATTTATTTACTAGTAACTTTTAAGACCAGAGATATCCTGAACTTAATAGAACTAGTACTTTACAAATTTGCATTCCTGCCCAGTATGCTAATCGTATATGTTGAATATTAATGAGCCAGCAACATATAGGAAAGAGATATAGAAAATAAACGATTATTTGTACACAAGCACAGGTTTTTTTAGGTTTTGTGAACCTAAAAGTTTTGTGTGTTTGTTGGTCTTTGAGTGACCTCTGGTGGCAGGATGGAAATAAGACAACAATTTTATTAGCTGTTATTTTCCTATTTTTCCTTCAGTAAAAACAACAAGTATCATGTCAGGGCTGTAGTTTTTGTTTGTTTGTTTGTTTTTTGCATGTGACACTGGTGCTGCAGACGCCGAAGGTCTTTACATTGATGTCCTGTACTGGGCTGGTGCTGCAGACGCAGACAACACACAAAATCCTAGTAAAAAAAAATAAAAAATACAAATTAAAAGCCTAGTAGCTGAATAACGAGTAGCAGATAGAAATTTTACTGATGAAACATTAAAAAAATAAACAATGACTGCGACAACATATGGTTATTCATTAGGTACTAGTATTTATTTATTAGACACTAGTATTAGTGTACTAGTAAGATAAAAAATTATACTATTACAGTTTTTCTCAGTCGCTTTGGTACATTTCTCGAATCAAACTCACAATTTGCAAAACAGTAAGTGCATTCCTCAAAACAACTCGTACAAATAGCAAAACACCATGGATTACCTGCAAAAGCCAGTCTCTTGCTCAAAATCCTTAGTTAATCGCTCAAAAATAAATATCTGTGTCAATGAACATGTCAGTGCCATCGAATGACAAGTCCTTGTGTCATAGTTTATGGATAAGACAGTCAAAATGCTTAGTCATGTTGTCAATATAACAGTGTACTCTGGAGGGATGTTATGATGTAAACTATGGCAACATTTTGGATGACAGTTACTGTATTGAACAGTATGCCATATGCTTATGTATGCCATATATCCATTTCAAAAGTAGAAATTTACACATTACTGTGTGGGATATTGATTGAAAGAGACTGGATAGAATTCCCAGTTACACTTTTACTAGTGGTCTGGCCCAAAAAATTATAATAAAAAAAAAAAAAACAATGTCACTGTGATATAGAAATGGAAAAAGAAATATGGGCACAAAGATGAAAATAAGTCAATTGTCAGAATGTGTGACTCTTGTGTTGTCCTCTGTCTATACAGTATAAGCTTTCTAACTGAAGATTCATGAGATGAACCTTTGAGCTATTTCAGAGAAATGGTTTATCATTGGTTTATCATCTACATTCTCCTCATTAGTAAATATTCACTTGCACAATTCATGCCAGATTGACAAAAAGTCTAATAATAATGTGTAAAAAAAAGTGTGCCTGACAGTTTATGACAACTAGATTAACCATTTTGCATTTAATGACTTATACGATGAACTAAAGACCCGATGTTTTGGGGTTAAGACTATTGCACAGAAAACTATATAATACATTTTGAGCAACATGACATTAGCAACTGATAATGTAGGAAACAACAGAGAATTGTACATAATCATTTGCATGGATGTACTAAAGCATTTGCAACTTGTTCAAAGAAATGAGAAACTGCTTTTTTGATGTTCACAAGTGACACAATGATGTGAGAATTGAACAGGTAGTTTTGAGAAATTTCAATTCTGATCTGAGAAATGTACCAAAGTGACTGAGAAAAACTGTAAAGTACTAGATATACTAAACAGTAAAATCAGCAAATCAGTATTATTAAAGAGAGTAAAATTAACACCAAAGCAACGTTGCAAGTTCACAGAAACACTAAAGAGACAACAAGAACAAAGAAGCAGTTAATTATAGTTGTCTCTGCATATTAATCTGGCTTTGTAACACTGAGAATTGTAAAAATGAGAAAAACATTTATTACACAAATTAACACAAATGATTTTCTGGCAAAATACTACATCACTATAGTAATAATATGGTCTCAAAACGTGTTTGACATATTCAAAACATTAAATGGCCACTAGAGGGTAGTACACACCATGATAACCAGTGACACTGTCTGCAACACAGGGTTTAAGATCAAATAATTGGCAAAATAAATAACGAGAAATGATTCACTTACAATGTTAAGCTTGCAGATAAATTCTACTGGTGCAGTGCAGTCTAGTCTAGTCTAAAATAAAAAAATAAAATAAAAAATTCTAAGTTTTCAATTTTTATTTTTGTTATTCAGTTATTTTTTTATCATTTTATTCTCACTAATTAATTTGTATTATTTTAACTAATGAGTTGAATGATTTTGTTAAATCTTATTATAGTGATTTGTAAATAGTGTTATCAGTATGCAGTTCTCAGCAGTAAAGAACACGAAACATCCTGTGGGATGCGACCAGTGCAGACTCACACTCATGAACTGAAAGTGAGACCAGCTGTGTCCATCTCTCGTGGTCTGGAAGAGCCTATACTATCACTCTTTGGGTGTCTGGCATGAATGACGTGTTCCTGTGAGCCGTGTCTGTCAGCTCTGAGTCCACCCATGTCTTTCCCATGCTATCTGAAGGACTCATCCTACATGCTTTTGACAGGGGTTCGTTATTCTGCCAGCTGGGATTGATCATGGATGAGTTTGTTTTTCTGCTCCTACATAAAACACAAATGTACAAATATGTCACAGATTAAAAACTGATTTCAAATTGTTTATATAACTCTCAGAAGATGCAGATTTCCTCTGCATGTGTACGTGTGAGACGGGCGCAGACTCTCCAGTGAGGGAGCTGGCACTGATCATCTGAGCATGCTCAGAACCCTCATACAACAGCATGGCTGTTCACATAGCAACAATGCTTGTCTGGGTGAATCTAGCACCACTATGCTTGTTCTGCTTCTTGTTGTATTTTTTCCCTTTTACCAAAACATTTGAAATATATAAATAAAAATAATAAATACTGTTATGGGGTAAAATGGCAGAAATTATGTCAAGTCATAATTTGTGTCAGTGTTATTTTAGTATTATTGTTTTTTCTTTTGAGTATTTTTGTCATATGTATTAGATTTATGTAATATATCTAGATCATTTTTTCATTTATTATTTAAAATGTAGTTTTTGTATATTTTATATAAATATATATATATATATATATATTTTTTTTTTTTGAAGTCTTAACACTTTTATTTCCAAAAATATATTTATGTCAAGGTTTAGTTAATTACACAGTAAGCACTGACATGCCGTATTCAATACAATAGCAGTTGCTATTGTTTAGATTATCCTAGTTTTCACATATAGTATATAAGGTGTTGTATAATTCATATTTTATATAAAACAAAAAATAATAATAATAATATCAAAACTCTGAATCTATAGTATAAAAAACATTTTTAAAATAGCAAAAACAAATAGCGAAGGCATGGTGAAAAGTTCATAAGCCAGTTTTAATGTGACCTACATATAACATTTTTAACCCTGTGGATAAAAATGTTAAATGTAATCAATAACCTGTAGAAGATGACCCTGTTGTCAATGGCTCAGTGTGTTTAGCAGCGTGATCTGGCCATGTGACATGCTTTGTCTTTGTGAATGGGAACTGATGTTAGTGGAATGAAGGACTTGACTGTCATTGTGCAAAGCCCACAGGAACTTGGCAATGAATCTCACTTGGAAAACTCATTGAGGCATCTGACTTTGATGATGCATAAGATAGAGCCCCATCAACAGCATCATTTATTCATTTGGAATGACTAATATGTCTGGATAGAGGCACGAGATGCAGAGGAGAAGCATGCCGTACAAAATAACAGAAAATAACAGACACACGTTTGTGTCATAAAATAAATGCAGTCCTTTACATCTTATTGCTGTTGTGTTTAGGGAAAAATGACATATCACACGATTACATTGTGCAAAAGTGCATTTTTATATGGTTGTATTCAATGCTGTAACCAGGTTGGCTGTTGTCTTTAGAGGGTGGTATGGTGGATACAAATTGAAATTTTCTGAAAATATACTCACTCTCAGGCCATCCAAGATGATTTGTGAGATTTTTTTTTGTTCATAGGCAAGTATTTGGAGATATGTAGCATTGCTGATGAAGAAACAAACTCATCTACATCTTGGAAGGTCTGAGGGTGAAGACTTTTTCACAGAATCTTCATTTTTGGGTGAACTGTTCCTTTAAAGCTTTCCCCTCTATTAAGGAAAGTCTTTGTTTCTTACCAGCGGTCACTCCACCCAACACCAGACCAGTTACAATGAATCCATGCAGCAAACCTAAACATAGACTCATAAGCAATTATCAGACTCAAAATGTCTATTAGGTAACCAGTTACTTACTACACTGCATTATTATGCAAGATCACAACAAACACATGTGTAAAGCCAAAATGGATCGTTTCCACTGAAATGCATCTCGATTACATTTAATACATGTTTAAAATGCAGCACGTTTATAGCTGTTTTGAATAAACATCTATAACATTTAGGTTTCTTATTCCTGAATGAATGATTTCTCTCTTTGCAGCGCTCTCGTTTCTGTCAGGCCGAGTCCAAGCATCGACTGTGTAATGGTTTAATTCTGGGCTGGCAGAGAGCACGTCTGTCCGCTGCCATGATGGGTGGCTGAAAGTTAATGCCAAGCAAGGCTTCATTCGGGGGCACTGGTGGAAACCATACAGAAGAATACTTGCAAGATAATACAGAGCATGCCTGGGATTGTACACTGGTTTACTGACTCCTTGATAAGGGCTTTATGGAAGTCAGTGCCATCTTTATTGTGAGTCTGTATTCATCATGAAATCATCATTGTGGACTGTGACCTGATGAGCAATCTGTTCATTTAAAGGTTGAGTCCTTTGTTGATGATGCTTGATCTGGTGATTCGCAAGACTGAGCAACATGACATTAGCAACTAATGACTAAACTATTATTACTATTATTATTATTGCGTTCAGTATCAGTAGCATCATTCAGAAGAGTGTTTGTATTAGTGGACTGTCCAAGGTGTCTGATTACTCGTTTCAATGCATGATCTGATTTCTGGAAGGAAATTTGCAATGTTACATTCACAGGTTCAGAGTTATCCAGTGCCTCTTTGAAAAACAATAACAACTGTTAACTAAACTAAACTAAACTAAGCCATAAACAATTCAGCTACTAAGGCAGAATTTCATTTAAATAAACTAAATAAATCGAAATGAATAAAAAATATACATTGACATTGTATGTAGACAAAACAAAGTAATACAAATCTAGCTAAACGAAATTAAATTAAAATGAAATCAAATAAAATCAACTTCAAGATAATAACAAAAATTATACCAGTGGCATTAAAATGACATCGGTATGCACATGCATCTTTAGCTGGATCAGTTAGAAAAATACACAGTTGATTTGAAACAAAGAGGCCAAATTTACAATACTACTGTCATCTGAAGAACACAAAATTGTTTTAATAAATATATTAACATATTAATTATTTAAATATATTATTATTATTACTTTATTACTTTAAATATATTATTATTATTATCATTACGTGGATGAATGTGCATTCAAGAAGATGTAAATCACACGTGTTGAGTATGTTTGCTTTAAGATTTTACTTTTTATATAGATATATGGAACAACTTGTCACACAACAAACATTATAAATAAATAAATAAATAAATAAATAAATAAATAAATATATATATATATATATATATATAAATATGTATACTGAGCTGGGTAGATTACTTATGAATTGTAATCAGTTACTGATTACAGATTACATGAAAAAAATTGTAGTCAGTAATATAAACTCTTAGATTACACATTTTTGGTACCGTAGTCTGATTACTTTTGGATTACATTTAGATTACATTTGTGCTAACCCTTATTTGATATCACATACATTTTCAAAAAATTACAAGATTAGGCTGAATTTATCTAAATATATATATATATATATTTAATTCACCAAAAAGAACAAAATACTAACACTAATGTACCTTGCTGTTAGTGTTTGCTAGTAACACTGAATTAAACAAAATCACATCTTATGATTTTGAAACATATTTTTACTCATAATAAAGTAAATTTAGAAAACCAATATTGAAAAAACATGAAATTCACAGCAATATCACTACTAGGTAGAATATTTAATCTAAAAAAAAAAACAAAAAAACACTAGAAGTCTTTAAAAATGAAATGATGTCTGAACATCCAGCGATTAAAGGCTGCGTTCCCCTCATAGACTGTATAAAAACAGGTTCCCCTCCATTAAAAATTATCCTGTTGCTGATTTCTTTTGAGTGTGATTCTGACACCCCTCCCCCTCTCTGCTGGAAAAACTCGAAGAATCACGAACGTATATAAGAAGCAGGTTTATTAGGAAAAAATATAAAACAAAAAAAAAAAGAAACTAAGGAAAATCAATGAATTGTGAACGACTTATTACCATTGTGTAAATAATATGTAATCATGTAATCCATAAAAAAGTAACTGTAGTCTGATTAAGAGTATTTTAAAAAGTAGTTTACTCTAATTTCAAGTACTTGAGTTTTGGAATCTGATTACGTAATCCAGATTACATGTAATCCGTTACTACCCAGCTCTGTATATACAGTGTTGGGAAGGTTACTTTGGAAATGTAATAGGTTACAGATTACAAGTTACCCTGTTTAAAATGTAATAGTAGTGTAACTTTTTCAATTACTTTATTAAAGTAATGTAACTAATTACTTTTGAGTACTTTTTGATTACTTTTCTAAATTTGTGAAAATTAAAGAATAATAAATGAAAGCATATACATCAACTTAAATACATTTATCTAATAAGCATGTGACGTATTCTGTGTAATAAACTCCTGAAACATTGGTGTTTTTTTAAACTGCTGTCTCTTTGTATATGATGATAGTTTTCTCAAAATAGGTAAAATGCACATGAAGTGACACAGAGCAGTTCTAGAGATTATGTTTATGTGCTCGTGTACTCCTATATTGAGGCAGCAGAGGTTGAAAACACTGCGAGCTTCAGTAGGCCTATGTGTAGAAAATGAAACCATGTCTTTGCCATTAATTTACAGGAGGGGCGGACTGGGAAAAAAATTCAGACTGGAAAATTCAAACTCATACAAACAAATTCATGGACAAAACTATTTTTTTGTATGGACCTGACATAAAAAAAGGTTTAAATCTTTAATTTGGGGACATGCAAAATAATTAAAAGTTCTCTCCTGAACTGCACCTTCACTTCCATTTTTCTCTTCAGTCTCTTTATTTTGCCCTGTTATCCATCTCTCTCATGACTTTAATACTCAAGATTGAACAAAACTATACTTTACAATACAATACTCTACAATACTACAATATCTTTATAGAAAAATCCTAATACTGTACACGAGTCATGTTTTTCCCTTACAAAATATTACCATGCTTTTATTAGCCTATATAAAAGTAAAATAACCTTGTTTTCTTTTTGTTTTTTTTGAAAATGGATTTGTATTTATTTTTAAATAAATACATTTGTAAAATAATTTTACATTTTTGGTTACCACAGTTAAACAATAGTAACCATTTGGTTGTGGTGTTGTCTGTCGTAGCTCCCCCTAAACCTATAAAAAAAAATCTGATTTTTTTTTTCAGCTAAATTCCTACTGTAACATTACAACAGATAATAATGATGTCCTTTATATTGTATTTTGAGTGATGACTGATGAGCAGCGTGCTGCTGCTTGATTAATTAAATTGAAAAACAAAGACAAAAAAGCATCTTTACAGATGAAACTGACCTGAAACCCTGAACAGTAGTTCTGCTTCTCTGCTCCAGCTGTGCGCTTCCACAGTCCACTCTTTTCTCTCTCTTTCTCTCTTTCTCTCTCTCTCTCTCTTTCCCTCCCTCTCTCTCTCGCATTGATTACTCGGAGTCTGATCCAAACCGTTTGGCGGAGGCGCGGAGAGCGCGCGAGTCATGACTAACAATTCATGACTTATTGGAGATTTAATTATCAAATGGCGGATTCGCAAATGATCGCTTTAGTACATTCGGCAGACAATTATACAATAATGATATTAAATAGTGGGGCAAAATCGGCTGCCAGGCCACTGGGAATTGTCCCGGTTCTCCCGGTGTCCAGTCTGCGCCTGATTTCCACAGACACGCAGAATGTGCAAGTCATATATATTGCATTTTTGGGGCTTAATATTCACAGACACTAGTCGATGTCATGTTTTGATTCAAGTGTACTGACCTACTTTTGATTTAGTCATCCAAAATGTGGCATATTCCGTCCGCGTTAGGCATTCCGTTTTTATGAATGACTGTATTTCCGCATCCCAGAAATAATTAGGGCGGTATGTCTCAGAATAGTCAGTGCAATTTGGGAAAGAAATCAGTTAAATCTGTATGTGGATGTGTGTAAATATTCAAATGTAATCCCCTTTGTAATCGTTAAAAATTTCATAAGTAACTGTAATTTAATTACTCATTTTTTCGTAGTAACTGTAACTAATTACAGTTACAATAATTTTGTAATTAAATTACGTAACGCCGTTACATGTAACTAGTTACTCCCCAACACTGTGTATATATATATATATATATATATATATATATATATATATATATATATATATATAAATAATAGTAGCATAAAATGTATTAATATTGTGTTCCTGTAGCTCAATTGGTCGAGCATTGCGCTTGGGGGTTCGATTCCCCGGGAACACATGATAGGTAAAAATTGATAGCCTGAATGCACTTTAAGGCGCTTTGGATAAAAGCGTCTGCTAAATGCATAAATTAAATTTAAATTTAAATTTAAATTTAAATTTAAATTAATTTAATTTAATTTAATTTAATTTAATTATATATATATATATATATATATATATATATATATATATATATATATATATATATATATATATATACAGTACAGACCAAAAGTTTGGACACACCTTCTCATTCAAAGAGTTTTCTTTATTTTCATGACTATGAAAATTGTAGAGTCACACTGAAGGCATCAAGGGCTATTTGACCAAGAAGGAGAGTGATGGGGTGCTGCGCCAGATGACCTGGCCTCCACAGTCACCGGACCTGAACCCAATCGAGATGGTTTAGGGGTGAGCTGGACCGCAGCTCTATCTATCTATCTATCTATCTATCTATCTATCTATCTATCTATCTATCTATCTATCTATCTATCTATCTATCTTCAAACCTTTTCTATCTATCTATCTATCTATCTATCTATCTATCTATCTATCTATCTATCTATCTTCAAACCTTTTCTATCTATCTATCTATCTATCTTCAAACCTTTTCTATCTATCTATCTATCTATCTATCTATCTATCTATCTATCTATCTATCTATCTATCTTCAAACCTTATCTATCTATCTATCTATCTATCTATCTATCTATCTATCTATCTATCTATCTATCTATCTATCCTAATAATATGCTAATCATGCTAAAATCATGTTAGCAACATGCTAGTCGCATGCTAGTCATGCTAGAAACATGCTAGCAACATGCTAATCATGCTAGAAACATGCTAGCAACATGCTAGTCGCATGCTAGTCATGCTAGAAACATGCTATCAACATGCTAATTGTGCTTGAAACATGCTAGCAACATGCTAATCATACTAAAATCATGCTAGCAACATGCTAGTCGCATGCTAGTCATGCTAGCAACATGCTAGTCATGCTATCAACATGCTAGCAACATGCTAATCATGGTAAAATCATGCTAGCAACATGCTAGTCGCATGCTAGTCATGCTAGAAACATGCTAGCAACATGCTAGTCGCATGCTAATCATGCTAGAAACATGCTAACAACATGCTAATCATGGTAAAATCATGCTAGCAACATGCTAGTCGCATGCTAATCATGTTAGAAACATGCTAACAACATGCTAATCATGCTAAAATCATGCTAGCAACATGCTAGTCGCATGCTAGTCATGCTAGCAACATGCTAATCATGCTAGAAACATGCTAGCGAGATGCTATCAATATGCTAATCATGCTAGCAACATTCTAATCATGGTAGAATCATGCTAGCAACATGCTAGTCGCATGCTAATCATGTTAGAAAAAGGCTAACAACATGATAATCATGCTAAAATCATGCTAGAAACATGCTAGTCGCATGCTATGCATGCTAGCAACATGCTAGCAACATGCTTATCATGGTAAAATCATGCTAGCAACATGCTAGTCGCATGCTAGTCATGCTAGAAACATGCTAGCAACATGCTAGTTGCATGCTTATCATGCTAGAAACATGCTAGCGACATGCTAGCAATATGCTAATCATGCTAGTCGCATGCTAGCAACATGCTAATCATGCTAGAAACATGCTAGCGACATGCTAGCAATATGCTAATCATGCTAGAAACATGCTAGCAACATGCTAATCATGGTAGAATCATGCTAGCAACATGCTAGTCGCATGCTAATCATGTTAGAAACATGCTAACAACATGATAATCATGCTAAAATCATGCTAGAAACATGCTAGTCGCATGCTATGCATGCTAACAACATGCTAGCAACATGCTTATCATGGTAAAATCATGCTAGCAACATGCTAGTCGCATGCTAGTCATGCTAGAAACATGCTAGTCGCATGCTAATCATGCTAGAAACATGCTAGTGACATGCTAGCAATATGCTAATCATGCTAGAAACATGCTAGCAACATGCTAATCATGGTAAAATCATGCTAGCAACATGCTAGTCGCATGCTAATCATGTTAGAAAACATGCTAACAACATGATAATCATGCTAAAATCATGCTAGAAACATGCTAGTCGCATGTTATGCATGCTAGCAACATGCTAATCATGCTAAAATCATGCTAGAAACATGCTAGTCGCATTGTTGGCAACATGCTAATCATGCTAGAAACATGCTAGCAACATGCTTGTCATGCTAGTAAAATGCTAATCATGCTAGAAACATGCTAGCGATATGCTAGCAATATGCTAATCATGCTAGAAACATGCTAGCAACATGCTAGAAACATGCTAGTCGCATGCTAATCATGCTAGCAACATGATAATCATGCTAAAATCATGCTAGCAACATGCTAACAACATGCTTATCATGCTAGGGACATGCTAGCAACATGCTAATCATGCTAAAATCATGCTAGCAACATGTTAATCATGCTAAAATCATGCTAGCAACATGCTAATCATACTAAAATAATGCTAGCAACATGCTAACAACATGCTTATCATGATAGGGACATGCTAGCAACATGCGTATCATGCTAAAATCATGCTAGCAACATGCTAATCATGCTAAAATCATGCTAGCGACATGCTAGCAACATGCTAATCATGCTAAGGACATGCTAACAACATGCTAATCATACTAAAATCATGCTAGAAACATGCTAGTCGCATGCTTATCATGCTAGCAACATGTTAATCATGCTAAAATCATGCTAGCAAAACATGCTAATCATGCTAGAAACACGCTAGCAACATGCTAGTCGCATGCTAGTCATGCTAGAAACATGCTAGCAACATGTTAATCATGCTAGAATCATGCTAGCAACATGCTATTCGCATGCTAGAAACATCCTGGCAACATGCTAATCATGTTAGCAACATGCTAGTCGCATGCTAGTCATGCTAGAAACATGCTAATAATGGTAAAATCATGCTAGCAACATGCTAGTTGCATGCTAATAATGTTAGAAACATGCTAGCGACAGGCTAGCAACATGCTAGTCGCATGCTAATCATGTTAACAACATGCTAGTCGCTTGCTAATCATGCAAGAAACATGCTATCAACATGCTAGTCGCATGCTTATCATGATAGCAACATGCTAGCATTATGCTAATCATGCTAAAATCATGCTAGCAAAATGTTAGTCACATGTTAGAAACATGCTAATCATGCTAAAATTATACTAGCAACATGCTAGTCGCATGCTAGTCATGGTAGAAACATGATAACAACATGCTAATCATGTTAGCAACATGTTAGTTGCATGCTAGAAACATGTTAGCAACATGCTAATCATGCTAGAAACATGTTAGCAACATGCTAATCATGCTAGAAACATGATAGCATTATGCTAATCATGCTAAAATCATGCTAGCAAAATGCTCGTCACATTCTGGAAACATGCTTACAACATGCTAATCATGCTAAAATTATACTAGCAACATGCTAGTCGCATGCTAGTCATGCTAGAAACATGATAACAACATGTTAATCATGCTAGCAACATGCTAGTCTCATGCTAGTAATGCTAGAAACATGTTAGCAACATGCTAATCATGCTAGAAACATGTTAACAACATGCTAGTCATGCTAGAAACATGCTAGCAACATGCTAATCATACTAAAATCATTCTAGCAACATGCTAGTCGCATGCTAGCAACATGCTAGTCGCATGCTAATCATGCTAAAATCATGCTAGGAACATGCTAGTCACATGCTAGAAACATGCTAATCATGCTAAAATCATGTTAGCAACATGCTAGTCGCATGCTATTCATGCTAGAAACATGATAACAACATGCTAATCATGCTAACAACATGCTAGTCGCATGCTAGTCATGCTAGAAAAATGCTAGCAACATGCTAATCATGTTAGATACATGCTATCGGCATGCTAGCAAACATTCTAATCATGCTAGAAAAATGCTAGCTACATGCTTATCAACATGCTAATCATGCTAGCAACATGCTAGTCGCATGCTAATCATACTAAAATCATGCTAGGAACATGCTAGTCACATGCTATAAACATGCTAATCATGCTAAAATCATGCTAGCAACATGATAGTCGCATGCTAGTCATGCTAGCGACATGCTAGCAACATGCTAATCATGCTAGTTGCATGCTAGTCATGTTAGAAACATGTTAACAACATGCTAATCATTCTAAAATCATGCTAGCAACATGCTAGTCGCATGCTAATCATGCTAGAAACATGCTAACAACATGCTAATTATGCTAGAGAAATGCTAGCGACATGCTACCAACATGCTAATCATGCTATAAACATTCTAGCAACATGGTAATAATGCTAGTCGAATGCCGATCATGCTAGAAACATGCTAGCAACATGCTAATCATGCTAAAGACATGCTAGCGACATGCTAATCATGCTAGAAACATGCTAACAACATGCTAGTTGCATGCTACTCATGCTAGATACATGCTAGCAACATGACTATCATGCCAACAACATGCTAGTAACTTGCTAATCATGCTAGAAACATGCTAGCAACATGCTAGTAGCATGTTAATCATGTTATAAACATGCTAGAAACATGGTAGCGACATGCTAGTCAAGCTAACAACATGCTATTCGCATGCTAGTAATGCTAGATACATGCTAGCAACATGATAATCATGCTAATAACATGCTAGTAACTTGTTAATCATGCTAACAACATGCTAGTAGCATGTTAATCATGCTATAAACATGCTATAAACATGGTAGCAACATGCTAGTCATGCTAACAACATGCTATTCGCATGCTAATCATGCTAGAAACATGCTAGCAACATGCTAGTCATGCTAGAAACATGATAATGACATGCTATTAACTTGCTAATCATGGTAGAAAAATGTTAGTCGCATGCATTCTTTCTGTCAAACTAATCTATCTATCATTCTTTCTGTCAAACTAATCTATCTATCATTCTTTCTTTTGAACTAATCTATATCATTCTTTCTAACTAATCTATCTGTCATTCTTTCTAACTAATATATCTTTCTTTCTTTCAACTAATCTATCAATCTAACTTTAAACTATAAACTTCTAACTTCTTTAAACTTATTCAAACTTTCTGGTCAGGCTTTCTCAAGCCAACTTAAAGTTTGTCTCAACAAACTTTTTTTTCTAGTTCCATATATAATTCCACATGTGTTAATTCATAGTTTTGATGCCTTCAGTGTGAATCTACAATTTTCATAGTCATGAAAATAAAGAAAACTCTTTGAATGAGAAGGTGTGTCCAAACTTTTGGTCTGTACTGTATATATATATATATATATATATATATATATATATATATATATATATATATATATATATATATATATATATATATATCTTCACTATACAAACACAGGAAGGACGTTAGCCTGGGGCTGTTATTTACCTTCTATCAAATAACGTTTCTGTTGGAGAGAAAAGTGGGTTTTAAAATTTGGTATGATTTATAATCTTTAGACAGAATTTTTGCTGAGCAGTATGCTTTTATCTCTTACAGCCTAATTTTTATCAAATTAAATTATGTCTACCATAACTTTCATTATCTCTAACAAACATTATTAAGTTGGCTTGAGAAATCCTATTTAAACTTCTTCTTCTTCTTCTTCTTCTTCTTCTTTTTATTTTTCTGACCGCAAATTTTTGGACACTAACTTCTCCTAGACCTTTCAAGCTACATACTCCAAACTCGGGTCAGACCTTCATACTGTTCTGACTTGGTGTGCTATATCTTTTCAGACTGGTTTGAGTTACGGTTTTCTTAAAAAATAATATTAAAAATCATAAAAATCCCATTGACTTTCATTGACAGGATGTTCAGATGACCCAAGCTCCAAATCCCATTAGACTCAATCAAGCTTTGATGCTAATCAATTTAAACTCATTCAAACTCATCTAATCTATCTATCTATCTATCTATCTATCTATCTATCTATCTATCTATCTATCTATCTATCCTAATAATATGCTAATCATGCTAAAATCATGCTAGCAACATGCTAGTCGCATGCTAGTCATGCTAGAAACATGCTAGCAACATGCTAATCATGCTAGAAACATGCTAACAACATGCTCATCATACTAAAATCATGCTAGCAACATGCTAGCCGCATGCTAGTCATGCTAGAAACATTCTAACAACATGTTAATCATGCTAAAATCATGCTAGCAACATGCTTATCAAACTAGCAACTTGCTAGTCGCATGCTAGTCATGCTAGAAACAAGCTAGCAACATGCTAGCAAACATGCTAATCATGCTAAAATAATGCTAGCAACATGCTAGTCGCATGCTAGTCATGCTAGCAACATGTTAATCATGCTAGCAACATGCTAGTTGCATGCTAATCATGCTAACAACATGATAACAACATGCTAGTCACATGCAAGTCATGCTAGAAACATGCTAGCAACATGCTAATCATGCTAGAAACGTGCTAGTCGCATGCTAATCATGCTAGAAACATGCTAGAAACATGATAACAACATGCTAGTCACATGCAAGTCATGCTAGAAACATGCTAGCAACATGCTAGCAACATGCTAATCACGCTAGAAACATGCTAGTCGCATGCTAATCATGTTAGAAACATGCTAGCAACATGTTAATCATGCTAAAATCATGCTAGCAAAATGTAGTCGCATGCTAATTATGCTAGAAACATGCTAGTGACATGCTAACAACATGCTAATCATGCTAAAATCATGCTAGCAACATGCTAGTCGTATGCTAGTCATGCTAGAAACATGATAGCAACATGCTAATCATGCTAGAAACATGCTAGCAAAATGCTAATCATGGTAAAATCATGCTAGCAACATGCTAGTCTCATGCTAGTCATGCTAGAAACATACTAGCAACATGTTAATCATGCTAGAAACATGCTAGTCGCATGTTAATCATGCTAGAAACATGCTAGCAACATGTTAATCATGCTAAAATCATGCTAGCAACATGTTAGTCGCATGCTAATCATGCTAGAAACATGCTACCGACATGCTAGCAACATGCTAATCATGCTAAAATCATGCTAGCAACATGCTAGTTGTATGCTAGTCATGCTAGAAACATGCTAGCAACATGCTAATCATGCTAGAAACATGCTAGCAAAATGCTAATCATGGTAAAATAATGCTAGCTACATGCTAGTCGCATGCTAGTCATGCTAGAAACATACTAGCATCATGCTAATCATGCTAGAAACATGCTAGTCGCATGCTAGTCATGTTAGAAACCTGCTAGCAACATGCTAATCATGTTAAAATCATGCTAGCAAAATGCTAGTCGCATGGTAATCATGTTAGAAAAACGCTAGCAACATGCTAATCATGCTAGAGACATGCTAACAACATGCTAGCAACATGCTAATCATGCAAGAAACATGGTAACAACATGTTAATCATGCAAGAAACATGCTAGCAACATGCTAATCATGCTAAAATTATGCTAGCAACATGCTAGTCACATGCTAATCATGCTATAAACATTCTAGCAACATGCTAATCATGCTAGTCGAATACTAATCATGCAAGAAACATGATAGCAAAATGCTAATCATGCTAAAATCATGCTAGAAACATGCTAGTCGCATGATAGTAATGCTAGAAACATGCTAGCAACATGCTAGTCGCATGCTAATCCTGCTAGAAACATGCTAGCAACATGCTAATCTTTCTAAAATCATGCTAGCATAATGCTAGTCGCATGCTAGTCATGTTAGAAACATGCTAATCATGCTAACAACATGCTAGTGACATGCTACTAACTTTCTAATCATGCTAGCGACATGGCTAGTCACTTGCTAATTATGTTAGTGACATGCTAACAACATGCTAATATTGCTAGAAACATGCTAGTCACATGCTAATCATGCTAGAAACATGCTAATCATGCTAGCAACTTGTTAGTCGCACACTAATCATGCTAGAAACATGCTAGAGGCATGCTAGTAACTTCCTAATAATGCTAGCGACATGGCTAGTCACTTGCTAATTATGCTAACCACATGCTAGATACCTTGCTAAAAATGCTAAGTACATGCTAGTCACTTGCTAATCATGCTAGCAACATGCTAGCAACTTTGCTAATCATGCTAATGACATGGTAGTCACTTGCTTGTTATGCTAGCAATATGTTAATCATTGTCTTTTTTAAACTTTTCACATTTTCAAACTTTTCACATTTTCAAACTTTTCAAACTTTCTGGTCAGGCTTTCTCAAGCCAACTTAAAGTTTGTCTTGACAAACTTTTTTATCTAGTTATATTATATTATGCTTATCAGATGGTTCATAGCACCAGCCAATATCATCACCTGCTTCAAGCACTTTGATCCAGGAAGCGTTATTTCATGTGACGTCACAATCATCTGACCCAGATCCCTTTCAACTTGTGATGTTTAAGTCATTGTCATTTCTATAAACAAATCTGTTTCTTAATCTTGCTGAGACAGAGCGCATCTCAGCATGACTAAATCACACAGTTGCTACATTCAAGTTTAATTAGCTGTTTTGGCATGTTTAGAGTCTTATCTTAAATAATTAGGTTAGTATTGTTGTGTTGTGCATGCTGAATGGTGATGTCTGTATGTGTCTATACCTTTGAACCGCAACACTGTTTGCATCTTGTAAGACAATTTTGGGACTGTCACACAATGTGGCATGCACAGGTGAAGGTTTTTAGTTTATGTTTTTCTTCAGACCTTGAAACTAAATCATGTAAATTAGAAGGAAAATATGTGACTGGATATAACGCCGTATGGTGGGTGGTTTAAAGTTCAGCCATTGGTTGAGAGCAGCATGTAGGGTGCCACTTTTCAGTTCGGGAAATACTTGCAAGGTCAGCAGCTGAAGCTCATCTCTTTTCTTTTCCACCTCCTCCTCCCTAACACATCCCTTTCAGGCTCCTGAGATAATGGTTAATATTTAAAACAAGAGGATATGAACTGAAGGTCTGTCATGAATATTATGGCTAAGGCGGTCACTAACTGATTTTGTCCTCCTTGACCTCTATGTACTCTAAAATCAAGCACGGGCTACAGGACTGAAGCTTGTCACAATTACACATGCTGGGTGGAGACGGAGCGCTATCTTATTTGATCTGTTACCAGATAAGGGACACATACTGATTGTCACAGTATACAGTATATGCCTAAAGCTTTTTGTTGAGTTGCACCATTTGACCCGTGTGATTACAATCTAATACACTCATCCAGATTCCATTCTGTTCAACTAGTCATTACTAAATCTCATGCCACATTGAGAGTAAATTACCATTTGGATACTACTCATGTTAGGACTGTATTATGTGGCAGCATTCGGTTCATGAATAAAAATCATATTGTGAAGAATACACCTGTGAAAATTGTTTTTCTACTATGGTAACTAAATGGACATCAGTAATAATGGATGGCATATTTATTAATTATATATACATTCATTATAGATTTATTTTATCATATGACAGGACTGAACTACTAAAAAAAAAACCTGCAGTAAATACATGGTGAAAAACTTAGTTGACCAGTCACATTACTAAAAAGATATATTCTCCATTATATGGAACTTATTTTAACCTTGTTGATATAAATAGGTCTTTGCACACGTTACACTTCAGATACCCTGCTTTTGGCTCTAACTGGTTCTTTGGCCTATAAGTAAGGAGGTCTAAAACTTTTCCTTGCTTCATTACATGTGCTGTCATTACTCGTATAAGCCAAAGACAGAACACTCTGAGGAACAAGCTATTCTGTTCTGCCTGTTCCTCACACTGTCACCCCAGGGACGCGATCAGCTGTGCATGAGAATGAGAATATGCAAGACTGGAGGCAGACATAGCCAACCTTGATAAACACCTTTATAAATAAACCTGCCAGTGGCTGACATTCACACTGGAGAGATATGCTAATGCTGGAACCTTGTGCTTTGTCATACCCATTGAGCAATGACACATGTGGACTTCAGCTCTGCTCAGGCTCAGGGCTGCCAAACAAATAAGGAGTGCCAAATTTCTCCCTAGGGGCCTGTAAGAAGCATCATAGAGGACCTTAATGTCCTGCATTAAAAGTCCTGCTCTGGATTTTCCGTTTCCAAATGTTTAGAAGTTTTGGTAGCTAACTTTGGAAACTTCCGTCTGCGTTTTACTGTGTACACGACACGTGATAACATGTTGATTAATGGATGCCCAGTCTAACTTTAGCGGATAATACTGAAAGAATAAGAAGACTTCAAGGTTATGACGCAAGATTTGACACATGGTATTGACTTTGTGTGACCTCCTTTCAAGTCAAGTAAAGTTGAGCTTTATTGTCATTTCTCTACAGGTGTGGAACAAAATGTCATGGCTCACAGGACCATAGTGCTAAATAATTACAGACATACAACAATTAAGTAAAACAGTATAGACCTATAACAACTAACCTACTGACAGATTTTCATTATAAATATACTATATATAAATGTTTGCCTATACATAAACTTAAAAAATATAAACTATACTAATGCTTCACATAATACTCTACATGTGCAAAGAGAAATGTCGTAAGTCAAGCAGCTGGCTGGGGAACTGTGCAAGAAGGTTTGTAGTGCATGAGCATGTAAACACACATACTACGTTTTTAGGATTATGTACACACAGCAGTGTGTGTGAAAAGTGTCTAGTGTGCATAGAGGAGAGTGTGTTACTACAGGTGGTTTGTACAGGCCCACTCACCTGCATGTAGCACACTTCAGACTGCACAGAAAAAAAAGAGAGTTTCAGACATTTTGTTCTGTGATGTGGTAAGGTTTGGGGGTGTTTGGGGGGTGTAGGAGGTGAGATGGTCCATGTTTCAGGAGGTAGGGGGTTTCAGAAGAGGGCGGGGCTATTTGAGTTCAGAGCTCTCACAGCCTGAGGGAAAAAGCTGTTGAGGAGTTGACCGGATCGAGCTCTGATGCTCCGGTACTGTCTTCCTGATGGTAGGAGCTGGAAGAGTCTGTGGGAGGGATGGGTGGGTTCCTTCACGATAAGGCAAATGTCCAAGATGGAGGGGATGGGGCACCGATGATCTTTGCAGCTGTGTTCACTGTCTGCTGGAGGGTCTTGTGGTCTGCTGCACTACAGTTCCAATACCAGACATGTGATGCAGCTGGTCAGCTGGTCTGTGGTGCCCTTGTAGAATGTGGTGAGGATGGGTGGAGGGAGACTTGCTCTTTTCACAGGGCAGAGAAAGTGTAGGTGCTGTTGTGCCTTCTTAGAGAGTGACATGGTTTTGGTGGTCTAGGTGAGATCCTCTGTGATGTGCACCCACAGGAATTTAGTGCTGCTGACTCTCTCCACAGTTGAGCTGTCGATGGTCAGTGGGGGGTGGTCAGAGTAGTTTCTCCTGAAGTCCATCACAACCTCCTTTTTCTTACTCACATTAAGGGACAGGTTGTTAGTGCCACATCACTCATTGCAGATGAGCCATACCACCATTGTGTTATCCACAAACTTGATGATGTGGTTGGAGCTGAACTTGGCAGTGCAGTCGTGGGTCTTTAGCGCGAAGAGCAGCGGGCTGAGCACACAGCCTTGTGGAGCACCTGTGCTCAGTGTGGCAGTGCTCGAGGTATTGTGGCAGACACGGACTGACTGAGGTCTTCCAGGATGTAAAGGCCCAACCATGAATAAAAGTGGTTGAGTTCATCCGGAAGAGATGTGTCATCATCATAGGCCTGTGGCAGGGGCTTGTAGTCAGTGATGGTCTGAGTGTCTTGCCACAGGCTCTGTGTGTCTCTCCTGTCTGTGAAGTGATTGTTGATTTTTTGAGCATATTGCCATTTTGCATTTTGAAGCCAGGACAGATTGGTTCTTGCTGTTTTGAGGGCTGCTTTATCTCCTTATCTGAATGCTTCATCTCTGGTCTTTAGCAGCCCATGAACCTCTGTTGTCATCCACGGCTTCTGGTCACATCATCAATGCATTATTTAATATAACCATTCACTGTTTCAGTGTACTTATACAGGTCTGTGTGGTTGTTGTAGGTGGCTGCCTCCTTAAACATGTTCCAGTCTGTTCACTGAAAGGTAGCATCATCTGGCAGTGATGAACAGTGCTTTGTCACTACCACAGCATTATTACACCACTCTTTGTTGATGTACACACAAAAGCCACCCCTGCGAGTATTACCAGACAGTTCTGTATCTCTTTCCACTCTGAAGCAGGTTAAACATGCAGCTGAATAGCGGAGTCCAGGATATTTTTGTTTAGCCATGTTTCAGTAAAAAACAAACAGCAAACGTTTGAGAGCATTAGTGATGGAATCACTGGACTAGTGGGGTTATCCCTTAGCCTAGCTTAGCCTTGCTCATGTGCCTCCACACTTCTGTCCCCTCGCACACTCTTGTGCTAGTATCATCAGTAGGTGAGGCCACAGTCTCAGGGTTCGGCTTCAGCAGCAGACAGAGGCCTCGTAGCTTCTCAGTAGTTACCGGCGAAGTCTGATGTTTGTACAGTCTGCTGATTTCCAGAAGGCTTTGTTTATCATAGATGTGTTTCCGATTGTTTTCGTGACATAGAAACACCGTTTTAGGTGTTTCTAGAGTAGCCGCTGTGTCTGACCGCGCTGCCATCTTTGTTTATCCTTTGGTTTATCCAAACTTGACTTGAATACTTATGGTAGTGTACATACACACACTACTATTCAAAGCTCTAGGATCAGTAAGATTTTTTCATGTTTTAAAATTGGTCCTGCATTTATTTGAGTAAAAGTTACAGTTTTTTTTTTAAATATATATATATATATTTTAAAATATAATTTATTCCCGTGATCAAAGCTGTATTTTCAGCATCATTCCTCCAGTCTTCAGTGTCACATAATCTTCAGAAATCACTCTAATATGCTGATATGCTGCTCAAGACTTTGCCGCTTCATATTTTTGTGAAAATCTTGATACATTTTCCATGCAACAACAGTTTACAGTGACCATGATTATTAAGCTCCAAAAATACATAGATTCCATGAAAGTATCATAAATGTGTATATGTTTTATGTACTATACCTTCTGAAATCACTTGGAGTTTGAGAAACTTGACTATGAACTGCCATTTTATGGAAAACATCTCCTTATGGATCATTCAGAATTTATCCTTATGTCTTACACTAAAGAATAACTGGAGAGGTTTGAAACAATATGAGGGTGAATACTGTAAATAATTGCAGAATATTCATTTTTGAGTAATTTACGCCTTTAATCTGCTCACCATCCTTACTGGTTGCTATCTCTTGTTATCGTTCAAAGAGCATGTGCTTGTATACTTTAATTTGTTCTTATTTTGGCTGAAAGAAACGGAAATCATATCATCCACAGCAGTAGCCAAATCATCCACATGATTAGTGATTTCATTCTTCTTGCAGAACAAGGGTGAATGTCTTGTTTAGTCTTAATTCATGATAACACTCTCTATAGCTAATCTGAAAGAGGCCTGGTGTGCTTTCAAATTTATATTTGCATTTAATGCAGAGACATCTTTTAACTAAAATGATTCATTTAATGCCAAGGTCATCTTAAAAAATCGAATTCCCTTCCACATGGGGGAGCTATAACTTCATAAAGGCATAACTGCATCAGTCTCAAATGAGAGACCCTTTGGGCCTGTAGTATTATCACATAACATTTTGTCAAAGAGAAATGATCAAAATTATTGACTGAAATACATCAGTGTGATTTTAGACATTAGTTGCATGTGTCCCATGCAAGTTTCCATAATGAGTGCCCACTGTACCAAAAATTAGCCCTTATTTTACCAGTTTACATGCCAGCTTAAATGCCTCAAAACTTAATAATTTGTGAATTCCATTTGTTATTGAGTTTTGATGTGAAACAAAGCATTAAAAAACCTAAGCATTCCAAAATGATAGTGAACTCATATTCGTGTCTTATTTCAGTATTTTGACTATATTCCATTGATTGCACAAGAACACATTTTTATCATTTCTTGGATAAAGAACAGGCTATATATATGTCCTTGTCCCCTACCACAAGACGCCCACTCTGGCTGAATGTGCTCTGATAATATTGCATGAACAGCAGCACGGAACGCGCAGTGGATTGTGGGATTCACAGTAGATCAGTGAACCTGTTAAGAGCATCTGAGACCAGTGGAAAGTTTTTAAAAATGCTTAACTTTCAGCAAATGTAAAGCAAAAACATATTAGGTGGCAGTCAGATTGTTGTTGAGGTGCATTTAGTTGTATTTATCATGTGCAGACTGTTCAGGATTATCAGATGGATTTATTTAGTGCATAGAATATATTGTTTACATACAGAATGTCTTGCAGTTGTTAAATATATGTTTGGACACCTTCACTGTGTATAGACTGGCTGGGTTTACAAACATTTATTAAACTGACACTGTATCTTTACTTTCTGAATTAAGAATTAATCAATTCAGAAACAAAACTTTTCAATTGTAATTGTGTGTGTATATATGATAATTGAATTGGCTGTTGTTAAATATAGCATTTTGTTTATTGAATTATGAAATAAAAAAATTATATTATAGGTTTTAAAATAAAACTTGCAAGTAGGTTGTGCCAAGCCCCTGTCGTAATGATTGAGTCACTGAATCATTCACTCAACCAATTTGTTCAAAACCACATATTCATGCAGTAATACTGTAAATATTCTGTCTAATGAAAGTTGTTGAATATTAACTTCTTGTTTTTTGAGCTGTGATATAAAATTAATAATAATAATAATAATAATAAATCTTTACATTTATATAGTGCTTTTCTGGGTACTCAAAGTGCTTTACATGAAAGGGGGGAATCTCCTCATCGACCACCAATGTGCAGCATCCACCTGGATGATGCGACGGCAGCCATATTGTGCCAGAACGCCCACCACACACCAGCTTACTGGTGAAGAGGAGACAGAGTGATGAAGCCAATCAGTGTTTGGGGATGGGTAGGAGGCCATGATGGTCAGAGGCCAATGGGGAAATTTGGTAAGGATGCCGGGTTTACACCCCTACTCTTTTTGAAGGACATCCTGGGATTTTTAATGATCACAGAGAGTCAGGACCTCAGTTTAACATCTCATCCGAAGGACGGAATTAATATCACATCTAAAGGAAAAAAATATATCACATTTTCAACTGCAAGGAAACAGCACTCTTTCTCATGTTATATTGATTAGCTATATCATATTTTTATTCATTTTATTCAAACTGTGTTTATTTCAGACCCTGATTGAGATGAATAGGAATACTGAACTTCTCCAGGTATTATAGACCTTTTTGGTTCCATCCTAAATTTTTTGGTAACACTTTAGAATACTGTTTTAAGGAATTATTGAAGAACTAACAGGTGATTATTCATTAAGACTTAACTCACTACTGTTAACTACTAAAGAAGATGTGTTAACTAATCAGTATTTAATATAATTTTATGATTGTGTTAAGTAACAGTTAGCTAATCAATAAATAATGAATTCTGTCATACCTACTGAAGAACTACTATTAATTATCTACTAGTTAGGGTTCAAGAAAAATAACTATGAAGTAACTACTAATGAACAGTTATATGCAAATAATCACTATTATAATCAGGCTGTGGCCCACAAATCAAGTACTTGAGTAAAAGTACAGATACCCCAATAAAATATTACTTAAGTAAAATTATAAGTAGGTATGTTCATTTTCAAAGTTACTTGAGTAAAAGGACAAGTACAAAGTACTACTACTGTTGCAACTTTGTTAAAGTCCACTTATTAGCCTATAATGGAAATTAAATATGCATTTTGTTTGCTTCTAAATGTTTAGGTTTTGATTATAAAATGTTTGTTAAATTAGTTTAAATGTGGGCAGTATGCATGTTAAAATTGAATAAAATATGAATTATCTGATAATTCTTTAATAATTACTAAAGGGTTCACTATAATTTCACTTTAGAATAGGCCTGCTGTTTCAGGTTCGAAATTGTCACGATCTTTAGATGGAGTGCCCATGAGCTTCAGTAGAGGGCACTCCAGTCAGGACCATTCCACCCATTCACCACCAGTTGTCACTTGGACACTAGCACCTCTCAAACTGTTGCACCACACCCGAACTACATTACCCATGAGTCACTGCATCACAATCACCCTGCCACACCTGCACCTCATTCATCAGCCAATTTCCTTGCCACACCTGCACCTCATTTACACACACACATAAAAGCAGCTCACTCTCACTCACGGCGAAGTCTTGTTTAGCCAGTCTGACATTTCCGAGCGTTTTCCCTGTGTTTATTATTCCTGTGTTTTGACCTTTGGACTGTTTATTCCGACTCTGATTCTCCGCTGCCTGTCCCGATCCCTGCTTGTTTCTGATTACGATTCTGGTTATCCCTGACACACCTGACGCCATTCCTGATCTCTACCTGTATGACCATTCTGTTTAATAAATGCTGCATATGGATCCGAACGCCTCCGACTCCTTGTTACAGAAATAAGTCCAGCAGAATTATTTGATAATTATTTATTAATTACTAATGGGTTCCCTATGTTTTCACTTTAGAATACTGTTTCAGGTTCTAAGTAATTCTTGAGGAATTATCTAATAATTCTTTATTAATTACTAATTGGTTAACTGTATTTTCACTTTTCCTCAGGCTTTGCCTTACATAAAGAAACTGAATTAATGGTATTGTGGTATATGCTGAGGAGGCACACATACAGTACTATATATAAAATATAAAAACTAAGGTAATTATCTCAAGGCACTGGAGTCGTGGTAGGGTTCCTACTGGAAGCTGATTTCTTACAAAACACACTCACAAAACAATTCACTTCACAGGCAAACCTCTGTAAAATGTATTTCATTTATTAATATTGCATTTTTATACTACTACAACTGCTAATAACTTTTATATGAAAGGGTCACAATTCAATGAAATTGCATATAACTGTTCATTAGTAGGTACTTCATAGTTATTTTTCTTGAACCCTAACTAGTAGATAATTAATAGTAGTTCTTCAGTAGGTATGACAGAATTCATTAGTTACTGATTAGCTAACTGTTACTTAACACAATCATAAAATTGTATTACATACTGATTAGTTAACACATCTTCTTTAGTAGTTAACAGTAGTGAGTTAAGTGTTAATGAAAAATTACCTGTTAGTTCTTCAATAGTTCCTTATTAGTTATGTAATAAGTAAGAAACAGTATTCTAAAGTGTTAACAATTTTTCTTGTTAAAAATCCAGTCGATGCTGGAAGGAAGCTGCAGTTCCCAGATGTGGTGCCACAGCTCTTCGCCCAGATATCGTTTTGTGGTCAGCCAAAAATCATAAAATCATTTTGATTGAGCTGACTGTGCCATGGGAGGATGGTTGTGAAGAGGCTCACGAGAGGAAGCCACTGAAGTGTCAGCCTTTAATTCAGGAGTGTAAAGCAAAAGGATGGCAGGCATGGCTGTTTCCGGTGGAAATAGGGTGTAGAGGCTTCCCTGCCAAATCAGTATGGAGGCTGATGTCAGCTTTAGGCATGGGCGAGAAGAGAAAGAAACAAGCTTCTCGTGGGATGGCAGAGGAGGCTGAGCGAGCTTCATGCTGGATATGTAGCAAAAGGGAGGAAGAAAGCTGGAAGCCATGAGCATATAGTGAGCACGGGTAGTGACCACTGCCGACCCACCAACTGAAGAGTGTTGTGGTAAGGGTTGAAACACTCAAGGAAGGTTGGGAATGAAAAGCTATGGTTACATAAAGGAGTAACCAAAGAAAGTGCCTTATAAGTGTATTTCACATTTCACTTAAAAATATGTTACATTATGCAAGAAAAATTGGTTGTGAACAGCATGTCACAATGTCTCATAGACATTCAGCCGGGTCTAGATTTGAACCTCACATGGCTCCTGGACCACTGTGGACACCTGTTAAGGTCACGGAGTATATTTCTGTGTGACAGCTCCAGAAATGGTGTGAGGTCTTTTGTGACATGGTGTGAGGTCTCTGCCAACTGATTTTAATGGCTACTTTGCAAGTTTGTGTGGGCAGAGGCATTTGTGTCTGTGTGTGTGTGTGTGTGTGTGTATGTGTGTGTGTGTGTGTGTTAAAGCAGAGAGAAACACTTAGGTCATAGGTTCAAATGAGGACATTACAAGCCTTTGACCTGTGTCATCTGTGTCCGCATAGCCCACCCGCTCTATCATGGTCTAGGATATGTTAACCTTATTGGAAACCATTAAGATGCTAATTCTGCAATGTGCGCTATTTAGGAAAGGCCACAACTACTCTTTATATTTTTAAAACTTACTTGCAGGTCAGCAATGCTGTTTATAAACCACAACAGTGTTGTGAAGTTCTTGATATCAAAATCCTATTCATTTTTTCCATCAAAATTTTTCAAAAATCATATATGCATGAGCGTCGATACTATGTTTGTTGGCAGGACATCATTTTTTTTCCCCTGTTGCTTTTAAAGGCATCATGTAGTCTTTATTGCAGCACTGAATTACAATTACACTTACACTATGTAGCTTTTGCCAGGCTAGGCACTAGATTACAGGAAATGGCATATACTCCATTAATTTTTTCCCTGAAGCCCATGCATATATGCTACTGAAGAGGCCACGAGTTTGTAATTACAACTTTCATGTTAAAAAGTGTGTGTTTGTGATTTTACAGTGAAATATTGCATTGACCATGATTCTAAAGAAATCGAGCGACATGTTACGTCACATCAAAAATGTGTCACTCCAATTCTAATAAATGTCTTGCCCATTTATTACACCATCCAAATTAAATTTAAAAGTATAATTATATAAGTATACAAAATATAATTTTTATAAATAAAAAAGTATAATTGCACAAACATTCACCTTCAGCTCCTGCTTTACTTATTTTTACTGATTATGATTTTGTACCCCTCCAAATTCATTCTACTATGTACTGCCATAATACATTATGTCATCATTAAAATCAAGACAGCCATGTATGCTTGATTTCACCATGCCCTTTTTCCCTATAGCTCTAATTGACTTCCTCTTTTCTATTAGCATCCAAATTGATTGCTTTTCTTTCAGAGTCGGTTTCCTCATCTTCATCCTGGTTTGTGTGTGTCATCATCGAATGCAAGACTTAGAATGCAGAATGCAGAAGTAATGGATATAACTGATAAGACACATTCCCTGCTTTTAGTATCTGAAGAACTAATGCAACAGGACACAGCCGAACTCTTAGAAAGACCTGTGAGGAAACTGTTTCAATACTTCTGCTCACATCAGATGGGAGATGAAACTCTAAAAGTGCTGATCTTCTTAGTTGGGAAAACATCTTTGTGTTGAATCACCCAATAATAAAATGTGACATTCTGTAGTTTTGTCTCACATTCATCTTTTAATCATATTTGAAGATTTCTTGACTCCACAGCAAACAGAACAATTTTGTCTTTACTGTTCCAATACTTATGGAGGGCACTGTATTTATACAAACCTGATTCCAAGAAAGTTGGGACACTGTACAAATTGTGAGTAAAAGATTTTGAAATGTCATGCCAAATATTGGCTCATTTTGGATTTCATGAGAGCTACACATTCCAAAAAAGTTGGGATAGGTAGCAATAAGAGGCCAGAAAAGTTACATATACATATAAGAAACAGCTGGAGTACTAATTTGCAACCTATTAGGTCAATTGGCAACATGGTTGGGTATAAAAAGAGCCTCTCAGAGTGGCAGTGTCTCTCAGAAGTCAAGATGGGCAGAGGATCACCAATTCCCCCAAAGCTGTGGTGAAAAATAGTGGAGCAACATCAGAAAGGAGTTTCTCAGAGAAAAATTGCAAAGAGTTTGAAATTATCATCATCTACAGTGCATAATATCATCCAAAGATTCAGAGAATCTGAAACAATCTCTGTGTTTAAGGGTCAAGGCTGGAAAACCATACTGGATGCCCGTGATCTTTGGGCCCTTAGACAGCACTGCAACACATACAGGAATGCTATTGTAATGGAAATCACAACATGGGCTCAGGAATACTTCCAGAAAACATTTTCGGTGAACACAATCCCCCGTGCCTTTCGCCGTTGCCAGCTAAAACTCTATAGGTCAAAAAAGAAGCTATATCTAAACATGATCTAGAAGCGCAGGTGAATCAAAATTTTAGGTACTTTTTGGAAAACTGGGACGCCATGTCATCCGGACTAAAGAGGACAAGGACAACCCAAGTTGTTATCAGCGCTCAGTTCAGAAGCCTGCATCTCTGATGGTACTGTATGGGGTTGCATGAGTGCGTGTGGCATGGGCAGCTTACACATCTGGAAAGGCACCATCAATGCTGAAAGGTATATCCAAGTTCTAGAACAACATATGCTCCCATCCAGATGTCGTCTCTTTCAGGGAAGTCCTTGCATTTTCCAACATGACAATGCCAGACCACACACTGCATCAATTACAACATCATGGCTGCGTAGAAGAAGGATCCGGGTACTGAAATGGCCAGCCTGCAGTCCAGATCTTTCACCCATAGAAAACATTTGGTGCATCATAAAGAGGAAGATGCGACAAAGAAGACCTTTGAGCAACTAGAAGTCTGTATTAGACAAGAATGGGACAACATTCCTATTCCTAAACTTGTTATAAAAAGAAGAGGGGATGCCACACAGTGGTAAACATGGCCTTGTCCCAAATTTTTTGAGATTTGTTGATGCCATGAAATTTTAAATCAACTTATTTTTCCCTTAAAATTATACATTTTCTCAGTTTAAACATTTGATATGTCATGTTGATCCAAGAACATGTCTTACTTGGCAAAATCACGGCGACCATATATATACACACCCTTTTATTTTTTAGTGTGATTTCATTTGTCAAACTTTACAGTGTTTAATAACATTTGCCCATTACATAAAATCCAGCTTGTGATGTTCTTGTCTCTACAAACTGAAGTCATCTTTATTTTTTTAATCACATTTTATGAAGTTAGGAACAAAACATTATCATCATAGTTATATAATTAGTCAGTTTTTAAACCAGTGGATTTTCTGTTAAACATAAAGTTGGATGCTTGGTTATTCATCCATTTTACCTTTGCTCAAATCAAGTATCCAGCATTCAATTAGTAGATGTGAGTGATCATTCTTAGATGTGCTTTAACACTTCCATTATAGACAGACTCAAGCTGCTGTGTATACACTCCAGTGTACAGACTGTGTCAGTTAAGCCTATAATGCCATGGATATGGAAATTATACCAGAAGATCCAAACAGTGACTGTGCACTCACATAAAGCATCGTAGATGACAGAAAGATTCACTCTACCAACACTCTCAAACTATATGCATGTACAGTATGTTTAGTATTTCGCATTCAAATACTTGGTATCCTGCTCATACAGTAAAGTCAGTGAGTATCAGTCAGTAGGTTCGGGTTGTCATGACATTTGATGATTTCATCCACGAGGCTTCATGCGATGAGTGGTTAATTTGATCAAAAAATAATTTGAAGTCTTTTTCTCTCCATGTTATTAAATCTTATGAAGATTTTTTTTATACCTTTTAGCTGTGGTTACATGCTGAATCACAAAAGGCAATGTATGAGAACTATTTTGTGTTTTGATTCGGCTTGTTGCTGATGGCTTGCTTTGGCTTATAGAAGGATTTTTTGAAATCCTCATGGAGAAAATGAATGAATTCCAGAAGCAAGTCTGCTGTGAAAGTGAGCAGTTACTGTTGTGCTCTTTTGCAGCAACAGAATTGCTAAATAGTTTGGTTAACCAATATATTGTGGTATGTACAACTCAGCATCTAATGGGACTCATATAAGATGCTGTAACATGAATGTCACAAAAGCTGTCTAGTTCAGGCTCAAGTCAGGCTCCACTGAGGTTTTGTCAGCAGACCAAATGGGCATGTAGGACATGGATAACTTGGCGAATGCATCTTACCAATCGTCTTAATCTGCTGGCTACCATGTAACATTCTGCTGAAGGTCATGACCACATGATTTTCTGTAATTGCTGACTCTCACTTTTACAGGAACTTTACATGCAAAGAAAGTGAGTAAATTTGGTGCATTTGAGGTTGCCGGGCACTGAAGATGAGAGCTTTGCTTTTCCCTGCGCTTTAAACCATTCATTAACCTCTTAAAAAAAGCATGAATTTGCCCATCTCATGTTTTGGCCAATTTCTTGTAATCAACAAATGCCGCCTACGCAAATATGCATGGACACATTTAGACATAACTGCATGGTTATAAACACAGTGCCACCCATTTTAAATAAAGAACAGGAGACTAGAGTGCAACGAGGAAAATTATGTAAACAAAACCAAAAGCATAAGACTGATTCATAAATGCTCAGAGTATTACCATAATATATACTCCTTCATGTACTAAAATGTTAAATCAGTTAAATTTTTCTGGGGCAAGCTATTTTTCAAACCCCACAGCATTGTGGTGATGGCGTTCTTTGCACATGCAACTATCCTTTAGATTTACAATTTGGTACACCACATTTAGTTTTTTTTGCTTATCTTTTCTGGACTAAAGAGGCTGTGGCCTCTTGTGCTTCATTGGAGTATTCAGTAGCTATGTTTCCAATCTGACTTAAATTAGTATGAAAATTTTGAAAATCGCATATATAATTTGTAATAAATCACCATTTACATTCCATTTGATCAGCAAAACAACATCTACTTTTAGTAGGAATCTGGTGCAAAGTATCAGTTATAAAATGCTAAAAAGCTGCAACCATAAACCGCAAGTTTAAAGTAAGCTGCAAACTCGCACCTTACTGTAAATAAATTACTAAACGCAATAACACGTCATCACGACACATGTCATCTTGCATTCAGAAACCTGATTTTTGGGAATGCAATTGTGTAAGACTTCTGGGAAGTAATTATACTAAATCATTTTCAGACTTTGGTTCAGACATTTCAGAATGACTAAAACAATATTTTACATGGTGTGCAAATGAGTTAGTCCAGTTATCCAGGAATTTATTCAGTAGATGACTTTCCATCATAGTTTATGTGCATGCATTCCTGCCCTTTTGTTTATATAACCTCATTTGAGCATACATTTATTTTTAATGTGCATTTGAAGATTTTATGTGCATCTTGGCTATTTCAAAATTCTCATAAAAATATGTGGATGGCAACATAGCAGGTCACAATTTCCTTCTTAAAAATGATGGATATATTTGAGACTAACAGTGTTTGAAATACATATGACCAGGAATGATAATTACAAGAAATCTAATAATTATATTAGGTGAATTGGGACTGAGATTGAGCAAAACCTCATGCGCTATAGTACTTTTTTTCACATTCCCCACACAGATGGTATTGTGTGCTTAAGGGAAAACTCTATTTGGTTGCATTTGTGTTATCTGCTTGGTGATGTGTGGCACATAGCAAACATTGCTAATGGAAGTAATCTGTCAATATAACATTCACTTGTCACCCTAAGTAACGTTGTCTGAGTCAGCAGTGTCTCAGCATTTACAAAATTCAGTACAGATGCTGAACTCTGAATTAGATTTAGTAGGGTTAGGAAAAAGGTTAAAGAGGCTAATTGTGGATTAAGCACTAGTATAATATGCAAATAGATGCACCTTCCTGTCGCCAATCCATGTTGTTTTGGCAAACACAAAACTCTTTGATAATTTTTGTTGATCAGTCAGTATTCCAAGGGGTTACTACTACTCTAATTACTACTGATCTTTTTGTCAAAAGGCATGTCAGAAGTCAAAGTTAGGGAGGGAGGTTATGTCACATCCACACCCAGTAATTCCCAGCTTTATCCTAGTGTTCATCAAAACCTAACGAGTTGCTTATCTAGACAGCTTGTTTTGCCAGTGCTTCATTCTGACCAGCTGTGTAACTTTCACAGATAAGACAATCTGAATCCATGGACATAAGCTTAGTGAAACATTACTGTCTATTTCTATCCACAATGAACAGGTTTCTCAGATTTTTATTCTTCCGTATTTGTCTGGATCTCCTGAAAAATACAAAAAAATAATAATAAAGGTAGATATTCTAAAGGCACTTCACCATTCGTGTCAGTCATGATGAAATGTTGTCATGAATTAAAAAGACAATAACATATAAAGAGGTCAGTCATGAAGAAGACAGATTAGGGTTAAAGTTAATCCTGCTTTGTTGCTGGGATGTAACACCAAACCCTGAATGGTTGAAAATGACCAGAGAAATAACACATTGTGCTTTCTTTCCTGTGCTGACATATTTCCAATCTGATAACATTGGAAAACATGGCTATTGTACGATTGTGGTGATTTCATATGAACAGGTAAGCTCCATCCCTAAACATAACTGGTACTGTGTAGTACAGGATCTGTACAATTCAGTATTTTTAGGTACACTAATATAAAGATGACCTTAACGTTCACAAACAAACTAAAAACCACATTTTTTTATGTAGTGTAGTAGTGGGCAACATACTATAAATGGCAACATCAAAATGAACTGGTTGTATTCAAGTCAAAAATATTATTTAATATCACCACATCAACCCAAATACATTAAATTCTGCCAACAAAATAATTTTTTTATGGGTTAAAAAAGAAATAGCTCTGTTAGGTAACAATTGCAGGTTCCCAAATTTTACATTATTCAGTGCCCAGTTACATCCCAAAGAGGATCTTATTGATGTGTTTATCTCTCGCTACTTTATTTGGATATTTGGATTGCCCTTCTGATTACTACAGTATGTGTTTGGATCCTGGTGCAGGTTTCCTGGCTTAACCTGCTAATTTTGGTAACCCCATTGCTACTGGCAATTTTTCCTCAGTATTTCCGTCACCTGCCATGGTTTAATAATAGAAAAATAGTTCAGTTGCTTTCTGAAGTCTTCTGGGCTTCCACAGTCATGGATGCCAGAGAACACCAAGTCCAACCTAAGATGTTCCACCCAGTGTTTCAATAAAACATCATCTGTAGCCTGGTTATTTACTCTCAAATTTTGACATTAATCACTACATTTTAAAGCATTTATGAACTTCAAAAGGCAAGCTTCTCTGTTATATAGTATGTGTTTTTATAAAAGCTCAGATGGCTGGGATGGATTCCAGGACAAGTGAGTCCATTTATGAGGTTAAAAGTAGCTAAAAGTAGCATAGGCTGCCGTGATACTTTCATATGTCATTGATGCTGGATCATACACCGGAATCTCCAAGAGTCACCTTAACTCTCAAAGTAAAGGGTCAAGTTACAAAATAATATCTGTTCTTATGCAGTCATATGATGTAACTGTTTCCAAACCCATCTCACACTCCTAACATATTTGCTGCAGCCATAGTGCATTGGTTTTTCTCTGAATCTTCCACTAGTATACTGGTATGAAGTAAACAAAACACGCAAATGAAAAGTAACATATCATCAACCCACTGTGGTGACATTTGATGAAGCTGTATTTACGGCTTTGGCACGTGATTATCTTTGTTATATTTGGTATTGGCTCAGTCACAACATGATGGAAAACATTCTTCAACTCGTGACGTATTGGTACACCTAAACCCATTAAGGGATAATGTCACGGTAGTCTCCTGATATCTGACATTTGCTTCTGTAAATATTGAAAATTGTGTGCTCTTTACAGATGGACAAAGCAGATCCTCAAGGATTCAGTCAGCATTTATAGGTTCCTTGGTGTGGTCTGACTATTGGCTGACCTCCAGGAGATGTTTATAGACAATGAGGCCAAGGTCACCTTCTCAGAGCAACAGAGAACTCACATGGTCCATGAAGTAAGCAGTCACTTGACCGCACTGAGCATCTCTGACGTCTACAAATAAACAGACAGGAGCCACGTTGCATACTGGACAACAGACAAATTCATAGCTTTTGTGAGAGGTCATGGGTTCAAATCTCAAAGAATGCACAAACATATCAAATGTATGTTTTGAATGCCAATTCAATAAAAGCATGTAAAATGCATTAATGTAAATATATTTAGTAATCTGTCCCATTCTACATTTGTTCTTGTTTTATACCAGTAGTAAACTTTATTTAGAGCTTTTCACAAAACATTGTGTCAAAGCAGCTTTACAGGAAATTATGATACTTTTATAATATCTTAAAATCTTTATGCCTTATGATAAAATTTTGCAGATTAGAGCTGGGCAATAATAAAGATACATTTTATGATTACACAAGCAACCAAGAATTTTAGATATGCTCTCTATCTCACTTACATTTACGTCATTTTGCTGACGCTTTTGTCTAAAGCGACTTACAATTGGGGGATACATAAAGCGATTCTTCTTAAAGAGGCAACTAGACACAGGAAGCATTTGTGATACCAAGTTTTAGACATTGTTCAAATAAGTACAAGCTAGAAAAAGGAATAAATAAATAACATTTTTTTGAGCCAACCAGTGTGGAGCAGACAGGGCAAAAGACCTCCACGGAGCCCACCTATGCGGAGCACATGGAACAGAAGAGCACCACGATGGATCAATAGAGCACCACGGCAGAACAGGCTGATCAGGAAGCCACAGAAAAAAGACAAGAGTATATACAGTCTCAAGGACCGGGGCAGGGAACACAAGAAGACCATTAAAAGTTTCCCTGGTGATAGCTGAGCAGGCAGACATTTCATAATCAAGCTCATTGACTGAAACCAGACTAACAGACAGTTAAACACTGATTCATTGACTGGAATGGGATAGGCCGACAATTCACCCTCAGGTTCATTAGTTGAGAGTGGGCAGACAGACAATTCAGAATCAGATTGAACTGCATAGTTTAAACCAACAGACAGTTCGCAATTAGATGCATTGATTGACACTGGATTGGCAGACAGTACAGTGATTGAAGCAGGATAATCAGTTCATAATAAGATGGATGTTTTGAAAACAGACTCAATGACTTAATCAGGACTGACATATAATTCAAATTCAGACTCAACAGATGCATTGAGACAAACAGACAGCTCAGGTTTAGATTAATTGACAGAGACAGACAGTTCAAAATCAGACACATCAGTTGAGACCGGATGGACAGACAGTTCACAGTTAGCCACCATGGCTGGTTCAGAACAGGCGAGGGTTCAGAGATGGCCTCCTCGGCCAGTTCAGAGTAGGACAAAAGGGGCTTCCGTAGCCGTGACAGGACAGGCAAAGAGCTCACAGGCGGTCTCCATAGCCATGACCGGACAGGACGAGGATTCACAGACGGCCTCCATAGCCGTGACAGGACAAACCAGAAGTTCACAGGTGCATACTACTGACACCTCTGGAGGTTCTGCAATGGATGCCACCACCTTTGGAGGTTCTACAGCAGTACCATCAGAAAATAGGTAGAGTTCATTAATATTCTCTTTAACAGGACAAGTACAGCGTTTATAAATTGTTCCTTCGACCACGATATGACCCGATGAGAGTGCATTGCTGGGCGCCACCACCGTACAAGGAGCTGAAGCGAGCGCTGCCACCTCTGGGGAAGCTGCAGCAGGCACCATCACCTCTGGTGAAACAGCAGCAAACTCCACTACCTTGGGAGGTTCTGCAGCATCAGCTCTACAGGCAGGTTCAGAGCTCACCAAGATCATAGACTAGCTCACCCACCAAATTGGAACTCTAAGAGGTCTCAGCATAACAACTCTCTAAACAGAGAGGAGACCTAGCTAAACTCAAACGCCAGAGGGATTTAGTGAGGCTCAAGAAAAAGCCTACACATTAATACTGTTTAAACGGAGCTCCGCAGAGTGGAGGCTTCAGTAGAATGACTCTCTTAAATGAGCGGAAGCTTGACAACATTCAACCATAGTAAAGGAGCTCTTAAGTGTGGAGGTCCCAGCATAACGACTCCCTAAAGCAAGAGGAGAGCTAGCTACACTCAACGGCAGAAGCAGTTAGTGAGGCTCAAAAAGAAAGAGCCTACAAACCCATATTACTGCCAAAGATGGAGCTCTGAAGAGTGAAGTCTTCAGCAGGATGACTCTCTAAAACGAGAGCAGACCTGACTACACTCAGCGGCAGAAGCAGTTAGTGAGTCTCACATAAGGAGCCTACATACCAATAGTACTGCCTAAGCGGAGCTCTGGGGAGTGGAGGCTTCAGCAGAATGACTCTTA